>NC_064617.1:45312777-45622621 GCF_023898315.1 Schistocerca nitens | reverse complement strand
GGTGCGGTAATATCGGTGAACTCGTCTGTCCAGATCTGCAATTTCTTCACATGCACCGTTTCACCGATTTCCGTTAGAGCAAGGAAACCATTGTCGTGTTCGTGGAGAAGTGTTCACAAAATGTTTTGAGTTCCTTTTTTTTTTTTTTTTTTTCGTGGGAAATGCTTATCAGCTGCATCCATCAGTCACCAGGGAATCGGCTGTCTACTGGTGCCGGTACTCACCCTCTTCTGTATTTGAGGTGATTTCGAAAAATAATGTACCTTTTGCGGGGGCGTCTTGGATGTAGTCTATGCAAGAAGCGAGGGAATACACGCCGAACGCAAGGTGAAGCCAACGGCTAAGGGTCGTCGTAGGTAACGGAAATAATGTGGGGGAATCGCACTTGAGGTTGATAAGACTGAACTTGGCGAGAATCTACGGAATCCCGACACCCAATCTATCATTAAACCAGAGGCCACATAGTCTGCTGTGCGGGCTAAAATCCTCACAGAATAGGTAAGGAGGTTCCAACATCTGTACCAAAGCGTACCACTCTTTGAGAGGAATATGCCATAACGGCCGGCAGTAGATGAACACAATGATTATTATACCGAGTTGAGGCGAGACACTGAACTGTATCGCTTGAAAGCCATCTACAGCGTCATGGGACATCAATATTGGGGTGTGTTACAGCACATTATTGATGAAGAGTGTAGATCCTCCTCGACCATCTTCTCTGTCTTAATGGTATACCTGATGTCCTTCAAGGCGGACGACGGTATCTGGTTGAAACCACGTCCCAGAGATGAATGGGACTGCTATATTTCTCGTCCAAGGTTCATGTTGGAGTACTTCGTTATTAGTGATCGCAGATCACGGATTGCATTCAAAGATCGTAAATCCCTTCATAGCTGCTAGGCGTCAGGAAGGTCGTTAATAATTGTCATGTAGGCTGTATTTGTAAAAATCCAGGTGTCTGTGTCTTCGCGTCTTCAAGATGGCGTAAGATAAGCCAGATGACTTTTTTCCGGTGACAAGCTGAGTGTTATTACGAAGCAGTAATTGTTATTTACCTTACTAAGGAGGATATGGCTTGTGGGGTGGAGGGGCTTGCGAGAGATGGTGTGAGATAGAATATTCTTGACTCACTTCTGAAAATTTCTGTCGCAAGCTGGTTTCGGAGCGTGCCATTTAGATCAGTCTGTAGTTCCGAAGACCGTACACGATCTGTCTGTTGCCTGAAAGTTAGTCTGATGATGCCCGTTTATCTGACGGAGAGAAACCAACTGGTGTGGCACCGGCTGTGGTGATGGTCTACCGGAATAGCCTTGCGTAACGAGTGGCGGTTGTGGTGAGAGGTAGGGAAAATCCACGTGGCTTTGGAGACTGGGAAGCTCTCGTACGCAGCTGAGCATGTGTGCTGTGAGCTATATGTGGCGTAGGCTCTTGCACATTGTAGCTCTTGTTGATGGAGAAATTCCACGGACGGCCTACCTGTAACTGGGTGCTGACCAGGGCAGTTTAAGCAAGCTGGAACCACCGCAATGCCGGCCGGAGTGGCCGAGCGGTTATAGGCGCTACAGTCTGGAACCGCACGACCGCTACGGTCGCAGGTTCGAATCCTGCCTCGGGCATGGATGTGTGTGATGTCCTTAGGTTAGTTAGGTTTAAGTGGTTCTAAGTTCTAGGGGACTGATGACCTCAGAAGTTAACTCCCATGGTGCTCATTAAGTCCCATGGTGCTCAGAGCCATTTGAACCATTTTGAACCACTGCAATCCGCTTGTGTTGACTGCCGCAGGTGCTACAACGATTGTGGCTTCTGCACTGGTTTGCCTGATGATGAAAACGCCAGGGCGACGTACCGTTCCACCGAGCAGCGTGTCCCCAAGATAGCAACATGTCAGGGTGACGCTTGTGAACGAAAAACCACCCTGCAGCCATAAATCGGCACAGTTAATTCCGCATTTCAATGGTGTTTCTTGGCGTAGAGTCTGATATTTACGACAGGCTACTTGATCTGTATTTCGTCGACTGTCTTATTATCTCTTGGACAAATGGCAGGATAGTGAATGACACGCTAGGAGGAGAAAGTTTGGGATGCAGACAGCGAACTTAAACGAGCGAGGTGGCGCATTGGTTAGCATACTGGACTCGCATTCGGGAGGACGACGGTTCAAACCCGCGTCCGACGATCCTGATTTAGGTTTTCCGTGATTTCCCTAAATCGCTTCAGGCAAATGCCGGAATGGTTCGCTTGAAAGGGCACGGCCGACTTCCTTCCTCATCCTTTCCTAATCCGATGGGACCGATGGCCTCGCTGTATGGTTCCCTCCCCCGAATCAACCAACTAAGCATCGAACTGACGGACTTTGAGAATGTAGTCCTCTATTAAATTGGTGGCAGCCGCAGCAGACTTCATTTCTATCCTAACTCCGCTAACTCTGTTTCTGCAGGAAGGGCTAATGTTGACAACATCTTGCTTTAAGTGACAGCTGTAGGCACACAACAGCTTCCTCACTGACATAGGACGGAGTTTACCAGCATTATCATCTAAGCCATTTACAAAGACAATGTACTGTCCTGCATCAGATCAACTGTATCGACTGTTGACACTCACCGCACCGTGAGGGGTCGAGGAATGACCGTGAGAGTATTCTGTGTGTGACTGCACTGTGCCCGTCAGCAGGGGGAATAGCCGAACCCGGTACCTCACGCACATCACGGTCGGGGACAGTATTAGAGTCGACACAGAGCCTCTTACTAAGGGGGCCCCTAAACTGCTGCGGACGGTCAGCTGCATCGGCGTCAAGTGGTAAGCCATTAGTGTCCCAGTGATGACTGATCTGCTGACTGGCTTGATGCAGTTGCCGTTATTATAGATAATGATGATCCTGTCGTTGTTGTTGTTGTAATTGAAAGTCTTCAGGCTGTTGCTGGTGGACCAGTTGTTGCTGCTGAAGTTGTAGTAGTTGATGACGTTGGCGCTGGTGCTGATGTTCCTGATGATGATGCAGCCCCCGCTGTAGAAACTGCAGGTCTGGGTATGGCGGTTGATCCTTCTGCACATCACAATGAACTGCAGACGTCGGGGACGGGACATCCTTCGATGCTTACCAGGGGCAGATTTCCTGTGTCAACTGTATGACCTGACCAGTGTAAGGATGATCATTCTTGTGTGAAGCTTGGATAGGAAAAGGCGCTCTATTCCGGGGGACAGTACACAACACGGAAACATTTGTCCTCTACGCGAAAGACGATGCAAGTGCAATAAAACACAGGAAAAATATGAAGCATACGATTGATCACACTCGTTCGTGCAATGTTAACAACACACGAACCAGGAAGTTAGGCAAAAGAGAACATGATATTAAACAAGTCGGCCATTTAAGCCAAACATCAACGTCAGAAATCTATTCAGTACGCAGCCATAAATACTGTTGATCAATTATCCGCTAGGATAAAAATCTGGCAATTATACAAGCCGTCTTTAAATTATAGCGAAATCGTCTCTTCTTCATAATTTTCTGTACGCTATACGCGATACTTTAAATGGTAAATGGATATGTAGTACACAAAAAAAATTCTTTTTTGGTGAAATCTGAGTGTGTTCCATTTATTATGAAAAGTGTTATTTACTAATATGACCATTTTCGCCGAGTTCGTGCTATTCAGAAATATCTTGAATGTCCACAATGTAGCTACATCCATAAACCAACCTGTTTTACGCAACTTGTAAACTAATTTACTTAGCAACATTTCTAAAGAAATCGAGCCAACCATCTAAAGAACCTGATAGTAACTTTGTAAGTAGCTAGAAAATGAATCTACCAACCAACCAAATCTCAAATATTCTTTCAGTGAGCAGTAATCGATTTCTTTAACCGTTCTTATAGTAAAATGAAATGTTTCACAAGTAGGTAAGCTAATTCGAAATGTAAAGCTAAATAATTTCTTTTCCAGAACTGTACGAATTCAGCACACGAATTAAAAAAAAACACTTCTACACAATAGAAACAGACATTTTACTTTGGTAATTATATTTTTATGTGTCACTGATATTATAAGAAATAGTGTTGATTTATTACTGTTAAAGGTATTCAAGCGCGTACAGTTTTGTATGGAAGCTAGTTTAATTGTTTCACTTAGTTTCCCAGTCTATTACTATCTTCCTTTCGTTTCGTTTTAAATAGACATTGTGATGACGACTTCCTAAGAAGGCGATATTGACATCATCTATGTGACCTGGAGCTGGAACATACTTTTTTAGGGTTTCTTTCCTCAATCGGTAAAAGCATAACCCTTACAAGAATGCTTTGTTGTCCGTACGTCTATCTGTCCGTCTGTTAAGACCGCTTTTTATCAGGAAACGGGTAGATGTATCAAGTTGAAATTTGTGTCTAATAGTAACGTCTACGGTCCCTTGGTGGTGTAAGAAATTTAAGCCTCAGACTCATTGCAGTCCAATGATACAAGCCTCTGTTGTGACATGTTTTTCCAGGAACGCTTGGCAGTATTAATTTGAAATTTATGTCAGAAAATAGGTATACAGTCCCTCAGTGGTGAAAAAGCTTAAGCTTTAAGCTTCTAAGCCAATGCTATCACAAAATGTGTCTAATTATTCCACATACTGTGCTACTTGCAGGCTCAGTCATCAAAACACTCACGCACACACACACACACACACACACACACACACACACACACACACACACACACGAGTTGGTACCGAGTGTGTGTCATATTTGATCCGGTTTTTTTTTTTAGTTACTTTTTTATTTTAAGAAGATCACTGTCATTGAACAAATATGCATTCATTGTATGTGTACATTTTTAGACAGCCTGTGAACTGATACTTTCTCCAGCATAAGAATTCGCAAATCTTCTACTGAATCTGAAAGTAACTAGGAGTAAACAACTACCAAACTATTCAACATGTTTAGATACCATTAGGGCTCGTCCCGACATGTGTTCAACGAAGACCTCAAAATGAGTGACAATGCGCGCAGTCCTCGACCATCTTACCGTGAGGACCTCGTGTCGAGTCTCGGCGGCACGTGGCGGGGCCGCCGCTGCGCTGCCACCTTCTGAATCGAGCGCCCACGCACGTCCTCACAGCTGGACATCCGCCGCTAGACTGGTGCCTGTTGCCCAGCGCGAGAACACCTGAACGATCGTTGCCTAGCAACGGCAGCTTTTGCCCGGTCGTAGTGGGGGTAGCATCTGACAGACCGAAAGGACCTGTTGTGTCGCAGAGGGCTCGATGCACTCTTCCCACTACCCGCCGCCCACGCCTTTCCAACGCTCGCCCACGGAGCAAGGAGCGATCAGAGCACGGTCCGAGTCCACCGGTCTGCTTTGACCCACGACATCATATTCGGAGTGAATAGTATAGTTTCCACCAGTTACTAATGCAGCGTCAGATAAAATTTGATAACAGACCAATTAAAGTCTTCAAGAGGGCAACCACAAATAGACAGTTACGGCGTAAACAAACTTCATAACACGCGAGATATTTCAGTCACCTAATGGTATGAAAGTAATGGGAGTTTTGCGCGGGGAGAAGTTAAAAACACGACAATAAACCCAACATAAATCCAAGACAACCATGTTATCGGAACATATCACACACAAATTCAAGAATGAACGCAACAAAAAAATAAAAAATAAAACACACGTCCGGAACTGAATGTTTCGTTTTTCCTATGTAGTTGAACCAACCTCCCCCTGCCCCCTCCCCCAAGACCGTAATAATCAGCATCGCAAACTTAACTTGACAACATCACTCGTACAAAGACGATCGATTTCAAATATGCTGCGTTTCCACTACGTTCGATTCGAAAAAAAAGTCAAATAATTGTAAGCACCAACATTATCTATAAATATGAATAATACTCGATTCATCTGCAGCAATTTTAGCTCTGCTCTTTGGTGCCTGCCTAACATGGCTATTGGAAAATGTGCCATATAAGGAAAGAAACAGCCAAATATCTGTCAGAACCACGATTATAATAACAATCACCACTCGTTTCCCTACCATCAATTTAAGTTGCGCTCTCAGGTTTCATCGTAAATAACGACATATATGGAGAAAACAGCGTAGCTTATCAGTTACTAAGAGAACCACGGATAACATTTAGTAACAGGACGCTTACATCCTTCGCACCGTTAACTAATGACGTCACAGAACAACTACCTGGTCAAGGCGACGAATGGAATCGGACCGTGCGGTTGACTCCGCAAGATCGCAAGCATGAGCTTCTCAGCTGGCCCACAGGCAGGCTTAGTTTGGGTAGACAACCCGCCAACAGACTCCGTTCTTGCACTGGTGTGTTGCGTGAGCAGCTGGGCGCACACATGACGTCATACGATTTATGAAAGCTTCTCACTTTGTATCGAACGTAGCCGTAACGATGACGTCTCGACATATCCCATTGCCATTTACCTTTGTTGGGAAGAACTAATCTTATTTGTTGGGAAATATGGGTTGCCACAGCGTGCCGTAATATGCTTACTACAATAACGAAGTACAGGACGGAGCAAATATAAGTGACCCGGACGAGTGGATACTATTGGACTGTTGTGGCAGCATTAAGGGTGAATGAAAAACGTACGATTAATTCTAACAGGATGGAGTAACTGCCTATAGAGCCGGCCGAACCTCGGAGCACATTCACACAATCTTCACACCTGACAGAGTTGTTAGCGGGGGTCAGTGTAGTCGCCGTCCCATCTGGCCACCCAGGTCATGTGATCTGTTACTTTGTAGTTACTTTATATGGAGAGCCCTCAAGATCAAGCGGTATCGCGACAACTGTCATAGTCTTCAGGAACTGCAGCAGCACATTTCGGATGCGACTGTAGCAGTTCCAGCAATCTAGCTTCGACCCGCCTTCAGCAACTTTCTGACGAGGGTCTAAAAGTGCCAAGAGATGAATGACGGGCACTTAACATCTTCTATAGTCAGGTTAGTAATGTAGTTCCTTTCCTCTGCTGTGGCTTTGTTTCCTGGAAGTCTGTTCTTTGATCCACTTTTACTTGCCCCACCCTGTACAATATTCAGCCACCACTTTGCGTCCGTTCACGCTGCGTATTGTGATGAGGTGGACGGCGATGCAAGAAGGAGATTCGTTGCCACACTGAAAGGCGATGTACAGCAACAGGGAATTATAAGACAGAAATAAATCATAGCGCATATCTTCTGCGTGTTCTTCATATGGACGAGTTTCGTCTGCGATCCATGTAATTAATTTTAGATGGATGATGAGGAGGAAGATTCAACTGATGTGGCATTACGAGCAAGCTACAAAGCTGTGCACATCATTGGAACAAGTTGCGAGCCGTTTTCAATGGCACTCCTGCTCAAATCCGGTTTTATGGCCGCCGTAGAGTGGTTAATGCCAGGAGAGGTAGAGAAATTTTAAGCATTTTGCCTCTCGCCGGATCTGAGATATGGCCGTGGATTTCGAAAAACAATTGATGGAGGTATGTCACCCTTCTGTTGATTACTCATCAGCATTTGATAAAACCACCGATGTATCAGCTCCCAAATACTTGTGCGGTGTGAGACATGGAAATACGGATTTTCGAAGAACTATAACATGTTATGAAGTACCTGTCGATTACACAACGACAGGTTGCAATATATTTGAAGTGGTGTGTCAATCCTTTTCAAAGATTTGTTTGCCATGCGACAGGCATTGTTGTGTGACAATAGTTGGAGCACTGGAGGTGGTTGGGAATTAGCAAGGTTTTCTATCTCTTATGGAGGATCACATAACTAATGAGGAGGTATTGAATAGGATTGGGGAGAAGAGAAGTTTGTGACACGACTAGAAGAAGGGATCGGTTGGTAGGACATGTTCTGAGGCATCAAGGGATCACGAATTTAGCGTTGGAGGGCAGCGTGGAGGGTAAAAATCGTAGTGGTAGACCAAGAGATGAATACACCAAGCAGATTCAGAAGGATGTAGGTTGTAGTAAGTACTGGGAGATGAAGAAGCTTGCACAGGATAGAGTAGCATGGAGAGCTGCATCAAACCAGTCTCAGGACTGAAGACCACAGCAACAACAACAACAATCGAAGAAAAAAGCCAGAGCGAATATGAGAAAGATATATCATGTATACACTGTTTTATTAACCAGCAGATCCTTTGCCAAGAAAGTGTGCAATATAGTGACGTCGAGAACGTCGTGGTGCATCGTGTAAGTTTTATTAGGCCACAAGGTGCAATCACCGCCAGTTCAGTTTTGTTTTTGCAAGATATGGAAGCAGCGTATGGTGGCGTATAGTGTGATTGTGAAGTACGGCGACTTAGTAGACACAAATTTCTCAACGTATGTTTTTGCTGTTCGGAAGGATATCGCCCTGCTTATGGAGTTGTAACGAGAGACGCAGCCAGTACTCCGTGACGACGAATGGATTGCAGACTTGGCCTTTCTGATTGATATTACGGGACACTTCAAGTATTTCAATTTTTCACTACCAGGACAGAACCTGACTTGTCGCTAACATGAATGATAAAGTAAGTGGATTCATGGACAAACTACATCTCTTTGAAACACATCTCGCTACAGGATACCTTTCGTTTTTCGAACGCCTTTCGTCGCTACAATTACAATTACAATACAGTTTCGCGGCTTATCAAAAAAATATTGCGCAATTCCGTCAGTCCCTTCAGACCAGGCTTACAAAGAGCTGCGTAGCCTACAAAATGAATTCAAATTATTAAGCACGCCATTTTCCGTTGCATCAAATACTCTGCCTCCATCGTCATATCTAAGTTTGGCTCAACGTATTATTGTGAGGAACTGTTTTCCATTACAAAGAGGACATAAACTGAAGAGAGGTCCAAGCTCTATGACCTAACACTGAAGAGTGTTCTGCATTTTGCGGCAGCAAGAGGTCTCCCTCTTGTATTTTGTAACATACGAAATAAAACTTTAATATGTAAGCAACAGCCGGCCGCGGTGGTCTAGCGGTTCTGGCGCTGCAGTCCGGAACCGCGGGACTGCTACGGTCGCAGGTTCGAATCCTGCTTCGGGCATGGGTGTGTGTGATGTCCTTAGGTTAGTTAGGTTTAAGTAGTTCTAAGTTCTAGGGGACTTATGACCTAAGATGTTGAGTCCCATAGTGCTCAGAGCCATTTGAACCATTTTTTTGTAAGCAACAACGGTCTGGCTAAAAGTACTCTAAAATGGATTAAAAACAGTGTCAGCCAGGATAAAATGGCTACCGGTTTCGATCAGAATGTGACCACCTTCAGACCATTTATACCATGTCAGACGGTGGTGGTGAACGGAGCTGATGTTATGAGTTCACGAAAGTCAATGGGGCGCGTATACCCCCCTCTGCCCGCGAGCAGTTGACGTTCGTGGAGTCACAACGCTTATTCACCACCACCCACCATCGTGGAATAAGTGGTGTAAAGATGGTCACAATCTGACCGAAACTTGTAACGATTGTAGGTAAATGGTTTATTGCGGTCGAGACTGTTTTTAATCAATTTTACTTGGATTGAAAAATACTGTTTAACGCTTCCTCCTAAATACATTTATTTGATCTATTTCTTTTGACTACGCTGTTTCTTATGTACAGTGTTGACTGTTCATACGTGATCCGTTTCCTCACTGCTGTCCAAGTGCAACAGCCACCCTGAATGGCAGCACGTGTGCCACTTCCACATCCCTGCCTACCGGGCACGTCCGTTGGAACAACGTAGAGGGTATGTAGCATCCATTCAGCCTTTCCGGGAGAAGAAATATCAGCGTAAACTGTAGTCGTGTCTGTTAAGTATGGCCGGCCGCGGTGGTGTAGCGGTTCTGGCGCTGCAGTCCGGAACCGCGGGACTGCTACGGTCGCAGGTTCGAATCCTGCCTCGGGCATGGGTGTGTGTGGTGTCCTTAGGTTAGTTGGGTTTAAGTAGTTCTCAGTTCTAGGGGACTTATGACCTGAGATGTTGAGTCCCATAGTGCTCAGAGCCATTTGAACCATTTTTTGTTAAGTATGGCTTTGAAGACAAGCGGGTAAGTGCTACCATAAAAATGTTGTGTTGAGATTTACTTGTGCAAACAAGGAAAAACCAAGTGACAATTGTTTTAAAGTACGCAACTTGGTGTCTTCTACAGGCTAGGCAAAAGAGACCTCCTGCGGAAAATACGCTGAGAAAATGCCACGCACAACGAAGGAATTGCGCGAATGGGATGAAAATCAATGAATGTGATGTACTCGTACAGACAAACGGATGATTTCAATTTCAGAAAAAATGGAAGATTTATTCAACAGAAGGAGTTAAATAAACTGAGAAAGTCAGTAACGCGTTATCCATATCTGGCCCTTATGCAAGCAGTTATTCGGCTTCATATTGATTGATCGGGTTGTTGGATGTCCACCCAATTCTATCCAATTGGTGAATTAGATCATAAAAATACCGAACTCGTTAGAGGGCGCTGCCCCTGATGCTTCAAATATTCTCACTTGATGTGGTGTCCGGCAACCCTGCTGTCCAAAGGTTTTGGCAAGCACAAGGATAAGTATAGAAACTCTTGTAGTGTGCGAGCGGGCATTATCTTGTTCAAATGTAAGTTTTGGATGGTTTGTCACGAAGGGTAACAAAACTATGCGTAGACTATCTTCAACGTACCGCTGTGCTTTAAGGATGAGGTGGATCACAGTCAAAGGGAGCTCTCCTATGAAATGAAATGATATGAAATGAAATGGTAGGGCCGTATTCCGGGCGATTGTTAGGTTGGTGTCCCACCAATGTCCAGGGCGTCTCCAGACACGTCTTCACTGGTCAGTGGGGCTCAGGTTTTAATTTTCTGGAAGTGAGTGGGGAAGGCTTATCATTATTTCCCTACATTTTATGCTTAATCTGAAACCTGACAATACCTATGAGTTTCGACGAACTGATGTGGCACCTCTAATTCGTCACAATAACGACCAACCGTAGAAAAGAGCAAATGGTCAGTGTTGTCACACGTTAGTAAGAAAGGCACTGTTTGTCACGTGGTTTCGGTTTATCATCAGTCGAATCTAACGATCCGAATTAGGACACGTAAAACATCACTAGACAATAACCAAACCTCAGCACATTTCTAAACCACCAGAACATACTTCGGTAACTGTAGTTCACCGGGAACCCGCCAAATATACCAGCCATCATCTTACAGCCCAATGATGTTACGCAGTGTACCACTGCAGTAGCGACCCTTCCACTGTCCCATCGGAAAATGAAGGATTAGTTGGATTACTCTAATTAAGTCTGTGTTCGTTAATATGAACACAGCAGTCACTATTGGCTCTCGAAGATAGCTGTTTCACTCGACTGGTTAACCAAACTGCAACACAGGTCTTCTGGAACCGCTGAAAAATATGGCTGAAGGCTGCTTCATAGAGTAGGCATACAGTATTGCTGATGTGTTTCAGGCTATTTCCTAGGCCTGCCACAGTGTCAGAGGAGTCTATTTCTTCTTCCTTCTTTTCATCGTCATCACACACGTCCTGCCATCGTGTGCGAATTGAGACGTGATGAGTTCCAGATGCCCATGCTTCTAGGAAAACCAGAATTTTTGGCGCGTGTCAGGCGGGACATGAGCCATTTACCAGGAGGCAACCAGAATAACCGGAATATCATTGCCGTGGGAGGAGAGTGTATTTCTGCTGCTAGATGGGTATAGCGCAAATCATTACCAGTTCAGTGGCGCGCGTGTTGTCGACCTGGCTTTTTCCGTTCATCTGCGTTTATTTTTTATTTTTCTTTGCTAGCGCTGTTTCGTTCTTCCTTCGTTTCTTATGATGGCAGATTTAAGTGAACAACGCGCAGCTGTGAAATTTTGTTTTCTACTTGGTTAAAATGCTGCTGAAACTGTTTTCATGTTGAAAACAGCTTGCCAAAATGACGCTAAGGGAAAAACTCAAGTATACGAGTGGTTTGCTCGATTTGAAAATGGCGACATGTCGATTGGTGACAAACCTCGTCTTGGACGTCCATCGACTGTCCGAATCGACGAAAATATTGGAAAAATTCGAGAGTTTGTGAATTCAATAAACTTTATCAGCAACCGTACACTTTAAGATATTTTATTTTATTTTGAAAGCAACCAGTTCCGTCAATTCATTTTGCCATCTTCAGACCCTTACCGTACCGCGCCGTAAAACTGGATATCGTGAATCCCAATCGTTGTGCAGCTGCCACGCTTTCGTATGAATCAGCTGCTCAACGATTGGGATATTATGGCGCTATACAGTAAGTTAGTGGTGATGAGTCATGGTGCTATGGTAATGACCAACAGAGCAACGGTCATCCCAGTGGAAGACGTCATCGCCGCCCCGTCAAAGAAAATGTGATCAAACATCAAAACAATGCTGATTTGCTTTTTTGATGCCAAAGGCGTAGTTCATTTCGAGTTTGTTCCCACAGGCCAGGCCGTCAATAAAACCTTTTATTTGCTGGCCGCAGTGGCCGAGCGGTTCTAGGCGCTACAGTCTGGAACCGCGCGACCGCTACGGTCGCAGGTTCGAATCCTGCCTCGGGCATGAATGTGTGTGATGTCCTTAGGTTGGTTAGGTTTAAGTGGTTTTAAGTTCCAGGGGACTGATGACCTAAGCAGTTAAGTCCCATAGTGCTCAGTGCCATTTGAACCAAACATTTTATTTGGAAGTTTTAAGTAGATTGCACAACACAGTTCGTCCCAAAAGACGCGAATTGTGTCAGGCGGGAAACTGGTTCTTCCACCACGACAGAACACCTGCAGACACAATCATCTCTGTTCGACGTTGTCTGCAAAAAATGGCATGGCTCCGATGTTCGACGCACCTTACTCGACTGACCTGGCTGCTTGCGGCTTTTTCGTATTCCCACGCTTGAAAAGAGCCATAAAAAGACATGACTTGACAACAGTAAAGAAGTCAAGAAAAAAAAGAGGGAGGAGCTGTTAGCCATTTCTAAAAATGGCTACAAAAGTATTTCGAAGCGTGGAAGCACCAGTGGGACAAATGTATTAGTTGTAATGGAAAGTGTTTTGAAGGGGATAAGGTTGTTTTATGAACAGTTTGAAAATATATAGATTAAAAAATAATTCCGGTTTTTTGGGTAACCCCTCGTAAATTAGCGCTGTTTCCACAGAGGAAAAGGCGCAACGGAAAGAGTAGAGAACGGAAATCCGAGGGTCGTTGATTTGGATCGTAAGAACTTTTTTATTTTCAATTTTTATTTTTATTTTCAAGTTTTACGTTACTTGTACTACAAATGAACCGAAATTATGCTCATTGTGTATTAGTTATTAGTATTGCCTTAAAGGGTATCACAGGGAAGGGCAAAGGAGAATTTACGATTGCAAATAAGTTCCCAGTTAGAAATTGTAGATACAGTATCCACGAGAACTCTGCAAACAACTTTTCAGAAAAGGATTGCAATTAAAGCGTAAAGAAATCCGTATTCCGTTAGTTTAATTTGGACTCTGAAACGGCCGTAGGCAGTTCCACACAAGCAATAGTTTCTGGTTGCAATTAAATTCAGTCTATCGGGTGTTGGCGCGAACGCCAACTACGGCTAGTGAGCTCTTTCACTTGCCAGGTGTCGATCGAATGACGTGAACTTTCAGAGAATGTTGTATTCTCGTGTACGCTCTACAATCCCCGTTAGTTGCCGCGCCAAGGTTTCCTTCACATTTCCATTTCATGCCTTTTATGAAAACATTAATAAATACCCTGTACTAAGCATTATTTCTGTTTATTTGTAGTGCAAGTAACGTACATACTGAAAATGAGGAATGTTTCAGCATGGGGACTGCAAGGCACAATTATCGCTTAACCATTCTGTACTCTTCCACACTCTTTCCATTGCGCCAGCCAGTATTTGGAAACTACACTAACGTAAATGGCTCATACTTAGCTCTATCCGCACCATTTTTCATGCAGGCTGCAAGGAATACCACTGCTGTGCCAACTTCTTAATCTCAGAGTAGCACTTGCAATCTAAGTCCTCGTTTGTTTGCTGGATGTGTTCCACCGTCTTCCTCTACAGTTTCTTCCCTCTACAACTCCCTCTAGCACCATGGAAGTCGTTCCCTGATGTCTGAAAACATGTCCTATCATCCTGTTCCTTCTCCTTGTCAGGATTTCCCACATATTCCTTGCCTCTCCGAATGTGTGCAGAATCTCCTCATCAGTCCATCTAATTTTCACATTCGTTTGTAGCATCCCATCTCAAACGCTTGGATTTTCTTCTGTTCCGGTTTCGCCACAGTCCATGTGTCACTACCATACCATACGATACTGTGCTCCAAACGTACATTCTCAGAAATATCATCCTCAAATTGAGACCTACGTTTGATACTAAAAGATTCCCCTTGGCAAAGAATGCCGTTTTTGCCAGTGTTACTCTGTTTTTGATGTCCCCCTTGCTCCGTTTTTCAGTGTTTATTTTGTTGCCTAGATAGTGGAATTCCTTAACTTCACCTACTTCGTGACCATCAATCCTGATGTTAAGTTTCTCGCTGTTCTCATTTCTGCTAGTTCTCATTACAAAATGCTATTTTTTTCTGAACCGTTGTCCATCTCTTGCTCACATTTCCGTCACTTTCATTTCTGGCCAAGCAAGCACAGCATATGTTACGAATATGGTCGAACTCGGTGGTGACTACTGGGCGCGGCACCAGGTCAATCGTATTATCTAAATATTTATTAAATGAAACGACGAAGCTTTCCATGTACTGTACATTAACTTGTTATTCATCAGGTCGATATTATATAAATGATGCAGAGATCATCTACATCGACCCTTACCAGAGTTTACAGACTCTCGCTGTAGCCGCGAGGGATTAGTCGAGCGGTCCAAGGCGCTACAGCCGTGGACTGTGCGGTTGTCCCGGCGGAGGTTCGAGTACTCCCTCGGGCATGAGTGTGTGTGTTTCTCCTTAGGATAATTTAGGTTAAGTAGTGTGTAAGCTTAGGGACTGATGACCTTAGCAGTTAAGTCCCATAAGATTTCATACACATTTGATTTGTTACTGGTAGGTTTGATCATCACGCGAGTGTTACGGAAATGCTTCAGGAACTCGGGTGGGAGTCTCTAGAGGAAAGGAGGCGTTCTTTTCGTGAATCGCTACTGAGGAAATTTAGAGGACCAGCATTTGAGGCTGACTGCAGTACAATTTTACTGCCGCCAACTTATACACTCCTGGAAATGGAAAAAAGAACACATTGACACCGGTGTGTCAGACCCACCATACTTGCTCCGGACACTGCGAGAGGGCTGTACAAGCAATGATCACACGCACGGCACAGCGGACACACCAGGAACCGCGGTGTTGGCCGTCGAATGGCGCTAGCTGCGCAGCATTTGTGCACCGCCGCCGTCAGTGTCAGCCAGTTTGCCGTGGCATACGGAGCTCCATCGCAGTCTTTAACACTGGTAGCATGCCGCGACAGCGTGGACGTGAACCGTATGTGCAGTTGACGGACTTTGAGCGAGGGCGTATAGTGGGCATGCGGGGGCCGGGTGGACGTACCGCCGAATTGCTCAACACGTGGGGCGTGAGGTCTCCACAGTACATCGATGTTGTCGCCAGTGGTCGGCGGAAGGTGCACGTGCCCGTCGACCTGGGACCGGACCGCAGCGACGCACGGATGCACGCCAAGACCGTAGGATCCTACGCAGTGCCGTAGGGGACCGCACCGCCACTTCCCAGCAAATTAGGGACACTGTTGCTCCTGGGGTATCGGCGAGGACCATTCGCAACCGTCTCCATGAAGCTGGGCTACGGTCCCGCACACCGTTAGGCCGTCTTCCGTTCACGCCCCAACATCGTGCAGCCCGCCTCCAGTGGTGTCGCGACAGGCGTGAATGGAGGGACGAATGGAGACGTGTCGTCTTCAGCGATGAGAGTCGCTTCTGCCTTGGTGCCGATGATGGTCGTATGCGTGTTTGGCGCCGTGCAGGTGAGCGCCACAATCAGGACTGCATACGACCGAGGCACACAGGGCCAACACCCGGCATCATGGTGTGGGGAGCGGTCTCCTACACTGGCCGTACAGCACTGGTGATCGTCGAGGGGACACTGAATAGTGCACGGTACATCCAAACCGTCATCGAACCCATCGTTCTACCATTCCTAGACCGGCAAGGGTACTTGCTGTTCCAACAGGACAATGCACGTCCGCATGTATCCCGTGCCACCCAACGTGCTCTAGAAGGTGTAAGTCAACTACCCTGGCCAGCAAGATCTCCGGATCTGTCCCCCATTGAGCATGTTTGGGACTGGATGAAGCGTCGTCTCACGCGGTCTGCACGTCCAGCACGAACGCTGGTCCAACTGAGGCGCCAGGTGGAAATGGCATGGCAAGCCGTTCCACAGGACTACATCCAGCATCTCTACGATCGTCTCCATGGGAGAATAGCAGCCTGCATTGCTGCGAAAGGTGGATATACACTGTACTAGTGCCGACATTGTGCATGCTCTGTTGCCTGTGTCTATGTGCCTGTGGTTCTGTCAGTGTGATCATGTGATGTATCTGACCCCAGGAATGTGTCAATAAAGTTTCCCCTTCCTGGGACAATGAATTCACGGTGTTCTTATTTCAATTTCAAGGAGTGTATTTCGCGGAAAGACTACAAAGATAAGATAAGCGAGATTAGGGCTCGTACAGAGGCATATAGGCAGTCATTTTTCCCTCGTTCTGTTTGCGGTGGAACAAGCAGAGACGATGCTAGTTGTGGTACGAGGTACCCTCCGCCACGCACCGTATGGTGGATTGCGGAGTATGTATGTAGATGTAGAATGTAGATGAAGACTCCGGAGATATGTATACATATATACATATATATTTTTTACACCATGACCGGCAATGCAAATATCATCATTCACGTCCATTCAAGAATGCAAGATAGCTGCTTCACGACATTTATATGACATTTATTTATTTATTTTGCGCTTCATTGATTCAGATTGATAGAACAGTTGACTTAGTCTCCAGACCTTCCATCAGCCTTTACCTTTATCTGTAAAGTTAACGTGCGATACCGTGCTCGCATCAGTGTTGTCCAGAGCAATTTCTCACTCAGCAACAGCGTGACATTAGTGCACACTCCACTGCAGAATAAAAATTCATTCTTCACGGGCTGTGACTGAAGTATTTCTTCGCAGTTTCCTTCCTTTCAGGAGTGCTAGTCACAATGGGTACGTAGCACAGCTTCTCTGAAGTTCGGAAGACACGAAAACTGTACCGGCTGAAGTTAAAGCCATGACTGTGGGTCGTGAATGGTGATCGGGTACCCGAGACAGTAGTGCACTTGCCCGGAATAGGCATAGCGCATAAGTTCGGGCACGACACACAGTTTTAATCTGCTACGCTCATATTCTTTGATGTGTATTTGTTTGTCTATCTTACGTAAACAAGCTTCATGCACAGATTGTGATAACGAGACAAATTATGCACATTGTGTTATGGGACAGTTTTCCGAAATGGTCCTGCAGCACACGCAGCTATACGTAACCTCATATTACACTACTGGCCATTAAAATTGCTACACCAAGAAGAAAGGTAATTGATAAACGGGCATTCATTGGACAAATATATTATACTAGAACTGACATGTGACTACATTTTCACGCAATTTGGGTGCATAGATCCTGAGAAATCAGTACCCAGAACAATCATCTCTGGCCGTAATAACGGCCTGGATACGCCTGGGCATTGAGTCAAACAGAGCTTGGATGGCGTGTACAGGTACAGCTGCCCATGCAACTTCAACACGATACCACAGTTCATCAAGAGTAGTGACTGGCGTATTGTGACGAGCCAGTTGCTTGGCCACCATTGACCAGACGTTTTCAATTGGTGAGAGATCTGGAGAATGTGCTGGCCAGGGCAGCAGTCGAACATTTTCTGTATCCAGAAAGGCCAGTACAGGACTCAGTCCGATGTCCTCGATGGTGAGTGTTCATCGGAGTGAGGGTATCATCTGGAGTGCAGCAGGGAAGTGTGGTAGGTCCGCTGTTGTTTTCTATCTACATAAATGATCTTTTGGATAGGGTGGGTAGCAATGTGCGGCTGTTTTCTGATGATGCTGTGGTGTACGGGAAAGTGTCATCGTTGAGTGACTGTAGGAGGATACAAGATTACTTGGACAGGATTTGTGATTGGTATAAAGAATGGCAGCTAACTCTAAATATACTGTAGATAAATGTAAATTAATGCAGATAAATAGGAAAAAGAATCCAGTAATGTTTGAATACTCCATTAGTAGTGATGCGCTTGACAAAGTCACGTCGATTAAATATTTGGGCGTAACATTGCAGAGCGATATAAAGTGGGACAAGCATGTAATGGCAGTTGTGGGGAAGGCGGATAGTCTTCCTCGGTTCGTTGGTAGAATTTTGGGTGGATGTGGTTCATCTGTAAAGGAGACCGCTTATAAAATACTAATCCGACTTATTCTTGAGTATTGCTCGAGCGTTTTGGATCCCTATCAGGTCGGATTGAGGGGTGACATAGAAGCAATTCAGAGGCAGGCTGCTAGATTTGTAACTGGTAGGTTTGATCATCACGTGAGTGTTACGGAAATGCCTGAGGAACTCGGGTGGATGTCTCTAGAGGAAAGGAGGCGTTCTTTTCGTGAATCGCTACCGAGGAAATTCGGCATTTGAGGCTGACTGCAGCACCGTTTTACTGCCGCCAACTTATATTTCGCGGAAAGACCACAAAGATAAGATAAGAGAGATTAGGGCCCGTACAGAGGCATATAGGCAGTCAATTTCCCTCGTTCTGTTTAGGAGTGGAACAGGCAGAGAAGATGCTAGTTGTGGTACGAGGTACCCTCCGCCATGCACCGTATGGTGGATTGCGGAGTATGTATGTATATGTAGATGTAGACCTGCAACATGCGGTCGTGCATTATCTTGCTGAAATGTAGGGTTTCGCAGGGATCGAATGAAGGGTAGAGCCACGGGTCGTAACACATCTGAAATCTAACGTCCACTGTTCAAAGTGCTGTCAATGCGAACAAGAGGTGACCGAGACGTGTAAGCAATAGCACCCCATACCATCACGCCGGGTGATACGCCAGTATGGCGATGACGAATACACTCTTCCAATGTGCGTTTACAGCGATGTCGCCAAACACGTTTACGACCATAATGATGCTGTAAACAGACCATGGATTCATCCGAAAAAATGACGTTTTGCCATTCGTGCACCCAGGTTCGTCGTTGAGTACACCATCGCAGACGCTCCTGTCTGTGATGCTGCGTCAAGGGTAACCGCAGCCATGGTCTCCGAACTGATAGTCCATCCTGCTGCAAACGTCGTCGAACTGTTCGCCCATTTGCTTGTTGTCTTGCAAACGTCCCCATTTGTTGACTCAGGGTTCGAGACGTGGCCGCTCGATCCATTACAGCCATGCGGATAAGATGACTATCATCTCGACTGCTAGTGATACGAGGCCGTTGGGATCCAGCACGGCGTTCCGTATTACCTTCCTGAACCCATCGATTCCATATTCTGCTAACAGTCATTGGATCTCGATCGGCGCGAGCAGGAATGTTGCGATAGGATAAACTGCAATCGCGATAGGCTACAATTCGACCTTTATCAAAGTCGGAAACGTGATGGTAAGCATTTCTCCCCCTTACACAAGGCATCATAACAACGTTTCACCAGGCAACGCCGATGAACTGCCTTTTGTGTATGAGAAATGGGTTGTAAACTTTCCCCATGTCAGCACGTAGTAGGTGTTGCCACCGGCGCCAACCTTGTGTGAATGCCCTGAGAAGCTAATCATTTGCATATCACAGCTTCTTCGTGGTGTAGCAATTTTAATGGCCAGTAGTGTAGATCCACTCTTGACCTGGCTAATTAAATGCAGTCACAGAAATGCTTTGAATGTCATATACACAAGTGATTGTTACGTTTCGTGGTAACCTAAAACAGATTTGCGTTCTGGGTGGAAACAGGAGAATGCTTTGGCGGCACACTGGCTGTTACATGCGACGAGCAGGGCACCGGCATAATGTGGAACCCTGCTGCATCATGCTGAGAAATCCTTGCATCGGAAGCGGTCACTGCCGCAGCTGGCCCGCACACTCCCCTGGGACACTCGAGCGGCGCCGTGCCGATAGAGAACAAGTAGCACGTCGTGTAGTAAACGAGTGAGGAAGAATTTTGGTCGAGATGCGGTATTGTCTGCCAAACGTTGGAAGTCAACTTTTGGGGTGGACGCTGGAGATCCGTATCTTGCAGGTGGCAAGGGGAGCCTCAAGTTACGCCTTTCCAAAGCGTGAGTCACCGGCAAATGCGTAGCTCTTTAGAAAAAACAATAATAAAACAATTTTTTACAGACTTAAAAAACGGTTTAACGTTGGTTCATCTAAACTCTACCCAGATAGAGATAGAACTCTTAGCATTCAGAGCCCACCCAATGAAATTAAGCTTACAGCATAAAACACTGTAATGATCATATGCACGGCAATCACTTCGTACCGTAACCTCTACTTCAGGGCTTCATATTCCGATCCACCACCTTCGTCAGCTCATCCACTAGCTGATCTGATGCGTCTGGGAGACTTTTAAAACATTCGGGCTACCGACACCCAGCCGGAGCAAGGGGGCCACTGGCGCCGCCATTGATTGGTGCCGCTGTACTTCGATCACTGGCACCGACATTATGGCGAGACCAAGCGCTTTCGCATGAGACGTAAGGAAGGTCGAGTCAGCCTGGAATATTACCGTCCCTGGGGGGTTGGGTTGGTTTGTTGAGGGAGGAGACCAGACAGCGAGGTCATCGGTCTCATCGGATTAGGGAAGGATAAGGAACGAAGTCGGCCGTGCCCTTTCAAAGGAACCACCTCGGCATTTGCCTGGAGCGGTTTAGGGAAATTACGGAAAACCTAAATCAGAATGGCCGGACGCGGGATTGAACCGTCGTCCTCTCGAATGCGAGCCCAGTGTGCTAACCACTGCGGCACCATGCTCGGTAGACCATCTCTGGGCCTCACACTGAATAGCTACCTTTGAAGCCATGAACAGTCTGCCTTCAAAATCTCCAACAGATGTGACATATTCCCTTCAATAGTCCTATATATCACTTTTAGTAATTCATACGCCATCATTCTCAATTCCTCACCATCTCTCCCCCAATCCCCCGAACCTCATGTAAGATTTATCAGATTTACGTTGCCAGACGTTGTCATTGTTAAACGTTCATTAAGTTGGTGTGGCAGGTTCTGTATGAAGTTTTAAGTCAGTAGCACACAAGATGGAAAATAAGACAAGGAAATTAATTAAAAAATAAATGCTGGGAACTTTACTATTGGAATAGTAAATGGTATTTTATGGGACCAACTGAATAGAAAGGAAACAAAAAGAAAAATTGTCATGACAATTATGGGAAGCAATAAGACACTTGGATCAGAAGTACGGACAGTGAAATCGCAAATAGTAAAAAGATTAAATGATGACTAACTGAAAACCTCATCTGCCGACAGGTGTTGTTGATATACCTCGATGCGGACAGCTGAAAATGTGTGCCCCGACCGGGACTCGAACACGGGATCTCCTGCTTACATGGCGGACGCTCTATCCATCTGAGCCACCGAGGACACAGATGAATAGTGCGACTGCAGGGACTTATCCCTTGCACGCTTCTCGTGAGACTCACATTCCCAACTGTCCACAATTCTACATATGTAATGTACCTTATAGACATTTGCCCATTCACTCATTACTCGCGCACGCTTTGGCGATTCCCGTAACAGTTTGGGCAACCTGTGCGCATTCGCACAGATGAAGGTCAATGGCTGAGTAGCCTTTAACTATATATATATGAAGACAGTAACTGTTCTCGAATGAACAGAATACTGTTGATGACCGTGCAGCTTTTCCCTGGAATAAATGAGAGATTACCAGAGAGAATTATGGAATGGGAGCCACCATGAAGAAATAGGGAGACCGCCGACCACATAGATTCAAAAACTTCAGACCTCTATCAGAAGAAGAAATATTGAAGAAAATTTTTGAGGAGATAGGCAGAAATGGAGGATGAAAATCAAATTTGATGTGCAATCTCGGGGTACCGAAAAATTTAAGATGTTACACTGTGAAACCGGAAGTAATATGAATTGTGAATTGTCTAACAGCTGATATTCAAATAAATACAGATAACCAGAATATGCGGATCACACCACTCTCTCCTGCCCTCATGCTAAAATGTGAATCTTCGCCAGTATATTTTACAACTGTGCACGTTGTCTCTATGTCGCCCATCTTTTTATTACATATACATTGGTGACCTGTAAAAATACAATGCTGTTACGGTGGCATACAACAAAGATCAAATTAGCATGCCTGGATGTGCAGAAGTTTAGGATTTAATGTAGCTCGACGAAGTAGGCAGCAGTGAAGCCATTAATATTTCGTATATGAGGAAAGGTTACGCAATGAGTTCCTAATTCAGATATCATATCGGCCTGTTGTTTGTTTAAGAGAAGATGGCGTAATACATCGTGTAAGAAGGATAAACGACTACCAGTTCTTTTGATAATTCGACATGGTACATCAAGAGCGCGGTTAATCGTTCTACGATGTATACCATGCCTGTCGTCTCAATCAGGAGTAGATACTTACAAGTGATCCATACACAAAGTGCTTCACTGCACAGCGACCTCATGTGACTGGCGCCTGCGAGGACAGTGATGCAGGATCGCACGGCCACGTAGAGTTGGTTTGTTTGCAGTAAGACAAGTACAGACTGACCAAGAAGGAACATTGCGACCACCGACCTGCTACCGATATAGACCCGTCCAGGCGACAGCAGCCTCACATGGCGAGTAATGACTGCTGGCCAGACACACGCACGGTCCATGTGGTATCGGTGAGCGCGCTGTCCGTGTGTGGAATGGAGAAAGCGCGCGATCTGCCCGAGTTTGACCGAGGGGCAGATTGTCATGGCCCGGAGGCTCGACACCAATATTTCGGAATGTGGTGAAAGTCTTCAACAAGTGGGGAGACAAAGGTGAAACCACGTCTAAGCGTCGTGGACTTGGACGGCCAATCATTACAGATGTCGGACGTCGCAGCCTTACCAAACTGGTTAAACAGGAAAGGTGACTAACTGTGCCGAAACTATCAGACTTAAATGCTGAGCAGAGTACAAGTGTGTCTTAACACACAGTGCACCCAACACTCCTAACGATAGGCCTTCGCAGCCGTCGATCCATGCACGTGGCAATGTTAAAACCACGACATCGACAACTACGGTTGAAATAGGCACTTGGACATCGGCAATGGACGTTGGAGCAGTGGCAGATCGTTGCATGGTCTGATGAATCCCGATACGTTCTTCATCATGTCGATGGGAGAGCGCGAATCCGTCGTCTTCCAGAGGAAAAGCTCCTCACATTTGTACTGTGGAACCGGGATAAGCTGGCGGCGGCTCAATTATGCTCTGGAAAAGATTCACACGGGCATCCTTAGGTCCAGAGGAGATCGTGCAAGTCACTATGATAGCCGTGGAGTGTCGTACACTTGTTGCACACCACGTACACACCATCATCACGATCATGTTTCCCAACAGTAGTGACATTTTTCATCGAGATAATACGCCATGTCACAAGCCCAAGAGTATGATGGAGTGGTTCTAGCAACACGGTGTCGAGATCCAGTTCATTCGCTGACCCTCCAATTGCCAAATCTGAATCCTATTGAACACTTCTGGGATTTGATTGAACGTGGTGTCAGAGCCCATCGCTTTCCTCCCCTTAATTTACGGGAATTAGGTGACTAGTGTGTGCAGAATCGGTGTCAGCTCCCTCCGGCGACCTACCAGTGCCTTATTGCTTCCATGCCACAACACGTAGCCACTGTTATTCGTGCCAAAGGTGGACATACTGGCTATGAGGTAGGTGGTCATGATTGCTTGGCTTATCAGTGTAGATGTAGACAGTGTCACAATGTGTGCAGCTCCTCAGAAAGCACGACCATAAAAAATGGTTCAAATGGCTCTGAGCACTATGGGACTTGACATCTGAGGTCATCAGTCCCCTAGACTTAGAACTACTTAAATGCAACTAACCTAAGGACATCACACACATCCATGCCCAAGGCAGGATTCGAACCTGCGACCGTAGCAGTAGCGCGGTTCTGGACTGAAGCGTCTAGAACGGCTCGGCCACAGCGGACGGCACGGCGACCATCACTGCGGCTTATTCTGACAAAACATCAGAGGAAAGAGCGCCAACAGCGATAGGACTAACGATAACACTGCACCAGCAGTGGCTTCTCCTCGTCTTCTCAGTCGTATCCGTGTGGGAAGTTCCGAGGAGGACGAATACTGGGCTAATGCATCTGTCTTTATCATATTCACTCATCACGTGATCTGGTGGTATGGAGAGCCACTGGATGCTTCACGCCATCGACTCTGTATGCGTAGGAATTTATTTTGACAGCACTCGCAATATTTCTGACGTGTTAATACCGACAGCTGTGCCCTATATCGAGGTTTCAGGGACGTTATTTTTTAGCAAGATAACCAGAGACCACATGTTGCTCGTGCTATCCTGACCTACCTCGATACAGAATGGGTTGGATTATTTCTGTGGTCAGAACGTCCCTACCCACTGAAAATAGCAGCGCACCACTCACCAGCCACTCTGACTCATGAACTCTGTCATAGAGATGAAGTATCATGGACTAATGCACCTTTATCTATGATCCAAGTTGAGTTCGACTCGGTGCCCAGCTGGATTAATGGCACCATAGCTGCTGGATGTGGTAGCTCTGCGTAGTAAATTCGGTGCCCTGTATAACCCCAAACCACCTAAAGATTTAATTACCATTCTTCCTGATGTACAGTGGGCTATACGCACAATAAGTAAAATTTCTTTATCTGTCATCCTTTCCGTTGTTGCCAGTTTGTCCGGTGTTGCCAAAAATGTCTGAAAAGATTGTAAGGGTGTTGCAGGGTACGTTTTGCTGAGAAATAATTGTTAACAGAAAAATTCGTTGCCCATTTCTGATTTAATTGGTACTGAAATTAGTCAATCAGACCCTTGTGCCCGAAAATTCTAGCGGCCGGCCAGATACAATTAGTGTCACTTGTTGCCACGCCATAGATGATACAGCGCGAGACTACTCCGCTTTGGTACGGGTTCGATCCTTACTACTGACTCACGTACAATTTTCATATCGCTCTCTTGTTCGGCTGTCGGAAATCAAACGAAGAACACGTTTGGCAGCACTGCCGCTGGTGGGTGACTTGAATTTGGGCGCACAATGGCCTGGTTGACTACCTTGAATGGAATTAACTGGGACACACCGGAACATATAGACTGTATCTCTTAACAATTATTTCTTACCACTACCTAACCTGCAACACTCTTACAAGCGTTTCAGACTATTACTGATCGCCCTGTATATATATTTTGCATGTATCCTGTGTGTCGTGAGTCCCATTATCTCTGATTATTCGGCAAATAGTTTGAATTTCTTTTTTCAGTGTGCAGCTGGAATCAGCCAGAAGATATCCTACACATCACGTCTTTCTAACGACACACAGCGTCGACGGAAAGCCTGGATTTCTTTCCCATTACAGAGAAAATTGTTTCAAAAGCGGAATTTTACATACCCATTCGATATAGCGTTCCGAAATCAGTCTATTGAGTTATTTATTTCATCGATATGTATTAACGGGCACGTTGAAAGACGAAGAGTAATCAGTACCCGGCAGTGTCTGGTATAGCAGCAGCAGTGAGCATGGGCTAGGGAGGTGCTGTCACAGTTATCCTTCGTGTTTTACTATTCTGTTAAACCCTCATGCGAATGACATTGCAGGACAGATCTGCGCCGTCCTCGGCTCTGACGCAACAGTGGAACGGTGTAACACATCGTACTCTATCGGGGCTGGCAGTCCGTTGCCGTTTATTACGATGACGATTGTGTGCGCGTCGTCGACTGCTCCGCCTATCTTTGACGAATGCGCAGCAACATGCCAGACGGCAGTGGTGTATGGAACGACGTCACTGGGGACAGGAATGGCATCAGATAGTGTCTTCGGACGAATATACGTTCTGTCTCTTTGAAAATGATGGCCGCATTTAGGTTCCCGCAGACAGGGGAAGCGGCATCACAGTCACTGCATTCACACAAGACGTACCGCCCTAATGGTGTGCGGCGCTGCTGGATAGAACCAAACATGACAGTTGGTGCGCGTCAAGCGCAGTGTCACCAGTGCGACCTACGTGAAAGACATCTTGCGAGCCGTAGCCATAGCCTTTCTGCGAAACACCTCCGACGCCATTTTCACAAATAAGACAACGCCGGACCAGATTTTGCTGCACGAACACATGCCGCCTTGGTGCAACAGGAAGTCAGCCTTTTGCCCTGGCCCGCCAGATCAACAGACCTATCGCCAATCGAAAATGTGTGGGATATGATGCAACGGCGAGTGCCTCATTGGGGCCCAATACCAACCACCACAGATGAACTTTTGTATCAGGTGAATGCGGCGTGGATGACTATACAATAAGACACAATTGGCCCCATATACGCATCGATGCTATCACGCCTACTAGGCAACAGGACACATGCTGAACCGAGGTGATTCAAATGCCAATCATTTCTGCAAAACATACTAATCTTCTGTGAATATGAAAGTCTTATCTCTAGTCGTTCAAGGTGTTCAATTTTTTCTGACCATGAGTTTATAATTTTTATCTGAAGACTTTTAAATACCTGGAAAACTACAGATCCATGTATGTCTCGGAGGGGGACATCCAACGGTGCAACAATCGACACGCCACCCCACCCAGTGCGTGGGTGGGGCGTTGGGGGTAGCTTTGAAATCTTCATTGGGAGCCCCCATTTGTATTGCAGATTACGATTCTACGGCAAAATCTACATACGTTTTGTCTGAAGCACTTTCTTTGCAGATGGTGCTGTAATCGGAGGAACAGAAATGGATACACAATCGTAATTTACGACATCCTACTCCACGGCCCTTGAATATCCATTGGCACGTGGGACCCCAGCTGCCTGCTGCGAGGACATGCCAGTGTTCCAAAACTTCTAATTGAAAACCCCATTGGAACGCTGTGTTCCTCCAACATATCGAACAGGGGAATACTCGACCCGCCACTGCGGCTGTGGCTCGAGGCGTACGCTAATCTACTTTTGCATTTAGAGCAAGTGCTTAAACGTAGATCACCAACTTCAATATACGTAGTGATCCGCAGTCCAAATGAGAGTACACAGGACGAAAGCATATCTCTGGGAATGTCGGCAGAGCAGTTTCTGATTCGGTCGGCCATGTCTTCACCGCCTGTTGGCACTTGCTGGTACACCTAATCTTGAGAGGAAATCGGGTGACGTCAAACCTGGCGACATAACGGACCAATTAATAGCTGTCATTAGCTTCTGCTGTAACACTATTGCTTCGTTTCCTTTTGTCGGTATCGAAGCTGCCACCAAACATAAAGACGTTCACAGCCTTGTAAAAGAACGAACGAGAGCGAACTTTTTCTCTCAAACGCTGGTCATGCAAGGCAGCAGCAGCCACAGCATTTCTCCTACATTCTTTGTAAGTCAGGATCATTTCAATTTTTTCCTGTGTAGTTGCAACATTCATAGTCCACTTGCATGTCTGTTCTTCAAATGATAAGTAGCTGTGCAGGCAGTAAACACTCCGCACTGATGGTAATGTTTAAAGGCGCCACCTGTTCTACGTCTGTGTGACACTTGCGGCTCTGGTGGCCGTGTGCCGCCTCTTATGATACGGCGTAGTCAGCTACACGATCACTGTGGCCCCGTTGAAAACTCCCCTGGTTTATATGTCGAGGTAAACAACGTTGCAAATGGGATTTAGAATTAGAATTTATGACATACTGGCCTGTTCTACCCTCATGGAAGTGAGTCCTCACGTCCCACCTTATATTGAAGGGCCACTGAGTAGCATGTCGCAAATTACGACTGTGTACCCATTTCTGTTTCTCCTATTACAGCGCCATCTGTGCGAAGTGACGAAAATTCTTCAGACAAAATGTATGTAAATTTTGCCGTAGATTCGTAATCAACAATCCCTCCGAGACAAACAAGTTAAAATGAACACCTTGTATGGCTTTCTAAAATTCCCCTTACAAACATCTAAGACTTGTTGAAGGGACTAAGTAATGATACATAATATTTTGAATTATACTCCTCACGTCCGGAAACGCACCGTCGTACCGCAGTACCGCTTCCGTGCTACAACAGTTCCAAAACATTTTGGTAATGCGACATCTTTTACAAGTAATTTGTTAGGCGTGGCCCAGTGCATCACTTGTTTCACAGTTCCACTGATTAATAGCCAAAGAAACACCAAGGAAACTTAATCAGCTTTCACAGACACTATTGTTCGCAGTTAAACTACTTTTGGCCTTTTAAAAGGAGGGTTAACATTCTGATCCACTAAAAGTGAGGTTCTGTGTGGCGACTACCAAGTTCGCGGAAAACATTGTATCTACAAATTATGTTTTGGTACGTGAGCTCTACCAAATCTTTTCTCTCTGCAATGTTTCCTGGACAGACCACAACTCGTGCATACGTATCTCCTGGAAGGTATCGCTTCCTCGATGCCGTTGCGTAATTGTGGCGAGAACGGTATGTGATGGCGTCTGAGGTTGTGTGCAACGGTCTTGATAAAGGCAACGAGTAGTTCTTCCTTAACCGTGAGCTTTGCCATACAGAAGGATCACGTCAATTCATTCTGTACACAACAATGTTCTAACACTAACAGACACGTTAATGAGGCTACAACCACGTCAGAGAGGTAGGACTGACGTCAAATGACGTTAGCCGATCAGACGTACGCATCCCACCATGACTGCCCGGTCGCATGCCTACATAGCAGGCATGTTTTTAAATGGACGTAGCAAGAAAACGGTACTTTACTGGACGTGAGTTCCAGATCAAAATATTGTCTACTCAGTCCCCTGCACACATTCTAGAACTATGTAAGGGGTATTTTAGAGGCTCCTGACTATGTGGAAACACACACACACACACAGACGCTCGTTGAGCGTGCCCCAGAATTGTTGCGACAGACTAAGAGTTTGTAGAGGGTGTGTTGATAAACAAATCTAAGATAGAAAACAGTGGTCAGAAACGTCATCCAATGACGCTGTAGAGCGTCGAAGTCATAGGCGCTGGAGCCTGCGATTAGGCCAACCCTTCGACACAGAAAGTGACTTCGTATGCTGTGAGACTGTAGGTGGAATGCCTCACAATGTTCTTTGTTATTCACAGACCGTGACTGACTGCCGCAGTCTCCATTGGAGAAGACGGAGCCAGCAGCTGGGTGGACAGGATTAGTCTGCTATGAATTCAATGCTCTGCTGCTCAGTGGATGACAGTTTGGGACATGGATTTAAATTTGCAGTTTATTTTTTCCTGCATAACGAAAAACAATGGAGATTTTAGAGGATTTCAGAAGAAACTGTGTGTTTGAAGCAGTCATCCACCGAGGCAACAGAGCGTTGTATTCACATGACGCAACGCCTGACTGGGCAGCAGCTACCTCCATCTTCTCCTCTGGCGGTCATGACAAACAGTCGCAGTGTCTGAAGAACAAACAACATTGTGAGAAATTCTAGCTGTGGTCCATCAGCATACGAAGCCACGTTTGCTGCCTCAGGGGTGGCCCAGCAGCAGGCGCTGGCGCCGGTAAGTGTGATGCTCTGTAGCGTCGTTGGTAATGTTCCCAGACTACAATACCCTCTACAACGTATTGAACTATGGCAGTATTGTTTTTTAACACTGGAGGTTGTTCAAGAATATTTATTGAGTATTTTGTTGCTATCAAAGCCTTGTGGTCTCTGATGGTTATTTAAAAAGTAATTACAACTTGTGTGATTTGTTATCCCCATTATCTTTGCAACTGTAACGCTGTGAAAATAGCCACATAATAGCGCACATGTCGACGAAGTTCGCTGTGTGTTCTTTGGAAACACTTGTTTCATTCATTTATGGTACCTGCTATTGACGTCACTAATGCCCACTTTGGTCTTTGTCCTCAAGCCTGCATTCAGTACTGCTGGGTTGTGTTGGGGGTTCGTTTCTCAAGCAGCGATGCTAGTACATTAATGGAAATACACAGCAGTATGGATAACTTTAGTGGCAAAGAGTTGACCGAAATACACCTCATGTGCGGGTTCACTAAATGCGATGGAAGATCGACATGACACCACTGTGCTGACGTGTTCCCACAGCGACGGTCAACGTATCACACTTCTGAGGGCCGTTGCATTGGTCTTTGTTTTGTGTTGTACGTTTTGGTGATTGTGTATTAGAAGTTTTTTCACTTTTATGGAGAACCGAAAAAAATCATAATTACATTGTTACTCTGTAAAGATCCGCCGGAGACCGCAGATCTCTCATACTAAATTATTCAGAAAATATATTTGGACCTCTTCTAAAATGTTGTCCGTGGGATTATGATTCATACAGCGCCCCAGGTAGCCAAAGTGCATAAAACATAACAGCGCATAACAGCACGATGTGAAATGCCAAAAGTAGCAAGCGTAAGCGATATGCCACTTTCTATTGATGACATGATTTAGTCTTCTGCCGCAATTCTAGTCTGCAATGAAATGACCACCAATGGAAATGGAACGACTTTACATATTTTAATCACATATTCTTATTAGCCAGCTCTTAAAACTCATAGTTCTATGAACTGGCGTTCTAGGTGGAATGATATAGAATATGTAAAGTTTGATTATTCACTGTAAATGACTTAGAAAAAAGACAATGTACATAATTTGAATGTTCTGACCCATGAAAACTGACATTACAATATTGGGATATGCATTCATCATCTGACCTACTTAGTTTCTTCTCCGGCTGAAAGTCATATCTCGGTTTGTGCAGCTGGGAAGCATCCAGTGAATTAGCGTATGCAAATCACAGCCCTTCGTAACGGAGTCGTTGCTATTTGAGCAGAGTGTCTTGTGCAAAGAAATAACACGAAAACCTCTCTGCAGTGCTAAGACATTCTAGAAAAAAGCTAGTGGGTGTATGCAGTTACTCACACCGTTGTATGAGGAATATCGAGTGGAATTTTCTAAGTAAATGACCAGTAATGCCGCACATAAACGATTCCATCTACAGAAGAATAAAGCAGTACTTGTTAGGGGCGTACATAAAGAGTTCAGCCATACTTTTAGGACACATGCATCGCACATTGTAAAAGAAAATACATTCTATTATCCTGGGTCCTGATCAGCCGTATCTCCATCTTAGAACTCATTTATATTACCCTTAGTGTTTTTCAAAGTACAGTTATCATGTAAAATGCATCGGAACAGATCGCACTAGAACGGTACATGAAAAGACTTTCATTTGAAATGCAAAATAAGCGCAGTACCGAACCCCAGTAGCAGGTGAAGGGTGTCTTCGTACAGGTATCGCAGAAGGCTAAAAATTACACGACTAATTACTGGGATACATCGGTGCATCCCAGTTTCATACACGCAGTTTCATACACGTATCAATGCTAAATAAGGGAGTTTTCAAGATTAACTGCAAGAAATGGTTTCATGTATTGCCCTAAAACATTTTGTTACTGTGTCATTTTCATAATTAATTTGCGACAGTGACGAGCCAAACATGGCGAGAATGAACGCCGCTTGGTGACTTCACGTACACTCGACGCGGTAAAGATATTACGTAAGTGGAATAGAGACAAATAGGTACTAATTCTAACGGCGATACGGGCCGAAAATGGGAAAATCCATTGACATAATCAACTTCGACAAAGGTCACATTGTTACGTCTGGGAACTAGGATCTCGGAAATCAGAAAAGGCGAAACTGGTCGTCTCTTAGCGTTCTATTGTCGTGAACAGCTTTAGAAAGAGATTGACGGACGGCACGATCACGAGTGGTCGGCAAGGGCTTAGATTTGCACGCCTCACACGAGAGCGTCGTGGTGGAGACTTGTCCGCTCTGTAAGACAAATTAACCAGCGGTATGCGGGAGATGTGACGACAGAGTACAGTGCTGCTGCAAGCACAAGTGTTTCAGGGCACAAATTCTTGAATGTGGGACTCAGAGGCTGATCGCTAGCAGTTCCCAATTTGTCCCATTGACGTCGTCGATTAAGACTGCAGTTGGCACAGCATCAAACAGACTGGGTAGTGATCATTGAAAAAGTGCCGCCTGTTAGGTTCAATCACATCACGTTCTTGTTATTCCAGGCTGATGTTCGTGCCCGCATACGCGATCACCCCATCCATGCCAATGGCTACACAAAATATGCACCGCATCACTAACACAGGCGAATACAGGCAGTATTATACTGTGTGTGTGTGTGTGTGTGTGTGTGTGTGTGTGTGTGTGTGTGTGTGTGTGAGGGGCGGATGGAGGGGGGAGGGGGGAAGGGGGGATGGGGGCAGGGGGGGGAGGGGAATTCGCGTGAGTTCCCATTGGATTTATGGAACAACTGAAAACAAAATCATAGCTGCAGATTACGTATTCATTATGGTGGACCACTTACATCATTTGAAGTTTGGTATCTTCTCCGACGGCCATGCCACACGATAACTGTCTGCGAGAATCTTGCTACAGAATCTGCGGAGCGTTGTAGTGAACGCACGTTGATGTCTTGGCCATTCAGTTCGCCTAATCTGACATTGGGACGCTATTCGACTTTGTCCAAATACCACCACCCCATAATATACGGGAACTTCTGGACCTGAGCGGAGACGTATGGAGTCACATGGCTCCGGAAATCTAACAATGATTTTTCAGATCCAAGCCACGGAGAATTGCACCAAAGATGGAGTAAGATGCTATTAATCATGTGGTCAAAATGAGATCTTTTGGTTTTTCTCCGTGTGCTTGTGTATTGGTGTACGTCCAGATGTTCAGAAGACTTGTTATTTCCACTTTATGCGCAATATTTCTGCGACCGACCCAGTCGTCATCTGCAGGTGCTTTGAGTTGTGCTGTTACGTGTACAGTCCGTCAGGAGCCCAGACAACGAGTACACGGAATACCACAACTCATAACAACTGAAGAAGAAGACTGCGTCAGTCGTCGCAATATTTTACACAAAACGGACGCAACAAGTTGGCTCACCGTCCTCCAGTATTGGATGGTCATAATGTTTTGGCTCATCGATGAATTTCCCTTTTCTATGTGTTGAGGTTGTGCGTCCCCTGTCTCTTTGACCGTACCTTTTTTGTGGCAACATGCATCCATAATTAGCAAAATAATCACACTCAGCAATACGAACTTCTCTATTCGGAGTTACTCGTAAGCACTTCCATGGTTTCAGAAGAGAACTGTGTTTTTTATTTCTTTTAGCTTTCGTACAGACCCACATCTACATCTACATCCATACTCCGCAAACCACCTGACGGTGTGTGGCGGAGAATACCTTGAGTACCTCTATCGGTTCTCCATTCTATTCCAGTCTCGTATTGTTCGTGGAAAGAAAGATTGTCAGTATGCCTCTGTGTGGGCTCTAATCTCTCTGATTTTGTCCTCATGATCTCTTTGCGAGATATACGTAGGAGGGAGCAATATACTGCTTCACTCCTCAGTGAATGTATGTTCTCGAAACTTCAACAAAAGCCCGTACCGAGCTACTGAGCGTCTCTCCTGCAGAGTCTTATCTATCATCTCCGTAACGCTTTCGCGATTACTGAATGATCCTGTAACGAAGCGCGCTGCTCTACGTTGGATCTTCTCTATCTCTTCTATCAACCCTATCTGGTACGGATCCCACACCGGTGAGCAGTATTCAAGCAGTGGGTGAACGAGTGTCCTGTAACCTAATGCCTTTGTTTTCGGATTGCATTTCCTTAGGATTCTTCCAATGAATCTCAGTCTGGCATCTGCTTTACCGACGATTAATTTTATATGATCATTCCATTTTAAATCACTCCTAATGCCTACTCCCAGATAATTTATGGAATTAACTGTTTCCAATTGCTGACCTGCTACATTGCAGCTAAATGATAAAGGACCTTTCTTTCTGTGTATTCGCAGCACATTAGACTTGTCTACATTGAGATTCAATTGCCATTCCCTGCACCACGCGTCGCTGCAGATCCTCCTGCATTTCAGTACAATTTTCCATTGTTACAACCTCTCGATATATTACAGCATCATTCGCAAGCGGTAGTGATATTCCGATGTTATCCACAAGGTCATTTATATACAATGTGAATAGCAACGGCCCTACGACACTACCCAGCGGCACACCAGAAATCACTCTTATTTCGGAAGACTTCTCTCCATTGAGAATGACATACTGCGTTCTGTTATCTAGGAACTCTTCAATCAAATCACACAATTGGTCTGATAGTCCATATGCTCTTACTTTGTTCATTAAAAGACTGTGGGGAACTGTATCGAACTCCATGCGGAAGTCAAGAAACACGGCGTCTTCCTGGGAACCCGTGGCTATCGCCCTCTGAGTCGCGTGGACGAATAGCGCGAGCTGGCTTTCACACGACCGTCTTTTTCGACACCCATGCTGAGTCCTACATAGTAGATTTCTAGTCTCCAAAAAAGTCATTATACTCGAACTTCTGAATCTACGTGATTACGCTTCTCTTCACAATGAAGTGACTGGCAGAGGGTTCAATGAACAACCTTCAAGCTGTCGCTCTACCGTTCCACTCTCGAACGGCGATCGGGAAAAGCGAGCATTAAAATTTTCTGAGCGAGCCTTGATTTCTCTTATTTTTTGTGATAATCATTTCTCCCTATGTAGGAGGGTGCCAACAGAACGTTTTCGCAATCGGAGGAGAAAAGTGGCGATTGAAATTTCATTAGAAGATCGCGTCGCAACGAAATACGCCTTTGTTTTAATGATTGCCACTTCAATTCACGTATCATATCTGTGGCACTATCTCCCTAATTTCGCGATAGTACAAAACGAGCCGCCATTCTTTGAACTTTTTCGATGTCATCAGTCAGTCCCGTCTAACGAGGATCCCACACCGCACAGCAGTACTCCAGAATAGGGCGGACAAGCGTGGTGTAAGCAGTCTCTTTAGTAGACCTGTTGCACCTCCCAAGAGTTCTGCCAGTGAATCGCAGTCATTGGTTTGCTCTGCCCACAACGTTCCAATTTACGTTATTTGTAACTGTAATCCCTAAGTATTTAGTTGAATTTACAGCCTTCAGATGTGTGTCACTTATCGCGTAATCGAAATTTAGCGGATTTCTTTTAGTACTCATGCGAGTAACTTCACACTTTTCTTTATTCAGCGTCAATTATAACTTTTCGATCCATACAGATATCCTATCCAAATCACTTTTTAATTCATTATAGTCATCTGATGACTTTAAGAGAGGGTAAATGACAGCATCATTTGCAAACAATCTGAAAGAGCTACTTAGATTGTCTCCTATGAAGTTGATATAGATCAGGAACAATAGAGGGCCTATAACACTTCCTTAGGAAGCGCCGGATATCAATTCTGTTTTATTCGACGACTTTCCGTCTATTACTACGAACTGTGACCTTTCTGATAGGAAATCACGAATCCAGTCGCACAACAGAGGCGATATCCCATAGCACGTAGTTTGGTTAGAAGACGCTTGTGAGGAACGGTATCGAAAGCCATCTGGAAATCTAAAAATATGGAATCAATTTGACATCCCCTGTCGATAGCACTCATTACTTCATGAGTATAAAGAGCTATATGTGTTTCACATGAACGATATTTTCTGAATCCACGTTATATATCAATAAATCGTTTACTTCGAGTTAATTCATAATATTCCAACATGCTCCAAAACCCTACTACAATCGATGCTACTGATATGACCCTGTAATTCAGCGGATTACTCCTATTTCCCCGTTTGGGTATTGGTGCGACATGAGAAATTTTCCAGTCTTTAGGTGCGGATGTTTCTTTGACCAAGCGCTTGTATATAATTGCTAAATATGGAGCTATTGTATCACCATACTCTGAAATGAATCTGATTGGTATACAATCTGAACCGGAGGCCTTGCCTTCATTAAGTGATTTAGGTTGCTTTGCTACACCGAGAATATCTACTATGTTTATCATCTTGTCAGTTGTTCTTGATTGGAATTCAGGAATATTTACTTCTTTGGTGAAGGAGTTTCGGAAAACAGTGTTCAATACCTCTGCCTTAGTAGCACTGTCATCAGTGACTTTTGCGTTGTTAACGCACAGTGAAGGTTTTGATTGCGTCTTGCCACTGGTGTGCTTTATGTATGATCAGAATCTCTTTTGGTTTTCTGTCAGATTCCGAGGCAGAATTTCGTTATGGAAATTATTAAAAGCATCTAGCAATGAAGTACGCGCTATATTTCGAACTTCCGCAAAACTTTGCCAATCTTGTGGATTTTGCGTTATTTTAAATTTGGCATGATTTATCAGTTGCTTCTGCAACAGCGATGTGACGCGTTTTGTGAACCATGGGGGATCAGTACCATCACTTATTAATTTATGTGGTATATATCTCTCCATTGCTGTCGAAACTATCTCTTTGAATTCATTCCACATCTTTTCTACGCTTACTTGATTAGATCGGAAGGAGTGGAGACCCTTTTAAAAAGGCTTTAGGTGCATATTTATCAGCTTTTTTTAAAATAGGTATACTTTGCGTTTCTTTTTGATAGTTGTAGGTGTTAAGGTAGTCAGCCTAGCAGCAACTGCCTTGTAGTAGCTAATCCTTGTATTCGTCTTGATACTCCCTATTTGTCCAGGATTATTTGTTGCTAAGATGTCAAGTATGCTTTCACAACCATTTTCACTTCGAGTGGGCTCATGAACTAACTGTCCAAAATAATTATCTGAGAAAGCATTCAGTACAATTTTGGATGGCGTTTTATGCCTGCCGCCGGCCTTAAACGCATAATTTTTCCAGCATATCGAGGTTAGATTAGAGTTTCCGCCGACTATAATTGTATGAGTTGGGTACCTATTTGAAATGAGGCTCAAGTTTTGTTTGAACTGTTCAGCAACTATATCTTCTGAGTCGGGTAAAAATATCAAATTTATAGGTTAGTACGGTTGTCAAGTGTAACCTCTATCCATACTATTTCACAGGAAGTATCTACTTCAATTTCACTCCAGGGTAAACTACTTCTGACAGCAATAAATACTCCACCACCAACTGTATTTATTCTATCCTTTCTGAAGACAGGTCATTTGAAAAAATTTCGGCTGAACTTATTTCCGTACTTACAACTATTTGAGTTTCAGTGCTTTCTATAAGGGTTTGTAACTCTAGTTCTTTCCCAACACAGCTACGACAATTTACAACGACAATACCGATCGTTTCTACAACTACCCACAGTGTTTTAAGTGCCACCTTTTAGACGGACGCCCTTTATGTGGTTTCCTGAGACCCTCTAACCTAGAAAACCGCCCAGTCTTTTCCACACAGACCCCGCCACCCGTGTAGCCGCTTCCTGTGTGTTCTGGACTCTTTACCTATTAAATGTAACCCAGAAACCCGCCACTCCATGGCCCAAGTCAAGGAATCTGCAGCGTACACGGCCACAGAACCACCTGAGCCTCTGATTCAGACCCTCCACTCGGCTCTACACCAAAGGACCACAGTCCGTTCTGTCGACGATGCTGCAGATAGTGAGCTCCTTTTCAATATCAAAAGCAAGATTGGCAGTGTTTACCATTTCCGCTTACCACCCGAAACCACAGAGAATCTCCTCCGATCCAAAGCGACACACGTCATTGGTATCGACATGGGCCACCACCTGCAATTGGCTGCACCCTGTACTCTTCATGGTATCCGGAAGCACGCTTTCCATATCCGGAATGACTCCCTCCGGTATCCACACGGAGTGACCACTGGCTTCTTTCCCTCCTTGGCAGCAATTTTCCTAAGGGGCCCCATTACGAGCCTAACGTTGGAGCTCCCAACTACCAGCAAACCCACCATCTGTGAACGCCCAGACCATCCGGGCCGAAAAGCTTCCTTTGGAACAGTGTAGACGACTACATCCGGCTCAGAGACTTCTTCACCCACAGATAACGCTCAAAACCTGTTCATCAAAAGAACCGTGCAGGCCGTACGATCGGCCCCTCGGAAAGAATTTCACTGCCTGCCAGACTTTGGAATGATCTCCCACTCGACCACGGGTGAGGGATCAATCAACCTCAGTGCAGACAGTACCCGGGGCGGCCTCAGCAGTGGACCAATCGGGGGACGCGTGAGACGTCCTCGACGTCCCTCACATACCCGCGTCCGATCCCTCACAGTGATGTCCCTTGGCAGCAGCCTCAAGCTCTGTGACGGAAGCCAACACAGCCTCCAGCTGTGAGAGAAGGGTCAACATCTCGGCTCCCATCTTTACACAGAAATCACAGTTCCCATCCATTACTGAATTTGCTCCCCTTTGAAACTCGTAAAAATATGTAATAAATGAACAGAGTACTCGGCTTATTAGCAGCAGGAACTCGCGGTGCACTCTCACTTACGGTCTGACTGACTCTGAGCTGTTATAATCAAAAGAAACAAAAGCCTGTACAACACGAGGGTCGATACAATGGTCGATAGGAACGGCGGTACTGTACTCTACACTGTTATTAAAATAACAGGTTGTGCCTAGTAACCACTCGAACACGAAATAAATAACAGGAGTATAGATAAGTTGTACAAGTTTTTGATTCACATTACAGATATTCAAAAATGGCAAAGTTAGTAACGCGGGAGAAGTAAATATTTCAGTGCAATTAATTGAAGTCACAAGAATTGCTCGAGAAGACGTGGCAATAACCCGCTTCGTAAATCTGATCACTGGATTGTCTGTCTAAAGGCAGAAGGTAATGAGATGCGACAATAACGACAGGATGATTTACCTACACGTTGTGACGCTCCTGCTTCCTATTGGTGCCCTCTGCAACTACGCCAGGGCGCGTATTACCAACGGAAGCGTGGACTGATGCTCTGTCCATGGATATGTTCCATTTCTCTGTATGTCTTGTAGTTTTCGTGTAATTATCTTGTGAAACTCCATAGGTGTTATTCACCTCATATTATTCATCTGTAAGGTTTATAGCTTACTTTTCCTATTCAATAAAAATAATATAAGCTCTCTTTTAATTTTATGTGTTCTGTTCCATATGGGTACGTAAATTTCGATCTGAAATAGCATGCGGAGAACAGAGAGAGACACAGAGAATTATGAACTTAGAAGTATGATTCGGTAAATATTAATTTGTCAAGTGAAGAAATGAGGTAATATTACTGTAATGCTTGCTTGCGCGTAGATATGTGTTTCGGTAACGGGAGGTTTTAGTGGAAGTTTTCTTTATTGCTTCGGGTCAGTTAATTTCATTATTCAGACGTGATTAAACAAAGTTACCAGTTTACATGGCTTGCTCTAAGAGGCTACAAATTTACCACTACTCTACCACTTCAATAGTTAATTTCACGGCAGAATGACATTTGTTATGAAAAGTACTTTTTGTGAAGATCATTGTAATTATCAAAAGATGCTATTTAATTTTGGCAATACAGTTTTTTTAAAAGAAATAGATTCTTTTCCATCATTTAGCAAGTTCATAATCCAAAACTGTCTCTTCACGAAAGAATTTCATCTTTTTGATTGCGTTTGTCGCTGCAGTGCGCTCTGTGGAATAAAGATGATAGAGTCAAAGCATGATCTAGTTAGAATACTTGCAGCCGTACAAGGCTTTCTTTCATTTTAACTAGCTTGCTGCTGCGCTGTATTCTTTATGCTCATCACTTCGAGGTGTACCGATATTCTGTTGCTACAGGTAAGAGATGAAAATTAGTTAGGGTCAGTTTGCAATACCGTAAAGACTGTTCGATCATACACAGATAGCTTTACTTTCCAAAGTTATAAAAAGGTTAGATTAGGTTGCAGTTAAGTAAAGTGCAGCTAAACAATTTCAGTTTTCACTGCTCTTATTATCAGACAGCGATATGTAACTACGCGACTTGCATTTTTTCAGGAAAACAACACATATATGCATTTAAAAGATACGAAACAAATCAAGTCAGTGTTCAGTTGGGAAGATTAAACATTGAAAACTTACACATCGAATGAAGCACGGTCCTGAAATACCCTGGAGAATCTGTACTCTGCATAGATCTTGTATAAGTTCGAGTTCGAGTTACATTAGTTTTCTACGTGCAAACGGAGGCACTGTGTGGCGGATTTACGGAGATGTTACCCGTTTCACGTATGTCTTCCACGTGGATGTTATCAATCGATATTTGCACCTTTCTGAGCAAAAAATTCGTCAGTACTTTCCTGTTAGCTGCCTCTAACAAAAGTGACAAAGCCATTAAGGATTGCGTTCTAGAATTCGAATCCAGAAATAGTTACGGCAGTAGAGTAGCAAATGCGAGGAACGGCCATCCAGAATAACGTTTCTTTCAGTCTTTCTAAGCGTAGGAGCGGTCCACTGCGAAAGCATGCTCGACTTACTTTCTCATGTTGAAAATTTTGGTACGCCACTCACGACCTCTGCGCAGCATTAAGTCCTGATGCTCCCTCCTTTAGTGCAGGAAACACGCTGGTCCGCAAACCGGCGTCCAGCCATCCAGTTTACAACTTCCTGCTACGTCCTTTCAGACAAAATGTGGAAACAGTTACTTCTCGAAAGCCACGTCCATTCCCTCCTCTCATCTTCTCTCACTGAAATAGTGCTAATATCCTGCATATAACCGAGGCATTAATGCCTAACTTAACTTATTTCTTCACGAACCATGCTTTTGTAACTGTCACACGTACCACTCGTCTTCGAACTACAATGTTTTGTTTTCATGTATGGATTTAGTCGAAGGAAACAAACAATATTTTATTAGTAGTGCGAGGACGTGCCTAAAAATAAATGCCTCCGAATTTTTGTGTGAAACTCTTAATGCTTTTAAAATAAAATAAACTTTATAAAACGCTACGTCTTTATTCCTCATGGCACTGAGGCGCCAAAGGGACTGGTGTAGGCATGCGTATTCAAATACAGGAAACAGGCAGAATGCGGCGCCGTGGTTGGTAATGTCTACATAAGTCAACAAGTGTCTGGCGCATTTGTTAGATCGGTTGCTGCTGCTAAATGGCAGGTTATCAAGATTTAAGTGACTTTGAACCTGGTGTTATAGTCAGCGCACGAGCGATGGGACACAGCATCTCTGAGGCAGCGATGAAGTGGGAATTTTCGAATATCAGAAATCAGGTAAAACACCAAATCTCCGACATCGCTGCGACCGGAAAAAGATCCTACAAGAACAAAACCAAAGACATCTGAAGTGGATAGTTCGTGAGAGAGGTGCAACCCTTCCGCAAATTCCTGTAGATTTCAATGTGGGACACCAGCAAGTGTCACCGTGCGAATCAGTCAACGAAACATCATCGATACGGGATTTCGGAGCCGACTCGTGTACCCTTGAACACTACACACCTCGTCTGGGACCGTCAGCACCGAAATCGCACTGCTGATGACTGGAAACATGTTGCCTGGTCGGACGAGCCTGGTTCGCAATTGCATCAAGCGGATGGACGTGTATGGGTATGAACACAACCTCATGAATCCATGGACCCTGCATGTCAGCAGCGGACTGTTCAAGCTGCTGGAGGCTCTGTAATGGTGTGGGGTATTTACAGTTGGAGTCATACGGAATCTTTGATACGCCTAGATACGACTCTGACCAGTGACGTGTATGTAAGCATCCCGTCTGATCACCTGCATCCATTCATGTCCATTGTGCATTCCGAGGGACTTGTGAAATTACAACAGGGCAATGTGACACCCCACACGTCCACATGTACTACACAGTGGTTCCAGGAATGCTCTTCTGAGTTTAAGGACTTCTACTGGCCAGCAATCTCCCCAGACATTAACATTATTGAGCATATCTGGCATGCCTTGCGACGTGTTGTTCAGAAGAGATCTCCACCCTCTCGTACTCTTACGGAATTTATGGACACCCCTTCAGGATACATGGCGTTAGTTCCTTCCGGCACTACTTCAGATATTAGTCGAGTCCATGGCACGTCGTGTAGCGGCACTTCTGCGTGCTCCCGGGGCTCTACACGACATTATGCAGGTGTACCAGTTTCTTTGTCTCTTCAGTGTAGTTCTCAGTGTGGCCACCGTGGCGACGAACACATTTCTTCCAACTAGAACCCAGGTTTTTGAGAATGTGTGAGTTTGTTGACGGAGCCACAACCTCACCTTACTTGCACCACCTTATTGCTTACAAAATAAGCGTCTCGAAGGTATTCTTTAAGATTTGGATACCGAGGTAAATCGGATATGGCCAATTCGGGACTGTATATGGAGTACGATGGATGACAGTGAGCGCTAGATAGCGGGTTGTTGCAGATGTCGCAGCACTCGTGTCCGTCTGGCTTGGTTATGGTGAAGGTAATATATCCGCCGTCCGCGGGTAGGAAAATCTCAGAGTTTGAGTTATAGCGGTTTTATTTAAACTTACGTCTTTCTTCAAAATTTACAAAGCAATATTCGTGAGACAGGACTGATCCTCCAGCCTACCAATAACTAAATCAGAGATTCTTCCAAACATAAACTGTCTGTAGTAACCATACAACTTCACCAAACCAAGCTCCGGGCGTCTCTTGAAGAGCGGCGCGGAGTCCACGTTGCCGTCACCTGAGTCCGAGGACGAGTAGAGGCCCTGCGGGGATGGCTCGGGTACGCTGGCGGCGGTGGACGATGACGCGGCGGCGACGATGACACCAGTGGGCTCGCTCGGCATGAACTGCCCCTCCAGTTTTTTTTTTCTTTATTGAATTTCAATTCCCCCCGAAGGGGGCGGGCTGGCAGCAGCTTACTACGGCGCTCTTCAGCCTACAGAATTTGTGTTAAAAAGATGAAGATAACAAAAAATAACAGTTGGCGATAAAATCGGTGACTTAACGGTAAAATGGCAGAAAATTCTAGAACTTAAAACATAAAACACAGGGTTGATGATGCTAAGATAATACACAAGAAGCAGGAAAATAACAGACAGACAGTTAAAAAAAAAAACACGGCGACAGTCTGGTTTCTGTTCGCAAGATATAAAATGCACACCCAGCGACAGCATGATTTCTGTTCGCAACACTGTGGAAAGCCGCACAACACTGAACACTCACTTGAACACTGCACTAAAAAGTTGGCACAGATATGACATACCACACCCGAGAGCAGGTGGGGGGAAACTGGTCAGATGATGGAGGAATAAAAAAGGGGGGAAGGAGAGGAAAAGTGAAGGGAGGGAGGGGGGGGAAAGAAGCCAATGGAGAATGAGGACCCATAAGAGGGGTGGGGGGTGCTGAGCAGACGTGCCAGGGAGTGGGGAAGGCAGAGGAGGGGATTGCAAAAGGACTCAGGGGGTGGGGTGGGGGAGAAGGGACATAGGGGGAGGTTGGGCGGGGAGAAAACAGGATGGAAGGGGGGAGGAAGAGGGAGCCCAGGGAAAGGACGGAGGAAAAGAGGGGGGTGAGGATCAGAGTTGATAGGAGGGATAAATGGAGGGAGAGAGGGCATCGTCCGGGAGGGGGAGTTGATGGAAGCCACCTTGGGAAAGGAGATGTAGGGTGGAGAGATGGAGGGTAGGGTGGACACAACGGTGAAGACGTGGCAGGGGGCGGGGATGGGAGAGGAGAGGAGCAACCAGGGGGTGAGGGGGTTGAAGACGGCGGGAGGTGTAGAGGATGCGGATATGTTCGAGGAATAGGAGTAGATGGGGGAAAGGAATGAGATCATAGAGACTCCGCGTGGGGGAGGCGTATACAGAAGGCGAGGTGGAGTGCATGACGCTCAAGGATCTGGAGGGACTTACAGAATTTGGGGGGGTGGGGGGGGCAGATATCCAGGCAGTACTGGCATAACAGAGGATGGGACGGATTAAGGATTTGTAGGTGTGGAGGATGGTAGAGGGGTGCAACCCCCACGTCCGGCCAGAGAGGAGTTTGAGGGGTCAGAGGCGGTTGTGGGCTTTGGATTGGATGGAGCGGAGATGAGGGATCCAGGTGAGGTGACGGTCAATGGTAAGGCCAAGGTAGGTGAGGGTGGGGGTGAGGCGGACAAGACGAGCGCAGACAATAAGGGAGAAATCCAGGAGCCGGAAGGAGCGAGTGGTACGACCTACGATGATTGCCTGGGTCTTGGAAGGATTGAGTTTCAGGAGCCACTGGTTACACCATGCAGCAAAAAGGTCAAGGTGATTCTGGAGAAGGCGTTGGGACCGTTGGAGGGTAGGAGCGAGGGCGAGTAATGCGGTGTCATCAGCATCCCCTCCAGGCTCCTGCGCCAGCCTAAATACTGCTTGGCGCATGGATATGGCTGGCTCTATTTGCAGTCACGTGTCGAGCGGAAGGAAAGAGGTCCGCGGCTGTAGCGACCTCTTGCGGTTACGTGGACGCCTCCTGGTGGTCTCTGGGAAGCGTATGTGTTTCCGGGACGACCGGCCAGGCTGACCCCTACTAGGTCCGGGGCCCGCTGTAGCGGTCTGCTTCGCGGGAGGCGAGAGTTGCAGTCGCTTAGTCTGGACACAGTAGAAGGAGAGGGTGTTCCTTGTGTGGATGAACTCTTCGAATTCACATTTTCAGTATTCTGAGGGTCTCACAGAGCAGCTACACACCGCCATGTTCCACACTAATATTCGGAGCCCTTTGGCTGCAGAGGTTTGCAATTTGCGTCGGAAGTGGAAATGCCGACCGAGTAATATTCGTGACTTGTAACACCTCAGCCGATCTTGAGAACAGAATTTGCAACTAAAGGACCTTGTTATAATCTTTTGAAAATATCCCTCCACAACTAGGCATTATACACCGATGAGCCAAAACATCACGACCACCTGGTTAATAGATTGTTTGTCCTTTTTTGGAACGATATACATCACAACAGTTTGTTGGTAGGTTTGTGGAGGTATGAGGTACTTGGTGTCTGATCCTGTAATTTGCTTAAATAGCGGGCCGCTGATTTGCGGACTCGGTTATGGTGCCCGACAGCGACACAGATTTCATCCGTAAAATTTACGTGTGTGAATTTGGTAGCCGATACATCAACTTTAGTTCACTATAATGCTCCTCAAACTTCCATAGCACGGTTCTGGCTCCGAGAAGCGAAAAATTATCGTGCTGAAATATGACATGGCGGCTGGTGCCGGCGGAGGTTCGAGTCCTCCCTCGGGCATGGATGTGTGTGTGTTTGTCCTTAGGATAATTTAGGTTAAGAAGTGTGTAAGCTTAGGGACTGATGATCTTAGCAGTTAAGTCTCAAATATTTCACATACATTTGAACATTTTTTTATGACATGGCCGTCGAGGAAGGCATCAGGCATGAAGAGATGCAGGCGGTTCACAGCTGTCAGCCTGTCTTCAATTACTAGCACAGGTCCCATTCAAGAGTAGGAGAATGTTTACCATAGCAAAACACTGCTCCCACAAGCCTTTATGCGTGGAACGCTGTTTCGACCCGCCGTTCATCTCTGAACACTTGTGCCTCAACCAACAGTATGCTCTCTCGGCATAGATTCCACAAATCACCATTATCCTACTTTACAGAGCAGACGACTCTCCGAACACCACATCCTGTGAAGAGTCTTGGACGTCGAACCCTTTGGCTACTAGTGATAATTTCATTTGTGCTTCTACCTTTTTTCATAGATGCTCACGGCGATAGTACCTGAACATTAGACTAGCTTCGCCATTTTCGAGACACTCGTTCATAGCCTGTTCGTAATAATAATCTGCCCTGTGTCAAGGTCACTTATCTCAATGAATTTCCCCAATTGCGGCCAATACCTTCGCTAGGGTGATCCCCCGTAGGAGTCTGGTCCACTTACACACATTTGTTACTGCGTCACGTGCTCGCAACACCACCAAGTGGAATCCAACGTCGCAGTGGTCTGTGGTCATAATGTCATGGCTTAACTGTGTTTGCAGTCTCTCTCTCCCTGTTAAGGAATCTGGTACCTGCAAATAAAAAGGTTTACAGTACTCAGACAGTTTCCCAGAATTAGAGTCTATGCGCAATTCCCATTATTTTTGTATGTGGTAGTCTTCAACCAGTTATGATCGTACTGTCGCATGAATCTAATCACTGAGTGAGGAAATTGGACGATCTGAGACTTTCTAATGCAATTTCATACTGTTGACGGAAGAAGCGGTCTTCTCCAAGAATTAAAAACATGGAAGCACTGAGCCACCGTCAGCCTTTGCTGAAATACTGCCAGTCTATTCAAAACAAATCGTCGCCCCTTTTTGATTTCTAAGAACAGTAAGCAAAACCAATAACTTCACGATCTGTAGAATTGCTCAGTGCGAACTGTTTGAAAAACAAAACGTAACTGTATTAAAAAAAAAACTGTAATGTTGGCCTGTATAAGAGTGCAACTTCAAACACACGAAAAAATCTGCTCTGACATACGGCTCTGGTAAAATAAAGAAATTGACAATCTGCATTGCGCAAAGAAATGAAACAATCACGTATTGTAAATCTCGCCTGTAAAATGAAGTACTGAGACAAACAACAAAACATCAAGACACCGCAACAGCTACAAAAAAGCACTGCTAAAAACAAACTAGAATTGGTCCAGGAAAATTGAGTTGATAATCTTGACACAGAATGCCTATGAAACACATAAATCAACCTTTAAGTTCTGAAATTTCAGCTAGCTCAGAATATCAATCAACAGAATAACTATCAAAAGCTCGACTGTGACGAAGGTGAAATTGACCAATAATACAAGTCTACTAAAATAAAAATAAACTTTTTACCTTACCACATAAGACCTTATTCTTCATTTCAAAATCTTTTTTATATCCGTATGCAATACAGCCCACTCGTTCTGGATCATAATTCCTCCTCGTAATAAAATTTCAAGGCACATATTTCCAAAAGTGCGTTCATGCATTACAGTGTACACTCAACGAATACACGCCCGCTGCAGACAGCTATCCACTACTAGCTCTCAGAGAATCTACGACTCCACAGTCCTGCCATCGCAGACACAGATACTGTTGCCTAACAACTCTTTCTCGGACCACAGTTCCTCAAATATATTATTTTCCTTTACAAATATTAACACATACAGTAACATCATCAAAAAAATTGCCCACCACACGCAACGTAGAAGCTAGAGTATTTGCAGAGAGCCTATACACCGCCAGTGTCACACAAGAATGCACTCAGATTTGACAGCACCACACAGCATGTAGTAGGTTTTACCTCTGAGACCCATCCGGTATTGTCGCGCACGTAGGCCCGGAACCAAAACGACATGAATACTTCATTTGGGCTGGGATGGTCAGGTGCGACAGACCAATAAGCACAACCGCTGCACGTGCGGCGAGGTACGTCATCTGGTGATGTCGCGTGTTCTGCATTTGTCATCCACTTTTCAGGTATCTCCCGACACATGCGAACCCACATGTCTTATATTAAATTACATGTCTCAGCTTCGTCTATTTCGCTTGGTGGAGGGGGTGGGGGCCACTTAAACGTTAATAAGGATCACTCCGTAGATCTAATACCCAATAACGACACATGGATATTTATGCTGGACTGGGACTGAACCCAGATTTGCCACTTGTTGCGACAGGTGGATTCAATTACTTCGCGCTCTCCAAGTACGTTCCCCAGAACGACCAAAACTTCCAGACGTCGCACTGTCTAAATCGTTGCATAGTGGTCCAGTAATTCATCATATTATGCATGCAACATTACATGGATTTCCGTACCAAGGAGAATGAGTCAACGAGGAATCGAGACCAGTGCTTTTATCGTCGTGTGCTCGTGTTGGTTTTTAATTCTTACAAGCATGTCTGGAAGAACATACACTGTTGATGGTGTGTGTTCTTTCAGACAATCGTGTAAGAAAATGTAGTAATCGATACAGTTTTTTTTTCTTACATCATTCTATGTGCACTCATTCTCAATTACTTGATGAATAAAATCCGGATATTTTCGCTCCTCAGTTACACCATCTCGAGATAAACACACAGTTAGATGAATGCGTGGGGTCTGTTCTTTCCGACACGTCCGAAAGGACAGACACCATGCATGCACATACTCTGATCAGCCAGAATATTGCCGCGGAAGAAACTGAGTACCACAGCCGCAGTAGTGTAGCGGTTATGATACTAGACTGTTACAGGGAGGGTAAAATTTTAATTTCTATATTCCGATGGAGGACATTTGTGGATACTTCTAGAATGTAAAGAATCATTGTACTGCAAAGTTCTGTAGCTGTATATATATATATATATATATACCGTATGTGTTCTGACCGGAGGCAGTTGGCTCCGCACTCTTGTTTGTGCAAATGCTAAATAAACCTTCGTTAAGTGAAGTTAGTGTTCGTCATTCATCTAATTACACCTTCTTCTATGTGACATCATTCTGCTGGAGGTGCCGGGTATTGGAACTTGTGATAACGCACATTATCCATGACACACTCGCTCCCATCAGGCCACGACAGAGCCACCGTTTCCGTAGCGAGAAACCCGAGTTCGAGCCATATTCAACAAATCGCAATCTACCGGAGACAGAAGAAGTAGAGGACGTTACCGCTGTTTAGAAGCTCCAGCCGATTACCCAGCCTCCGCAGCCTGGAAAACTAAAGGGTGCGACCTTCCTTGGAGGTGGGGCCGCCGAAGAGAAAAATCCTCCAGCGTCGATTACTACAAAAATGATAGGAAACTACGTCGTTATCCTCGTGGATGGCCGAGCAGCCCAAGCTCTTGTGGACTCTGGAGCATCATATTCAGTCTTTTCGGAGAAGTAGCGTTGCCAGTTGCAGAAAACCGTATTCGTCGACAGCAAAACATCTATGCTGAAGGTGGTTAATGGGAAATATGTAAAACCTACAGGAAGATCTGTCATTCGTGTGGGTATAAGTGGCCATTCACAGCCCCTAGAATGTGTAATGTGTAGTCATGACATTCTCGGATGGGACTTTTTGAAAGCATCTAAAGCAGTTATAAAGGACTATCAGAATAAGCTACTTGCCATTATTGAAGAATTCTCTGAACGCTTCAATTCACAGGTGAAGAGGAAATTAGACAAATCGACGGTGAAACACCGGATTAGCACTGGAGACCATCAACCAATAAGCGAGAGATCAAACCATGTGTCAGCAACGGAACGTCGAATAATTCGCGGCGAGATAGAGAAAATGATGAGGAATGACATCATTCAGCCTTCGCAGAGCCCATGGTCGTCACCAGTGGTTCTCGCCAGGAAGAAGGATGGCAGTTAGCGCTTTTGTGTTGATTGAAGGAAAGTTAATAAGATGACTAAAAAGGACGTGTACCCGCTTCCACGAATTGACGATACACTAGATTGCCTGAAGGGGGCTAAGTTTTACTCAACCATGGACATGTACTAGGTATACTGGCAAATCGAATTAGATGAGATTGATCTTGAGAAAACTGCATTCATTACCCCTGAGAGCTTGAATGAGTTTAAGGTAATGCCGTTTGGTTTGTGTAATGCACTAGCAACTTTTGAACATATGATGGATAATCTTCTAAAGCACCTGAAGTGGACGATGTGTCCTTGTTATTTAGATGAAATTATAGTGTTCTCATAGAATTTTGTTGAACACACAAAAAGACTGAGGGCCGTTCTTAAGTGTCTCCATCAAGGCGGACTGAAACTTAATCCAAGAAAGTGCCACTTTGGAGAAAAAAAAATTAATTCTTGGACCCCTTGTGTCAAACGAAGGTGTGTGGTCAGACCCAGAAAAGGTGAGATCTATATCGGAATTTCCTATTCCTAAAAGTATTAGAGATGTGAGAAGCTTCCTCGAATTATGTTCTTCTTACCGTTGTTTTATGAAAGACGTCTGTATCAAAGCCAGGACACTCCAAGAGCTGTTAAAAGCCGATGCTAAATTTCTCTGGGGTGGTGCTCACCAAGATTATTTCGACGTGCTGCGAAAAGTTCTGACGACTGACCATGTACTTGGTCTCCATGATGAGAGATCACCTACAGTACTACACACAGATGCCAGTGGGTAAGGGATGGGTGCTGTTCTGGTGAAAATTTCGGATGGTAAAGAGAAGGTTATAGCATATACTTCTAGGACACTCACAAAAGCCGACAGAAACTACTCAACTACAGGGAGAGAATGTTTTGCTGCGATCTGAGCGATGAACATATCTCGACAGTATGTCTATGGAAGGACATTCACAGTTGTTACATGTTATATCCTAGCCAGTAATGCCAACCGAGCCCGGTTCCCAAAAGGTTGGCAGCATCAAAGTCCGGACGCCGTCCGCATAAGCAGCGCCAGCGATACAGGAAATCGCCGCAAGTCTGCGCGCGCCACCGCTGGCTTCTGGCTTCTTAAGCGCTGGAGTCGCGAGCGCTAGGACAGTTCTGGATTCGCCGCTCAGTTGTATACTCGCCACCGAATTGTGTACCTGCTAGTCAGTTGTGTGTTCATCGCAGCAGAGTTGTTGTTTGTCGTCAGCCGACGCTGACCAAGCCGCTCCGACTCGAACTAGACAGATTTCTGTAGACCATGTTCACCACTGTGTTCTGTATCGTCGTTAATAAAGATAAGTACCGACTTTCATTAAATCCGAGTGTTTAGGTTTTCATCTTTCTGTTCACTGTTCCAGCGGACCGGTCGGCCCTCTGTTAAAAGTGTGGCGGTGACTTCGTAGGCCTTTTCTACAGCGAAGTGTTGTCGCTATGAAGGTCGTCACAAAATTACAGACCATCATTCACTTTGTTGGTTGACAGGTCTTAAGGATGCAACAGGACGACTCACCAGGTGGGCACAACGTGTTCAAGAAAATTCAAATGGCTCTGAGCACTATGGGACTTAACATCTGAGGTCATCAGACCCCTAGAACTTAGAACTACTTAAACCTAACTAACCTAAGGTCATCACACACATCCTTGCCAGAGGCATGATTCGAACCTGTGACCGTAACGGCCGCGCGGTTCCAGAATGAAGCGCCTAGAACCGCTCTGCCACTCCGGCCGGCTGTAGATGATAAACGGGTATAAATTGGACAAATATATTATACTAGAACTGACATGTGATTACATTTTCATGCAATTTGGGTGCATAGATCCTGAGAAATCAGTACACAGAACAACCAGCTCTGGCCGTAATAACGGCCTTGATACGCCTGGGCATTGAGTCAAACAGAGCTTGGATGGAGTGTACAGGTACAGCTGCCCATGCAGCTTCAACACCATACTACAGTTCAAGAGTAGTGACTTTCGTATTGTGACGAGCCAGTTGCTCGGCCACCATTGACCAGACGTTTTCAATTGCTGAGATATCTGGAGAATATGCTGGCCACGGCAGCAGTCGAACATTTTCTGTATCCAGAAAGGCCCTTACGGGACCTGCAACATGCGGTCGTGCGTTATCCTGCTGAAATGTAGGGTTTCGCAGGGATCAAATGGAGGGTAGAGCCACGGGTCGTAACACAACGGAAATGTAACGTCCACTGTTCAAACTGCCATCAATGCGAACAAGAGGTGGCCAAGACGTGTAACCAATGGCACCCCATACCATCAAACTAGATGATACGCCACTATGGCGGTGACAAATAGACTCTTCCAATGTGCGTTCACCGCGATGTCGCCAAACGCGGATGCTACCATCATGATGCTGTAAACAGAACCTGGATTCATCTAAAAAAATGACGTTTTGTCATTTGTGCACCCAGATTCGTAGTTGAGTACACCATCGCAGGCGCTCCTGACTGTGATGCAGCGTCAAGGGTAACAGCCGCCATGGTCTCCGAGCTGGTAGTCCATGCTGCTGCAAACGTCGTCGAACTGTTCGTGCAGATTGTTGTTGTGTTGCAAACGTCCCCATCTTTTGACTGAGGGATCGAGACGTGGCTGCACTAACCGTTACAAAAAACGGTTCAAATGGCTCTGAGCACTATGGGACTTAACTTCTGTGGTCATCAGTCTCCTAGAACTTAGAACTCCTTAAACGTAACTAACCTAAGAACATGACGCACATCTATGCCCGAGGCAGGATTCGAACCTTCGACCGTAGCGGTCGCGCGGTTCAAGACTGTAGCACGATCCGTAACAGCCATGCGGATAAGATGCCCGTCATCTCGACTGCTAGTGATACGAGGCCGTTGGGATCCAGCACGGCGTTCCGTATTACCCTCCTGAACCCACCGATTCCATATTCTGGTAACAGTCATTGGACCTCGACCAACGCGAGCAGCAATGTTGCGATACGATAAACCGTAATCGCGATAGCCTACAATCTGACCTTTATCAAAGTCTGAAACATGATGGTACGCATTTCTCCCCCTTACACGAGGCATCGCAACAACGTTTCACCAGGCAACGTCGGTCAACTGCTGTTTCTGTATGAGAAATCGGTTGGAAACTTTCCTCGTGTCAGCACGTTGCCACAGGCGCCACAGGCGCCAACCTTGTGTGAATGCTCTGGAAAGCTAATCATTTGCATATCACAGCATCTTCTTCCTGTCGGTTAAATTTCACGTCTGTAGCATGTAATCTTCGTGGTGTAGCAATTTTAATGGCCAGTAGTGTACCTGTCCTGTCCTGAGGGGTTTAGCAGGGCGTCTCACAGTATTAAAGAAGTTAAAAACTTTATAATGTTTAATGAGCCTGAAAGTTCGATTTTTAACAGTCACCTTGATTCCTTCCCGGACAATATGGGAGATGTTAGTAAGGAGAAAGGAGAGAATTTTCACCAGGACATTAAAGTGATGGAAAAACGCTACCAAGGCCGCTGGAACACCAACATAATGTGGGCTGCTGTTGGTAACTCACCGAGAAGTGCAGCAAGCGACTCATCATAGAAAAAGTTGCACAAGAAGCTTCAAAGAAAAAATATAAAGAAAACACAAACCAATTCCAGCTGACAAGTCACACTTCCTTTATCACATATTATTGTTTTAAGTAGCTCACTGCAAATACAAACCATGCTTATGTTTCATTAATTTCCCCGTTTACCGTACAGCATAGGATTTTTATACTATATAATAAAAAGCATATTACTCGATAAATATGGGTTGTACAAAAGAAACGAAGGCTAGATTTAGATTCAGCTCATAAAAATCTATGAATATCAGCTATCAAAGTAAAAAAGTTTTTCAAAAAGTTTTTCGTTTGCCTGTGTTGCCGATGTTACCGACAGAATGTTGACGGCAAGTATGCTAACGTGCATTCACTGTGTTCTTCTCGGTGTCAGTTTAACAGGTGGAGTTGATGCCTGTTGCACTTGATCGGTCACTACAGGGATGGTTAATGCTGTTTGTGGATGACTCTGGAATTGACGATCGGAGAATGCTCTGGTGGTCGAGCAGGTCAAAGAGACATGTCGACACACTCTAGAGCATGTTGGGTTACAACAGTGATGTGTGGCCGAGCGTTAACAGCACCACTGGAATGCTCTTGATGAATGACAGCACAGCAGATAGAATCACCAGGTTGACGTACAAATTTTAAGTCGTAAGGGAGCGTGGGATAACCTCGAGAGCGCTCCTCGAAATTCCACTCCAGACCATAACTCCAGATGTAGGTACAGTGTGTCCAGCATGCAGGCAGGTTGGCTGCAGGCTAGCAACTGGCCTCCATATAACCATCATGTGGCCATCGCTAGCGCGGAGGCAAAACCGGCTTTCATCAGAAAACACAGAAGACCTCCACCCCGCCCTCCCGGGCCCTCGCTTTACACCACTGAAGACGCAGACGGCAGTAGTCTGTGGTCAGTGGAAAGCAAGCTACAGGGTGTCTGGTTCGGAGCTGTCGTTGAAGTAATCGATCTGTAACAGTACTTTGCCAACTCCTGCACGAATTTCTCCTGCAAATGCAGTACGATGCGCCAGAGCCATACGCCGAACACGATGGTCTTCCCTCTCGGTAGTGCTTCGTGGCCTTCTGGAGCCCGGACTGCTTCTGACCGTACATTCTCATGACCATTTCTGCTGACAGTCATGTACAGTGGCTATATTCCTGCCACGTCTCTCCGCAATGTCGCAGAAGGGATGTCAACCTTCTCGCAGCCGTATTTCACGACTTCGTTCGAACTTAGTGAGGTGTTGACAATGCCGACTTCGTAGCTTTAAAGGCATTCTTGCCTAGCTTCAGCTCACCACATCCAATCTAGAAGGTAAATGACGTTCAGACCGATATGGTTTTTAAGCAAACCTGATTTACATCCTCCTAGTGACGGTACTGGCACTACTCTTACACGACTGGCAAGAAATTTCAATAGACATTGTCTTTCAGATATAGAAACACGCCTATCAACTTTCGTCTATGTCGCACAACTCCCTCTTGGTGTTGCGATTTTTTTTTGCCGTCATTGTATATCCGTCAATAGTCAAGTTAAAATCACACCTTCGAGAAGACTGAAAGGCCACGAAAGTTAACTACGATACTCCTAATTTTACGGATTGTGCCACTCGCTAGTGAGAGAGAAGAATGTATATATCGTTGTTGTTGTGGTCTTCAGTCCCGAGACTGGTTTCATGCAGCTCTCTATGCCACTCTATCCTGTGCAAGCTGCTTCATCTTGCAGTACGTACTGCAGCCTACATCTTTCTGAATCTGCTTAGTGTATTCATCTCTTGGTCTCCCTCTACGATTTTTACCCTCCACGCTGCCCTCCAATACTAAATTGGTGATCCCTTGATGCCTCAGAACATGTCCTACCAACCGATCCTTTCTTCTAGTCAAGTTGTGCCACAATCTCCTCCCCAATTCTATTCAACACCTCCTCGTTACTTATGTGATCTATCCATCTAATCTTCAGCATTCTTCTGTAGCACCACATTTCGAAAGCTTCTATTTTCTTCTTGTCTAAACTATTTATCGTCCATGTTTCACTTCCATACAGGGCTACACTCCAAACAAATACTCTCAGAAATGACTTCCAGACACTTAAATCTATACTCGATGTTAACAAATCTGTATATTATATACTTATTAATTTTCAAAGTAGAGGAATGGATGGAAGGTGATGTCTTGCCTTTGACATGGTCACTTAGTTTATTGTTTCGCATTGTGATACTGTAAATGGACTGCAGTACAATATTTACAGACTTATAATTGGAAAATGTAATATGTAAATATTTTAAGAAAAGAGTAAACTTGTTCGGTATTGTGGAAAATGTGGACTTACAGTTGGAACAACGTTATATATAAATATTTTAATTACTGAAATTCAAGAAAACTCTAAAGTTGTTTGATAGTGTGGGAAGTGGAGACTTTTTTTGTATAGGATACTATTTAATTTATCAGAAATAGTAAAAATATTATATTGACAGAAAACAATAAATGCTCAAAAAACAACTGATTTCACAAAAACGTAAACGCTGCCCTTTTATGTCACTCGTTTAATTCGATCCCACAGAAATATTTAGTTGTAATTGAAGCTTGCACTCTGCGAAACACAAGGAAACAATACTGAAGAATAATTGATGCATTAAAGTAAACATCACAAAAATTACGTTCTCGGACTTTATGGATACACTTTGCAACTTAAGAAATAGAGCTAGAACTTTTGTGGAAAAAAGCCTCTATCAATATTTTAATACGAACTTTCCTATCCACATCGAAGACAGGAGGAATTAATTATTAAACCCAGTAAAAGAATTTAGAAGTGGGCTGTTGTCACGTCTTTCTACAGCCTGATTACGAAGATTTGTATACTCGACGCCGTATTGGCTTTTGTCAACCCTGTCTAGCGATTTGTCATGGAACGGTTCACCACAGATGCCATGTTCAACAACTGTAATAGCCGTAATGACAATGATAGATCGAACAAGGTGGCGCAGTGGTTAGCACACTGGACTCGCATTCGGGAGGACGACGGTTCAAATCAGTATCCACCAATCCTGATTTACATTTCCAGTGATTTCCTGAAATTTCTCCAGCCGAATACCTGGACGGTTTCTTTCAAAGGGCGCGGCCAATTTCTTTCCCTATCCGGGAAATAGCAGAAGCTTGCGCTCCGTCTCTAGTGACCTCGATCGACAGGACACTGAACGTTAATCTTCTTTCATCCCTTAGGAATGACACAAATTAACACGCACTGTTATACTGGGTCTGATAGGAGGTACTCGGATGCAACTTCATTATCTGCTACTCTTTAGCACGCCCCAGCAAACTGATGGTTGCAGTGGTGAATGAATGGATGGACACGACGATGTACAGAAAGCTCCCTCCACAGCCCTTCACAACTTGACCGATTGTTCACAGCTGGGTAACACACCCGGATTTCAAGCTCAAAAGCCTCCAAAAATTCTCAGTTGAACGAAGTAGCTTAGATGCATTCAGTGTTCTTAGAAGTCATAGTTCAGGATCGAAGAAATAGTGGCTCTGAGCACTATGGGACTTAATATCTACGGTCATCAGTTACTTACGCCGACCACACACGATGCTGCCATCGCGCTAGTCCGAAGTCACCGAGTACAGAAAAGTCTGTGTGGACGGCCCGCGGGTGCTCCGCACGCTTCGGCATCTCCGTCATTTTTTTTAAATATATATAGTGTGTGGTGTGGACTGAAGAGATCATCCTCGATGACTTATTCTTCTAGGATGGGATGTAAGGATAAAAGGAAAACACTTTATGTATTACACATTCAGTTAGGCTTGGGCACGCAATGGGTCCTTTAGCCTGCTGTCTTTGGTGATGTCTATCTCCTGTGGAGGGTGAAATGTGTCAAGGCTGTTATGTGTGACTGCTTCCTCGTGTTATGACAGATTGCCTATGGGGGGTGAAACGTTATTGACTTCGGTACTCTATACTTGTGCCATCTTGCAGTGTTTACCGTTCCTACCGATTCTAATTGTCGAACTTCGTCCCTAAGGGCATCGATCTTGTCAAAAACTCGTAAGAGCCTTGTCATGGACCTTCTCTTGTATAGTGGTCTCGTGGAGTGCGGTGCGGATGTCGACGTTTCTTGTCCACCATGGAGCTCCTGTGATCCATCGATAGCAAATGTCTTGAAGCGCTTGGAGTTTGTTGTAGTTGGAGACGCACGTAGACCCACGAGGTGGAGCCACACAACATTGTGGGTTCCACCGTTGCCTTATACAATTGGAGTTTAGTCTTAGGGTTGATATCCTTACTCTTCAGGAACGGAATCAATGACCTCGTCATCTTCTGGGCTGCCGTCTTCTTGTCGTCAATGTGCTGCGTAAAGAGAAATTTGTTGTCAAGGTAGACACCGAGATACTTCACTCCCGGCGACCATGGGATAAATTGGTCAGCTATTTGGAGTCTTTCGTTAAGAACTGGTTTCCTCCTTGTGAATAGAACGGCTGCCGTCTTCGTCGGATTGATGGTTATCTTATTTTGCAGCGCTCAGCCTTCCATTACAGCAAGTTGCCGTTGCATCCTAGCGGTTAGCTGGTCCAAGTGTCGTCCAGTTGTCAGAAATGCCGTCGTAACAAGGGGGAATGTTGGGATGTCATTTATATATCAGTTGAAAAGCAGAGTCGAAATGACAGAGCCCTGCGGAATTCCTGCGGAGATCACTTTCATTTCGGAGTTTTTGTCGTTGACTCGGACATACAGTTTCCTGTCCTGCAGAAAGCTGTCTATGAGTCTAATATAACAATCCGCAATAGGGGTAGTGCGATGCATTTTGACGATAAGGTTGGGCCGCCACACCTTATCGTAAGCTTTTGCGATGTCAAGGAAGACGCCAATCGTGAAGTGCTGCTTGTTGTATCCGTCTTGTATCCGTTCGGTGATCCGTAGAAGTTGAAGTTCGGCAGATAACTTGTCCTTGAAACCGAATTGTTCGGGTCGTATAACATCATGCGCTGTAAGAGTGTCATGGACTCTCTTCAACAGCACTCTCTCGAGCACTTTGCCAAGGGTCGGCAAGAGGCTAATTGGCCGGTAACTGTTGGGTTCTGCTGGGTCTTTACCTGGCTTGGGTATTGGAACTACTCGAGCCGTCTTCCATGCCGTAGGAAAATATCCCTGCAGAAGACAGCTGTTGAGAATTCGGGTAAGGAGCACAGTTGGCTTCCTGGGCAAAAGTTTCAAATCTGTGTTGCTTATGGAGTCGTTGCCCGGCGCATTATTCCGAGTCTTCCGGAAAATTTTACGGATCTCTGCTGGTGTGGTGAGTTGTGGGCGGATCTGCACAGGCGCAGTACGAAAAGCAGTCCATTCTGCTGTAACGACGGCTTCCTGTTCTTACAGGCGGACGTCGTTCACGGGGGTCGCTGGTGTAGACATCTGTTCTTGGTAAGTCGTAGCATACAGCTCCGCCTGGCCGAGTTCGTCATAGAGGAGGCCATCTGGTCCTCTGATGGCTCGTTTAGGTGGCCGCTGGTGTCGTATGTTCTTGACTACCTGCCATTCGTTCTTGGTTCGAAGTAAGAATTCATCCATCTTATCCTCCCAGACCTGCTGTCGCCACTCGGCTACTCTCCTGTGCAGTTCTCGTGTTAAGACGTGTGTTTCTCGTCGATCGATCGGGTTCCTATAGCGGAGCCAACGTCGCCTGCTCCTGTTTCTCTGTGTCTTCAGTTCTTTGAGTAGAGGCGGGAACTCGTCGAAAGCTACTACAGGGTAGGCCGTTTGAGTAGTTGCCCTCCGTTTGGCTACCTTTATCTTCTGCGTCAAAGTTTGTACCGCGATGTCGATGGCTTCCGGTGTGGAAACGTCCTGCGTCGGGCAGATATTGTTGTCAAGATATGTCCGAAATTGACCCCAGTTCAGAGTTTGTGAGGTTGGGGACGGAAGGTTGGCCGTTGCGTTTTCCACTATGCTGATAGCAGGTCGGTGGTCAGACGAAAGATCGTCGACGGTGCGGAGCTGGAGGTTCAATATTTTTGATGATAGCAATATCTAGGACGTCTGCTTCTTGCCGATCGACGTAAGGAATCCGTGTGGGCTCTCGTGGGCCATGGACTGTGATGCCCAATTCTTCTTCCATGGCAATCAAAGTTCGTCCACGAGGGTTCGTACGCCGGGAATTCCACGCGACGTGCTTGCTGTTAAGGTCACCTCCTAGGAAGATTTTGTCAAAATTGGTGAAGATACTCCTGAGGTCGTCTGGCACAAGGTTTTTACCGGGACTGTTGTACGCCGCAATGAAAGTGATGTTGCCTGCCGCCGATCGAACCGTTACTGCTGTTGCCACCTGATGTTGGAGGTGTGGTAGCGTTTCATGATGGTGCCGCAGTTCCCTTTTAAGCAGAACTGCGGTCCCTCCACCTCGTTGGCCTTGTCTGTCCGTTCTATAGACGTACATGTTACGAAATCGGAGCTCAGTTGTTGGACGAAGGTGCGTCTCCGATACAAGTGCGATGTCGATTTTGTGACGTTGTAAAAATTCAGTGAATTCTGTTTTCTTGTGTTTCATTCCGTTGGCGTTCCATATACAGATTTTCAGGTTTCTCGTGGTCCCAGGGCGATCCATCTTAAGGTGTTCCAAAGGCCTTCAATACACTTTCGATTAAAGAAAGTATCCCCACTAGTTGTTGCTGCACGGCGGTGAGAAGTTTAGCGACATCAGAGAGCGCGGGAGCTATAGATTCCATCAAATGAGCTGGTGAGACGTAGGTTTCCGGTTCCGGTCGGCGTGATGATGCTGCGTGGGCGTATGACTAATGCTAGCGGTGCTGTCGAGGTGGAAGTGCTTCAGGAGGAGGCTGTGTTACAGGCTGCCGTGTCGCCGCCGGCTGTTCTTGTGGCGTTTGCTGACGGTGGGGCGGAGGGTGTGGCGTCAGGTTGGAGTTCCGTATTACACGAGTCCTCCGTTGAGAGGGCTGCGGGGAAGACCGTTGTGTGTATTTCGTGAGAAGTTCCTGGTATTTCTGGCAACCATGCCATGTGGCAGGATGGTCCTTTTCACAGTTAGCACATTTCGACGGAGCCCATCGGGGATGAGGACTTGCTGAAGATCGGTGTTGCCCTCCACATCGAACGCAGCGAGCTGGCAGTGGCGACATTGAACAGGTCCTCCTTGTCTGTTGTAGGTTTGAATGACTTTAGTATATGGAAGGTATTTGATGTCGTAAATCTTGTAGTTTTCCTTTTGGGCTGGCAACGTGACACAGTAAGCATCTTGAGGTCGTAATTCCTTCGTGTGGTCGTCTCGATTTTTAAACTGGTGGACGTTGATGACAGGGAAACCCTCCTCTATTAGAGCGGCTTTCAGTTCTTCCTCCGTAACTTCGGCAGGTAGACGTTTGACAACCACTTTGAGGTCCTCTGCGGCCTGATGTGTAAAAAAGTGGATGTCATTCGACACAAAGAAATTGATGGCCCGCCGTTGATCTTCATAGGAGTCACAGTTTTTTTTTTTTTTTTTTTTTTTTTTTTTTGGTGGGGTTTAAGGGCGCTCAGCTACTGAGGTCATTAGCGCTCAGTCACAATTGTTAGAGCACATAGAATCTAGTAAAACTCAAGGGGAGGTGGGGGGACACCAGAAAGTTCTTACAAAGATGCAGATAAAATAAGTAAAAGAGTTAAAAAACGCAGAACACGAGCAGCTGCTCGAGCGCCATCAGCTAAAATATCCGGTAAAGTAGATGGCAGGGACAGGACAACACGAGATTGACTAAAGCGGGGACACGAGAATAAAACATGGCGCACTGTTAATGCTTGACCACAAGGGCACTGCGGGGCTGGGTCACCGGAGAGCAGGTAGCGGTGGCTAAACCGGCAATGCCCAATCCGCAACCTGGTCAGAAGGACCTCTTCTCGCCGAGATGGTCGGGAGGAGGTTGTCGAAGCAGTTGGGAGCGGTTTTACTGCCCGGAGTTTGTTTCCTTGAAGGGATGACCAAGCATCCCACCACAACGACACAAGCCTCTTACAAACAACCCCACGAACGTCAGATGACGGGACACAATGGGAGGCTGGCCGAGGCAGGAGGACTGCAGCCTTGGCTGCAGCATCAGCAGCCTCATTCCAAGGCACTCCTACATGTCCGGGAACCCACAGAAAGCTGACAGGAGAACCATTATCAGCGAAAGAATGGAGGGAGTGCTGGATCCGTTGCACCAAGGGATGGACCGGATACGGAGCTCCAAGGCTCTGAAGAGCACTGAGTGAATCAGAGCAGAATACATACGGTGAATGGCGATGGCGGCGGGCGTACTGAACGGCCTGATGGAGAGCAAAAAGCTCGGCCATAAAGCTTGAACATTGGTCGAGGAGCAGGTATTTAAAAGTGACGGCCCCGACGACAAAGGCACAGCCGACACCATCGTCAGTTTTGGAGCCATCGGTGTAAATAAAGGTGTGACCGGCAAGTCGAGCACGATGTTCGACAAACCGTGAGCAATACACTGCAGCCGGAGTACCCTCCTTCGGGAGTGAGCGGAGGTCGAGATAAATATGAGCCGGAGCCTGGAGCCAAGGTGGTGTCAGGCTCTCACCCTCTCTGAAGGTGGTAGGGAGGGCAAAATCCAATTGTCGAAGCAGGCGACGGAAGCGGACTCCAGTGGGCAGCAGGGCAGACACATACAACCCTTACTGACGGTCGAGAGAATCGGCGAAGAAGGACTGATAAGAGGGGTGGTCGGGCATTGACAACAGCCGGCAGGCTTACCGACACAGCAGTACGTCGCGCCGGTAGGTCAATGGTAATTCGGCAGCTTCAGCATAAAGACTCTCGACGGGACTAGTGTAGAAGGCTTCGGTCGCAAGACGTAACCCCCGATGGTGGATGGAGTTGAGACGGCGTAAGAGGGATGGCCGAGCAGACGAGTAGACGAAGCTCCCATAATCCAGCTTCGATCGGACTATGGACCGATACAAGCGAAGCAGGACAGTGCGATCCGCTCCCCAAGATGAACCACTAAGAACTCTGAGGAAATTAAGGGAACGTGTACAACGGGCCGCCAAATAAGAGACGTGCGGAGACCAACAAAGTTTCCTGTCCAATGTGAGCCCTAGAAACTTAGTTGTTTCCACGAATGGGAGAACAACGGGACCGAGATGTAAGGATGGCGGAAGGAACGCTTTACATCGCCAAAAGTTGATACAAACCGTCTTCTCTTCAGAGAACCGGAAGCTATTTGCCACGCTCCATGAGCATAGGCTGTCTAGACAACGCTGAAGGCAGCGCTCCAGGAGGCATGTTCTCTGGGCACTGCAGTAGATCGCGAAGTCATCGACAAAGAGAGAGCCTGAGACATTAGGTGGAATGCAATCCATAATTGGATTGATCGCGATGGCAAAAAGGGCTACGCTCAAAACGGAGCCCTGAGGCACTCCGTTTTCCTAAACTTTCGATCCGTTACAAAGGAATCAATAAAAAGGGGCAGGCGACCGCGTAGGCCCCACCTGTGCATAGTGCGGAGGATACCTCCTCTCCAACAGGTATCATAAGCCTTCTCCAAATCGAAGAACACGGCTACCGCTTGGCGCCTTCGCAAAAAGTTGTTCATGATGAATGTCGACAAGGTCACAAGGTGGTCAACAGCGGAGCGGCGGCGACGAAAGCCGCATTGGACACTGGTAAGTAGCCGGCGAGATTCAAGAATCCAGACTAACCGAGCATTAACCATGGGCTCCATCACCTTACAGACATAGCTTGTAAGAGAAATGCGGCGGTAACTAGAAGGAAGGTGTCTATCCTTCCCGGGTTTGGGTCTAGGAACAACGACGGCGTCACGCCAACGCATGGGGACCTGACCTTCGGTCCAGACGCGATGGTACTTACGAAGAAGGAAGCTTTTGCCCGCCGGAGAAAGGTGTGCCAGCATCTGAACGTGAATGGCATCTGGCCCCGGAGCAGAGGACCGGGACAGTGCAAGCGCATGTTCGAGTTCCCGCATAGTAAAGGGGGCATTATAAGTTTCCAGATTCGGCGAGTGGAAGGAAGGTCGCTGATCCTCTTCTGCCTCTTTCCTGAAATGGAAGGCAGGGTGGTAATGGGCGGAGTTTGAAACCTCCGCGAAAAAGCGGCCGAAGGCGTTGGAGACAGCCACAGGATCAACAAGGACCTCATTACCTGAGGTCAGGCCAGGTACCGAGGAGTCGGCCTTAATGCCCGACAGACGGCGCAGGTCACCCCAAACGACAGAAGAGGGAGTAAAACTGTTAAAGGAGCTGGTGAAAGAGGCCCAACAAGCTTATTTGCTGTCTTTGATGACTCTACGGCATTGCGCTCGGAGTCGTTTGTATCCAATTCGCCAACGTAGGATGGCGGCGAAAGGCGCGTAAAGCACGTCGTCGAGCACGGATAGCGTCTCTACAAGCCTCATTCCACCAGGGGACGGAAACGCGACGTGAAGAAGAGGTAGTATGAGGAATGGAACGTTCGGCAGCATTGACGATAACAGCCGTGAGGTATTCGACCTGACTGTCACAACTGAGAAAATCGTGGTCCGGAAAGGTCGCAAGGGACGAGTAAAGTCCCCAGTCAGCTTTCGGTATGTTCCAGCTCGAAGGACGTGGGGATGGGGTGTGGTGCAGGAGACGAACGACACTGAGGAAGTGGTCGCTCGAATAGGTGTCACAAAGGACATACCACTCGAACCGACGGGCAAGAGTGGTAGAACAGATCGAAAGGTCCAAGTGGGAGTAGGTATGAGTAGAGTCAGAGAGGAAAGTCGGGGTCCGCATCTCGTGGTCGTGCGGTAGCGTTCTCGCTTCCCACGCCCGGGTTCCCGGGTTCGATTCCCGGCGGGGTCAGGGATTTTCTCTGCCTCGTGATGACTGAGTGTTGTGTGGCGTCCTTAGGTTAGTTAGGATTAAGTAGTTCTAAGTTCTAGGGGACTGATGACCATAGATGTTAAGTCCCATAGTGCTCAGAGCCATTTCAACCATTTTTTTAACCATTTTTAGGAAAGTCGGGGCGCCAGTATTGAGGCAGACAAGATTGAGATGGTTGAAGACATCCGCCAAGAGGGAGCCTCTTTGACAGGGTGCAGGAGAGCCCCAAAGGGGATGATGGGCATTGAAGTCGCCAAACAATAAAAACGGCGGAGGAAGCTGAACAATCAGGTGCATCATGTCAGCCCGACTAACTGCGGATGACGATGGAGTGTAGATGGTACAAACTGAAAATGTAAAAGCAGAAAGAGTAACACGGACAGCTATTGCTTGGAGTGGGGTGGTCAATGGGATGGGATGGTAATAGACATCGTCCCGAACGAGCAACATGACCCCACCATGAGCTGGAATACCGTCCACAGGGGTAAGGTCATACCGCTCCGAGGTATAGTGGGTAAAGGCAATACGGTCAGTCGGGCGCAACTTGGTTTCCTGGAGACCAAGGACGAGCGGACAGTGCACGCGGAGGAGCAGTTGTAATTCCTCCCGATTAGATCGAATACCTCTTATGTTCCAATGTAACAAGGCCATCGCTAGTCAAAAAAGAGGGGGAACGAGATGGGGGGAGAGCTGGTCACTTCGACGGCCGCGGAGGGCCAGGTTTCAGGGGAACAACGCTACAACCGGCGGGAGGCGGATCCTGTTCCATCGAGTCGTCGCCAGCTGCGGCCGCTGTCCCGGGTTGCGTAGGAGGGGCAGCATCATTTGCCCACGAGAGGCCAGCTGAGCGCCTGGCAGCAGAGCGTCCCGGCGAAACTGAGGACGGCCGGGAGCAGCGACTCACGGATGGAGCGTCAGACGAAACGCGCCGGGGTGAGAGGGGGATAGAGACTTCTTCTTGGAGGCCTTCTTGGAAGGCCGAGGAGGCACAGAGATGGTGGGCTGGACCCGAAGAAGGTCCTCACGCGCAGGGTCAGTTTTGGAATGCCAGACCTCGGAAGCCGGGGTCCGGAACATTTCCCTGATGGACGCCTGAGAAGAGGATCGCTTCTCAAGCGGCAGGGCGGGGGCCGCGGGGGAGGAGGATTTGGAAGGCAGGGATTTGGGAGGCGGAGGCATAGACCCCGGATGGGGGGAGGAGGTGGAGGGGGGACAGGATAGGGGTGAGGATACTGTGGAAGGAGTGGACACGACTGAGGCAAACGAAGTTGTCAACGTCACGGGATGGAGGCGGTCATACATCTTCCTGGCCTCAGAATAAGAGAGACGATCCAAAGTTTTGAGTTCTTGAATCTTCTTCTCCTTCTGATACGCGGGGCAGTCTAAAGATCTAGGCGAGTGGATGCCAGTACAATTAACGCACCGAGGTGGTGGGGTGCATGTATGTTCCTCACGAAGAGGACGTCCACAATCGCACAAAGGGGCTCCGCCTCACACCTTGACGACATGTGCCCAAAGCGCAAACACCGAAAGCAGCGCATAGGAGGCGGGACGTAAGATCGCACGTCACACCGGTAGCACATCACCTTTACCTTCTCCGGGAGAACGTCCCCCTCAAAGGCGAGGATAAAGGCCCTGGTGTCGATGCGACGGTCTTTGGGGCCGCGCTGGACTCGCCGGACGAAATGCACGCCTCGGCGCTCCAGGTTGGCCCTGAGCTCCTCATCAGATTGCAGCAGGAGGTCCCGATGAAAAATAACCCCCTGCGGCCTATTCAGTGCCAGATGCGGGACAATAGACACTGGGATGTCCCCTAGTCGGTCGCACGCCTGGAGCGCCGCCGACTGTGTGGCGGAGGCAGTCTTTATATGAACAGACCCCGAACGCATTTTCTGAGAGCCTCGAATTTCCCGAAGATGTCCTCGATGTGCTGGACAAAGAACATGGGCTTGGAGGTGGCGAACGTGCCCCCATCGGTCCGAGAACAGACTAAATAGCGGGGGAAGTACTTCGCCCCAAGCCGGCGGGCCTGTCCTTCCTCCCAGGGAGTGGCCAAGGGGGAAAGGGCAGGAGAACCAGAACCAGAGACAGTACCTTTCTTTTTAAAAGACTCGGCCGCAGAGCGACCTGATACATGTTGACGTTTCATCTGCGAAACGTCCGCCCCGATACCACCCACTCCGACCAGGGGCTCTCCCCACGGGCGCCACCCAGCCGCAGCAAGGGCCACCTGGCAGGATGACCGTTGCCGGGAGTCCCGATGCCCCAAGGAGACGGGCATCTACTCCTTTTCCGACGTGGGGAGGGTGCAGCTCAGGTATCGGCAGTACGATCGCTGTGTTGTCAGGGGGCTACAACCTAGAGGGTACATGACGACCCCACCACAACGGGCTGGCTACCGTGCTGGATTTCGGGTGCCATGGAAGGTCCATCATGATCGTAGGTGCAGATGGGGACGCACTATGGACGTAACTTGTGCAACCGATCAGGCGTGTAGGCCCAATTGGAAGAATAGTGGGTGTGGTTACAACGCCGTTACAATGCTGAGTGCCAAGGTCTTAGTGCACTGAGGACCAGTGATACACCACGTAAGGCGTCCTTCCCCAAAATCCTCGTACATCTGTAGAATTTTGAAAAATGGAGGTCAAACCCCAAGGGGGACCATTACATGGAAGGCCGAAACTGTTGAAACTCCTTTTAGTCGCCTCTTACGACAGGCAGGAATACCTCGGGCCTATTCTTACCCCGGACCTTCAGGGGGATAGGAGTCAAAGTGATATTTGATCCTGTCTCGTTGGTAGATGGCCTTAAGACTGCGGTCAGTATTCGCTTTTAGCGCCTTGTTGAGTTCCATGTAGTTCTTGGTATGGTAAAAAGTAACGGGCGGGACTTTGCGTAGTAAGTTCCGGCCATAGCCATCTGTCCCCTCTTTATCTGCTTCGAGATTGACATCACTCGTCTGGTCCATACGTTCTGGAGCACCCGTATTATCTTCCGTGGCAATAGCCGCATAACGGTTGGAAGTTTTCAGTTCTTCTGGACGTTGTCGCTTCCGAGAGTTGTTCTGCTTAGCAGAAGCGTTGAGTCGTTTTCTTTGGCGAACTAGTGTAAAATCGCCCTCTCCGTCGGTGGGCTGCATGGTCCAAACTTCTTCAGAGGAGACTCCCTCCATTTCATCGTCGTCTTCTGGAGGAGAAAAGTGTTCCACGTCGTCTACTCGTTCTTCAGGCTGTGAAGTAGGAACTGTACTAGTGCGGTTGTCGTATACTTCCTGACTTTTGCAGAATCATGTGTTGTATTTCACGTCTTAGTTCCCGTTGTTGCCGATCGTTCTGTGTTAGCTGATGTCGCTCGTCATAGGGGTTTGACGTATGTTGTCCTCCGCTCTGCATTCGCATAGGGCTCGTCGTGGTGCTGTCCTCATGATGTTGCCTGTCAGAATCCGTTGTCGTTGCAGGGGTCGTCGCCGCTGTATCCGTCCTGTGGGGAGAGGGAGCGGGGCAGGCCCCACCGACCGGCCAGCGGCCAGCCGGCTGGCTCGGACGCGCGCGTTCCGTTGTCCGCACTCAACGGCATCGCGCGCTCCACTGCCGCACCTCCGTCACTCATCGCAAAACATGCCGGTGTCGCCACTTCTGCAGGTGAGGTCGCCACTGACGGCCACGCAGTGAACGGAGCTGAGTGTAGATTTGTAGTAGGATTCTGGAACATATACTGTCCTCGAACATTACGAATCACCTCGAACAAAACGATTCATTGACAAACAGTCAAAACGGACACATAAAACGACGTTCTTCTGAACCACAAATACCTCTTTATTCTCACGAAGTAATGAGTGCTATCGACAGAGGACATCTTGATTCCATATTTGTGGATTTCCAGAAGGCTTCTCACACTGTCCTCACAAGCGACTTGTGATTAAATTGCGAGCATATGGATTATCGTCTCAATAGTGCGACTGGATTCATGATTTCCTGTCAGAAAGGTCACATTTCTTATAATTTATGGAAATTCATTGGGTAAAACAAACAATATCTGGCGTTCCCCAAGGAGTGTTACAGGCCCTTGTTGTTCCTGATGTACATAAACGATTTAGGAGACAGTATGAGCAGTCTTCTTCATCTACATTTACATCTACATCTACATCGATTCTCTGCAAATCACACTTAAATGCCTGGCAGAGGGGTAAGCGAATCACCTTCACAATAATTCTCTATTATTGTACTCTCTAACTGCAGACGGAAAAAAAGAACATTGATATCTTTCGGCTCGGGCTCTGTTTTTCCTTGTTTCATTAATAAACAAAATATTTTTTCTCATTCGGAAGAGAAAATTGGCGAGAAAACACCGCCGCAATGAGAAATGCCTTTAGTTTAACCATCTCCACCGCAAATCCTGTTCGCAGCTCGTAGTCTAGTGGCTAGCGCTGCTGCCTCTGGATCGCGGGGTCTCGAGTTCGATTCCCTGCTGGGTTGCGGATTTTCTCTGCCCGGGGAATGGGCGTTCGTGTTGTCATCATTTCATCATCATCATTCGTGGCAGTGGCTACATTGCATTGCGTAAAAACTGGACTGTGTAAAAATTGAGACTTTGTACGGGCGCTGATGACCGCTTAGTTGAGCGCCCCACAACCCAAACGTCATCATATTTGCCGCAAATCGTGTATCGTGTCCGTGACACTCTCTCTCCTGTTTCTCGATAATACATAAAGTGCTGCCCTTATTTGAACTTTTCCGACGTACTCCGTTGATCCTATCTGGTAAAGATCCCACACCGCGTACCAGTACTGCAAAAGAGGACGGACAAGCGTAGTGTAGGCAACCTCTTCATTAACTGTGTTGCATCTTCCAAGTGTGCTGCTAATAAATCGTATTCTCTGGTTGGCCTACCTTACAACATTATCTGTGTGTTCTTTACAATTTAAATTGTTTGTAATTGTAATTACCAGGTATTTGGTTGAATTTATGGCTTTTGGATTTGATTCTTTTGTCCTGTAACCGAAATTTAAGTTGAGCACTCATGTGGATTACCTCACACTTTTCATTATTTAGGATCAGTTGCAAATTGTCGCACCATACAGACATCTTATCTGAATCGTTTTGCAATTGGTTTTGATCTTTTCACGACTTTACTAGACGATGAACTACAGTGTCATCTGCAAGTAACCTAAAATGGCCGCTCAGATTGCCTCGTAAATTCTTTATATAGATAAGGAAAACCGGGTGGCCTAAGCACTACCTCAGGGAGCGCCCGAAGACACTTCTGTTTCTCTCAATGTCTTTCCATCAAGTACCACGAACTGTGACTTCTCTGACAGGTAATCACGAATCCAGTGGCATAACTCAGACGATATTCCACAAGCATGCAATTTGATTACAACCCGCGTGTGACGTTCAGTGTCAAAAGCCTTTTGGGAATCTAGAAATACGGAATCAATTTCAACTCCCTTTTCGATAGCACTGTGTAAAGGGCTAGATGTGTTTCACAAGAACGATGTTTCCTAAATGTATGTTGACTGCGGTATGTGCCTTTCAGGTAATTCATAATGTTCCAACACAATATATGTTCCTAAATCCCGCTGCACGACGACGTCAATGATACTGACCTGTAATTTAGTGGGTTACTCCTGCTGCGTTTTGAATATTGGTGTGGCCTCTGACACTCTCCAGTATTTGGAGCGGATATTTTGTCGATCGAGCGGTCGCACATGATGTTAACTATGGAGCTATTATATCAGCATACTCTGAAAGGAACCTAATTGGTATGGATTCTGGACCAGAAGACTCGCTTTTATTAAGTGATTTCTGCTGCTTCACTACTCCGAGGATATCTACTTCTAAGTTACTCATGTTGATAGTATTTCCACTGCTATCGCGCAGAGAAGTCTCTGATTGCGTCTTGCCATTAGCATACTTAACATACGACGAGAAACTGGATTTTCTGCCGTGTTTCGAGTCAAAGTTTCATTGTGGAAAGTACTGTAAGCGTAGTTTGTGCAACAGTGTACCAAGGGGTATCAGCTCCGTGATTTGTTAATTTATTCGCTATAAGTATCTCAATTGCTGTCGATTCTATTTCTTTGAAATCAGGCCACATGTGGTCAACACTTACCGGTAAATTGTTGATTTGGACGGAGTGTAATTTGTCTATCAGGAAAGCGTCAAGCGAATTTTTGTGTGCTCTTATGAATAGTTATATTTTTGCGGGATTTCTAAGTTATGGCATTCAGTCCCGCTATGACAATCCTGTGTTCACTAATACCCGTATCCGTTTTGACGCCCGTTATTAGCTCATGATTATTTGTTGCTAAGAGGTCAAGTGTGTTTACACCACCGTTTACTATTCGAGTGGGCTCATGAACTAACTGCTCCAAATAATTTTCAGATAATACATTTAGCACAGTTTCGGATGATGTTTTATACGTACCTCCGAATTAAAAGATTGTTTCAGATAGTGCTGTCATTTAATTTCATGTAAAGTCATAAGATGATCAAAACGAATTGCAAAACGATTTAGAAAAGATATCTGTATGGTTAAAAAATGGCGTTCGACTCTAAATCATGAAAACTGTGAAGTCATCCCCATGAGCACTTAAAAGAATCCTCTAAATTTCAGTTACACGGTAAATTTCACAAATCTTAAGGTTATAATTTCACCTAAATACTTTGGAGCTACAATTATGAATAACTTAAACTGGAACGAACGCACAGATAATGTTGGGAAAGATAATCAAAGACTGAGGTTTATAGACAGATCCCTTAGAAAATGTAACAGGTCTACTAAAGAGACTACCTGCACCACGCTTCTCCGAACCTCTTGCGCAGAACTGGTGTGCAGTGTGGCATCCACATCAGATAGGACTGACAGAGTGGTGTAAAAGTTCAAAGAAGGGATTCTCGTTTTGATGTATTGCGAAATAAGGGAAAGATTGCCACGGATATGATACACGAATTGGGTTGGCTGTCATTAAATCAAAGGCGTTTCTCACTGCGGCAGGACCTTGTCATGAAATTTCAATCACCATCTGTCCCCTGAGAGTGTCTAATAATATTTTGTTGGCGCTCTCCTTCATAGGGAGAAACGATTTCGTAACAAAATAAGACAAATCAGAGCTCCCAAGAAAAACGGGTGCACGTGGAAATTACGGTGTGAAGCCACAGTGAATATTTGAATGCCACATCAAGACAGCGAACCCATGCCTGCGCCACAGCCAGCAGCAGACGAGAAACTATCAGTCAGCGAACAAAGGATGTTATTCAGTTAGATGAATTATTCAGCAGGTTACCTTCCATTCGGAAAGTGGGTGCACTCAGCGACTGTTATGTAGCTTATAACTTATAGAGTGCAGCAGTCAGTCGTCCTTTTTTAGCTTTTATTACGCAAATCCAGATTTCGGCTAGTGGCTAGCCATTCGCAATGCACTATTTTCTGTTCTCGATGCATGTAAGTCCCTGTCGTTGGGCGTCAGTCACATTTCTTCGAATACACGAATTGTGGTGGCTGTCATTAAAACAAAGGCGTTTTTCACTGCGGCAGGACCTTGTCCTGAAATTTCAATTATCAACTTATTCCTCAGAGTATTCAAAGAAATATGTCTGACGCCCGAACAACAGGGACTTAAATGCATCGAGAACAGAAAATAGTGCATTGAAAATGGCTAGCCACTAGCCGAAATCTGGATTTGCGTAATAAAATCTAAAAAAGGACGACTGACGGTTGCACTCTGTAAGTTATATGATGAATTACTGTCACTTCATCACAGAAACATAACTGTTTTCGATTATTACTTTTCCCAGCTTGGATTCTTATAGACAGAAAAAAGTGTGTAACTTATACCCGTCCAACTGTATGTCTTTCAGCGTGTAGTAGAAAAGGTCTGCCTCGTATACACTTTCCACAACTGCAGACGCTACAGTCTAGACGCCTGTATCCACGCTTCGGCAGTCCAAACGGGATGGTACTGCGCATGTGCTGATCAATTTTAGATGTGAGGTGTGGCATTTGGGGGTTCTGAATAGCTTGGTTGTTCAACGGCGGCTGCTGCTCAGCACTGAAATGGCAGCACCATGTATCTCCAATCCACAGTTACTGTCTCCGACACCTGCCATCGACACTGAACTGCACAAGGTCGTCGTGTTATGTTGTTGATTCTTCGTCGTGTGAAGAACCCGGCTGCTGCACGACCATGGAGGTACAAACTCTCGTGGGTCAGCTGCTCGTATCGTGGCCGCAGTCAGTTGGAATAAGGTGTCGTGTCGCACTTTCTATGCTCTGCCTCATTTCGACGGCCAGCACAAATTCCGACGACGTGCATTGATGATCCGAAACCTTATGACCTCTACCCACAGCAAGACTGCAGCAGGTGCTGCGAGCACGTGACAAGGTAAGGAAGGGATATAAGGGGAGCAGAGACGAGTGGCGAATCATTCCAGCGACGAGGCGGGGAGCAAATGGATAATCCCTCTGACACAAACGACTTCGACAAGACTGTTACGGCCCGATGTGTTGGAACGATCATCTAGGAATCGTTGAGATTTTTCGCGTATTAGCGTGGCACCGTTATGAGTAGTCATAGAAAGCGGTTGAAAACGTTGCAGCCACGGCGTAAGCAACACGAATTGAACGTCGACGCCTCATCGCAGAACGTGGATGTCACAGGATTCTCTTCTCTCTAAAGTAGGGTAGGTGGTGATCCGTGGCAGATCTGACCACAAACAAAAGTGCTTTGATTCTTGTAGTGCACATTGTTCAAGATGGTGGCGCTGCAGTACACTGACCATCCGGGTTCCTATGTCGATCCAACGAAATCATCGACTGGACAAGCAGTTATCGAGATTGTACCGTGGATCAATGGAACGTGTTGGCTAGACAGATAAATCGCATTTCATACAACGCCAGATCGCTGATTGTTTCTGGAAACGCAGTCATGCAGGCAAACAGATGGTCGAACCAAGCACCGCTTTACGGTCGGTGGCCAGTGGGGGAGGGGGGGGAGGGGGGGAGGGAGAGCAATATAATGCTACGGGAGGTATTCACCTGTTGTTCCACGCAACCTGTGGTAGTAATCCAAGTTAACATGACAGCTGCGGACTTTGTGGACATAACTGTGCGCGGCAACATTGATTCGTACTTGATGTATTTGATGACGATTATAGCATGTTGCAACTGTCTGTTCCATAAGCCAAGAACCGTGCTACAGTGGATTGTACACCATGACAGTGAGCTCACGTCTAAGTCCCGGCCACATATGGGACGCTATCGGACGACAACTATGCACCTACAAGCCATAGGCAGGTAATTTACGGGCACTGTGTAACCTGTCTGTACGCACCTGATGCCTCACACCCCCGGAAATATACCAAGGACTTTTCGATTGCATGTCACGCAGACACGCTTTTCTAATGCACTCCAAAGATAAAGGACTGCTCAGCAGATGATCATGGCATTTTGGCTTGTGACTTCACCAGACTACTCCATTAGTCATACCCATGACAAGTGACGTACCCGTGACAAGTGATGTACCCGTGACAAGTGACGTACCCATGACAAGTGACGTACCCGTGACAAGTGATGTACCCGTGACAAGTGACGTACCCGTGACAAGTGACGTACCCGTGACAAGTGATGTACAGTCGTGGACAAAACGAGCGAGACCCCTCGCCTTTTCGTTATGCTGATCCGCACGGCTTTAAAGTCTGCTACAGAGCATAACAGGCAAGGCGACGAAGTGCTACCAACTTACTATGCACAGGTGTAAAAAAATTGACAAACTATCTGAACTTTTTTAGCCTGTTTTCAATAATTTGTAAGACTATATTAGTGCTGATTAGTGTGTTAAATACAACACGTAAATATAAGACAAAACTGAAAGAAGAAACGCTAATTGGTATGAACTGTACCAATAAAAATGAATTTCAACTTATCGAGATAACTGTTTTAGTAAGACAAAGAACCCCAGATCGTTACGAATTAGCAAAATATTATCCGCATTCGGCCTAGAAACGCTCTGTGTCACCGGTCAGACCAGTCATACTGGATTACCGTTGCTGACCTACCATGAAAGTGTGCAAATTTAGCAATGCGTGAAGATTCATAACGAAATTCAGTTAAAAATCATTCAGTGCCACACTTAAGTCAATTCCATTATTGACAGAAGCGGAAAAAGTAGGCAGTAACATGTATGAAATTCTACAACAGTGTCATATTGACATCCACAGGGCGCCAGTATAGAATAAAGGTAGCGATAAAACGTACTGGGGGCGCGAGAACATCTTAAAATTGCTTTACTGACATTCTACCTGCCTCCATCGAGATTAGAAAAGAAAACAAACCAGACCTTACTTTCACTTCGCTAGCAGACAACCCAGGCAAACAGCCCTCTATTATTACCCCAGACATGAATAAGCCGGCAATTTCGAAATGAAAATGGCAAAATTATCTGCAGTTTCTGTTGCATGGAGCTTTCTGGACTCAAAAACATGAATTTTCTTCCTTTATGTCACCGTTTATGTGACAATCATTCGGGATGTTTATCGAAATAACAAAATACTGTTATTAGAGAGTAAATTTGTAGGATAATTCTGCACCACCCCAGGAAATAAACGGCTACATAGCTGCCAAACGTATTCTACACTGTTTAGAATTCTCCACTAGACTCGCCACAGCCAGAAAACGTTCATTAGCCGTAGTGTGTCTTAAGTTAGCTAGCAATGGGAATGTTCGCACTTCTAAAACGCGGTGGCATTAATACTGGGATGTGAATTACCACGTGTATAGGCAAATGGATTCTATTTGCATTCCTGTAAACGTGATTTGGATCGAAAGCGTAGCTACAATTAATATGCTGATGTATCGACTGCAACTAGCACGTTTCGAATAAAGAGTAGGGCGTGTTATTTATGCGGCCCTCATCTTCAGTAACTGTCGTATCTGTTTTCGTTGTTAGGATTTCGTCACCTAAACGGGTAAAAACGGAACCCTACTAGTCTCACTTTCTTGTCCGTCTATCGGTCCACCCAACCCTTAAAACCCGTTTACATCCAGAACGGGTAGACATAATAAGCGGAAATGTATCGCACTTCTTGCGATAACCGGTCCCTTGGTGTGTAAAAAAGTGAGCTTCTATGTCAACGCAAATTAAAGATACGGCCGTTTATGTAAAGAAAATTCACGCGAAAGGTCAAAAAATGGCTTCAAGAAGTATGCGACCAAACTGCTTAGGTCATCAGCCCCTAGACTTAGAACCACTTAAACCTAGCTATCCTAAGGACATCACAGAAGTCTATGCCCGAGGTAGGATTCCAACCTGCGACTGAAGCAGCCGTGTGGTTCGTGACCGAAGCGCCTGGAACCGCTCGGCCACCGCACCCGGCGAAACCCTATTCACCTCATGTATAATTATAATATATACTGTCTAGTGAGGATAAAATGTATTCGCCAGCAACTCAGATCGTTTGATCACGGAACTTCTACGAAGCTACATTCAAACTTTGTTCGAAGTCGTCTGCAATATCCATTTATAAACACTCTAGGAACGTCGTATGCGATACCCACTTCTGAAGACGCTGGCAGATACTGCAGTACCATAACAAGTAGGTAAGAATTTATTGTTATTGGTCCATGCATGACACTTTATTTCAATATCAATTTAACGCGCCTAGGTGTTCGTATATGGCTGAAACTAACGAACAAAAAGTAAATAAACAGCAAACAACTTCGATGTTCAAATCAAATGAAAGTCACATGTCTCAATTACAACATAATTTCGTTGTTACATCTACATGACTACATCAACAGGATTTCTTTCCAATCCAGACTTACGTGCCTGGCAGAAGGTTCGGACTATTTCTCTACCGTCCCACTCATTAACCGTGTGCGGGAAAAAGGACCACTTAAATCTTTTCTTGCGAGCCTTGAATTACGTTATTACTATGGTTTCTTCCTGTGTAAGTTACCGAGGAAATAATGTTTTGGCATTCAGAACAGATGTTGGTGATTGAAATTTCGTGAGAAGATCTCGCGGCAACGAAAAACGCTTTTGTTTTCATGAATGTTACCCCAACTCGATTATCAAATCTGGGTCCCTCTCTCCCCTATTTCGTGACATTACAAATCGTGCTACCGTTCCTTGGAAGTTTTCGTGTGTACAGTCAATCACGTCTGTCAAGGATATTATAGCAGTGGACGGACAAACGTGGTGTAGGCAGTGTTTTCAGTTGGCCTGTTGCGTATTCTTAGTGTGCGGCCAATAAAACGCAGTCATTCGTTTGCCTTCCCCACAAAAGTATGTTTTCGATCGTTCCAGTTTAAGTTTTACTGGGTACTGAGATGAACTGACAGTGCTTCGACTTGTGTTTTGTCATGTAACCGAAGTTTAATTATTGTTATTGGACGCAGCTTTCGTGTTTAATGTATTCCTCATTCAACAGAGTACACTCCTAGTGCACCACACATAACTGTTTCAAAGTTTAAATTGTTACTGATGTTACCAAGTTGCGGTGGTCATCTTAACTTACCGTTTTGAAACAAAGGAAAATATTATAGCGAAATGTAGCAACTAATAAGCGGAGTATCCAAATAAACAAACATTTCCGGCCGGCCACAGTGGCCGAGCGGTTCTAGGCGCTACAGTCTGGAACCGTGCGACCCCTACGGTCGCAGGTTCGAATCCTGCCTCGGGCATGGATGTGTGTGATGTCCTTAGGTTAGTTAGGTTTAAGTAGTTCTACGTTCTAGGGGACTGATGACCTCAGAAGTTACGTCCCATAGTGCTCAGAGCCATTTGAACCCAAACTTTTCCGGTTTAAGTAGTTGCAGTAGGTCTACTACACAGTAACGTAAATTAGGAGCAAAGTCCATTAGTAGATCGTTATCAGGAAAACCAGCCCTCATAATGCAAAGTGCCACTACAAGAAAGAAAGTTTCCAAACAAGTCAATGAGTAGTCGAGGAAAGTGGACGCATTCTGTCTACTGAATCCCAACGCACGCCACTTACGAGGGGACCCGCCAAGTGTCATACCTCGATCTTGCTGAAACTTGGCTCAGTGAAAGAGGGGACAAAATAAGCGAACACGTGTCTCGGCTTATCTGCTTACACTCTACCGCTTCTGAGAAAACGACGGTCAAAGTTTTCAATGCGCTGTTGCTATAGTGTAGATACCTCTTAGCGGGTAAGGATTCAACTGAAGCGGTGGCTCTGCGGCTACCATAGCGACTTCGGAACTTTGCGCTGCGAGTTCGAAACCCGGTTTTTCCTTTTTCCCCCCTCACTCTCTGAATTATCAACGAATGTTTATTCCAATTTATGTTGAAACACTGTTGTCGTTATTCGTCAGTTAATTTACTGTGTAAAGAAATAAGAAGGGAGCACATAGTGCGTAGTGGGGCGATGACTCTGTTGTAGAAATAATTCAGAAGCCAAGATCGTTTTAATACTGTTTATTGGATAACCGGTTTCAACACACTAAAGGTGCCATCATCGGATCTGAATGTAGATTACCATTTATAAACCATTTGGATATAACGATACATGAGGCAGACCAGATGATTTTAGATCAGCTTGTCTCATTCGTTTATTATTTTTTTAATTAATTAATTAACATAAAGATAATTGGCGAATAGTAACAACATTATTTCAACATAAATTGGAAAAAAAACATTCGTAGATAATTCTGATAGAGAGGCAGGAAATAATAATAAAAAAAACCAATATGGTCTCGAACACGGGAATCAAAGTTAAGAAGGAACGACGGTAGGCACTGAGCCACCGCTTCAATTGCGTTCTCGGCTGCAGAAGGTATCTACACTATAGCAACAGCGCGTTGATAACTTTGACCGTCGTTTTCTCGGAAACGGTCGAGTGTCTGCAGATAAGTCGAAACACGTGTTCGCTTATTTTGCCCTCTCCTTCACTGAGCAAAGTTTCCGGACAATCAGCCTATGACACCTGGCGACTTCCCCTCGTTAGTCGAGTCGCTTCTTACGCGCGGTGAGAGTTATGTATGCCTCAGAGTAAACTGCGCCACTTGGAAACACGGCGAGCGGGGATAAACACGTTTTCCTTCTTATAAGGCAACCTCCTACAGCTAAAATTCACGAAGTGTTCTTCAGGTTGCCTCAGATATTTCAGAAGTGTTTCTTGCGTTAGGCCTGCCGCATATGCAAAACGTAAATATTTCATTTCATGTAATATTTATCAGGATAAGACATGACAAGAGTGGACCAGTCCCTTCTGAGAAAAATTACAGATTCTAAGTTGCTCCACTATGTAATGACACGGGTACGGGCTTGCGATCTCTCGTTTATGCCATCGATTTCCGTGTTACACATACGTGGACACTGCGTTGTGGCTCCCATAGTGGAGGAGGCAGTCTGTTTCCTGCTAGCGCTGTTTCCGCAGCAGATATTAACCACGACGAATCATTCAGTCAACGCTAAATAGGCCATCTGGCTGAGGCAGACAAGGGCGCTATAATAGCAATCCATGCTGAGGGATCTTCAAATGGCTATATAGCAAGAACTATGGGTCTTCACAAGTCGACGGTAGCCAGGTGGATCAGACGAAAGGAAGAGAGTGGTAACCTGAATGGGAGGCCTCATGGCCGTCGCCGCAATACAACAGCTGCTCAGGATCAGCAGATACGCCGTTTCAGTGAGAACCAGCCATTTGTCAACGCACGACAAATTCAGCAAACTTTGGGTCTCAATGTTAGCAGTAAGACCGTCACTCGTCGTCTAAGGGAAGGTGGACTGAGAGCAAGAGGCGCTGCTGTGAAAGAGACATTGACTGTTTCCCACAGAGAAGCTCGCCTTGCTTTTGCTGCTGAAAATGTCGACAAACCTCTCCAGTTTAGGAGGCGAGTGATTTTCACGGACGAAAAAGTTTTCTCTACGGCATCAACCGGAAAAGTACTTGTTTACCGGCCTAAAGGTGCTAGGTATAATCGAAAACATATTTACAGTTGCCGAAGGAGTGGCAGGGAGTCGGTAACGGTTTGGGCATGGATATCGGCCGAAGGTGTGGGTTTATGTGGGAATTGGAAGGAAGATTCGATGTGTGCAATTACATATCAATTCTGGAGAACGTGATGTTGCCTTCTGTGACAGCAAGATTTGGCGATGATCAGATCATGTTCCAACAAGATCGCTACCCTATTCATATGGCACGTGTGGTTAAGAGGTGCTTCGACGACCATAGTAATATTACTGCAATGGAATGGCCACCTAAAGGAGCTGACATGAATCCCATTGAGAATATTTGGGCAGAAATGGTCAGAGTAATACGAGAAAAGGGGCAGTCACCGTCGACTCGCCGACAGCTTTCTGATGTGATTCATGACGCTTGGAATGAGTTACTTGAATATCCTAGTTATGTGGCTCGAGTTGTGGGCTCAATGCCCAACAGACTTCGAGCTGTTGTGGAAGTCAAAGGAGGCTATACGCGATACTAAGCAGCATCAGCGGAGGTGTTTTTTTTTTTTTTTTTTTCAGCCCTTCACCAATCAGCTGCAACAGCTGTTTCAAGTTTTTTTCTTTATTTACAGACGTATATTTTATATAATTTCAAGGAAACGCAGTAAGTGGAATGTGGACAAACAAATTACTTCACAGCAAGATATGTAATATTTAATTTGACAAGAGAAGAAATACACACCTTACATATTCATGCAGTCTCTAAAAAATACTTGACACACGTGTATATGCAAGAAGGGTACAAAACAATTCAGCACAAATGAAAAATATTGAGGAGAAGCTCGCCGATGAAGGCGTAATTGGAGAACAAAGGTTGGGCTAGAAGAAGAGGTAAGGAGGCCCGAAAAAGCAGAGCAAAATCAAATACCCAATAGACTTTGAGTCGTTGTAGCAGCAGTGGACGGTTGGTATATGCGATTCGGAGCAACAGTCGAAGAATAGTTTTATTTACTGATTTTTGAGGCTTTATTTTGTGACGGCTAAACAGTTCTGCATCATGAGACCCACAATTTGTCCACATGTAGCTAAACATCAGAGGCGTAAAAAATTTTGAGAGGTGCCGAAGTTCTCTTGAAGAGTAACGTGTTTAAGACAAGAAGATGATTTTTAGTTCATTTCATTTTAACCATTCACAATATGCTTTAACATTCTAGTCTTTCAGTTCATTTTATTATTATGTATCTTTTCTTCAGTGAAAGTCAACGGTAGTAAGTTTCAAGATATGAAGAATAACTGGAAGTTTTTAATTTGTGGAATAGCGTATTTAACAGTTAATATTTTCAACAAATCTGTAGTTATAGGACATATTAAGAAGCAAGTCAAAAATGGCATTGTGGAAAGATCAGGTTGGTCTCTAAAGGGTAACGACGGTAAAATAGCAAATACGAAACTATGGGTAACAACTATTGTTGATGGTGAGGAGCCATAATCGATATGCCACTATTCTGTAATTGTATTTCTGAAGTTTATCGTCAATCTTAGGACTGAAGCCGATACTCTGTTTTACATAAAGAATATAACCTTCAAAATTTATTTAGCAGCACAGAATATTAAATCATAGTTTATAGATCAGGAACCTAATCCAACTGCCTTTAATTTTATTCTCACGGATGACATTGAGACAGTAAATAACAAGAGAAATAAAAAAATTCTCAGAATCAATATAGAGAATTCAAGTGTCCAGTGGATTCAAAAGTTTGCTATAATAGCGAATAATTGCTTTTACTGACTCCTTCATGCCTACATTTTCTGCCAGACAATGTTTGAAACTATGACTAGCAAGGTAAACCATTTTTCCACAAATTGTCAAATTGGAAGTTGGAGAGCCAGTTACATAAATTACGATGACAATAAACGTTTTTCAAGTAAACTGATCACAGGAGGCATCCAACGCATTTATTGTGTGTTACATGCACAGTATGTAAACTGGAAACGCCACCAACACACAATACCACTAACAAGGGAACATCCCCATCGCACCCCCCTCAGATTTAGTTATAAGTTGGCACAGTGGATAGGCCTTGAAGAACTGAACACAGATCAATCGAGAAAACAGGAAGAAGTTGTGTGGAACTATGAAATAAATAAGCAAAATATACAAACTGAGTAGTCCACATGCAAGATAGGCAACAACAAGGATACGGTGAGCTCAGGAGCGCCGTGATCCCGTGGTTAGCGTGAGCAGCTGCGGAACGGGGTCCTCGGTTCAAGTCTTCTCTCGAGTGAAATGTTTAATTTTTTATTTTCAGACAATTATTATCTGTCCGTCCGTCCGTCCGATGCGAGGTAACTGCGCCGTAGTATGATGACGCTACACCTAAACAAACATCGAAACATATGACGTCAGTCGAGTACAGCGCACGGAAGAGAGAGTATTCCTGCTAACGAGGCTCTCTGGCTGGCCGTTGGCTGTTCGCTACTTTGGACGAGAGTGCATTAAATACGTGAAATGCATTCCGTGGGCAATATGAATCCAGCAAATATAGCTCGCGACTTCAATAATAATGTCAATGAATATTTTCCGAACTGTAAGGCATCGGAAAGTTCCTTAAGGGATCGAACGATTGTCGAAAATTTGTATGATTATTTCCTACATTTGTTGATAAACAGTACGTGTGCTGATGATTGTTTGAAAATAAAGAAATTAACGATTCACACGAGGGAAGACTAGAACCACGGACCTCTCGTTCCACAGCTGCTCACGCTAACCACGTGACCATTCTTTTTTTTAACTCATTTTGTTCTATATTGTTCGTGGAATTTCTTCGCGGCGGACGTCCGATGACACCGGTTTAGGTTCTTCGTTGATCCGTTCACTCAGTTTTTTATTACAGAGAGTAGATAAACCTCTGACCGAACACGATTTTTTTTATTATCTTTTTTCCTTTATTAAAACAACCTTATATCTACATAAGCACAAAAACAAAATATTGAAGTGCTGGTACTGATTCAACACAAGTTGTATCCTACAATAGACTGAAGAACACATTTCAAAATAGTGCCATTTGTAAGCTTACAAAATAGAACATAAATAGTAAACTGACAATAGCCTCTTCAGACAGAGACATAGATCCGAAACGCAAACATATATATAATTGATTGTCTTAACTGGAATGACAGTTCTATCATTTGATTCATAACCGTCCAAACTCAAAGTCATTTGGAGCACACAAACGGATAACAAGAGATGCACAGGAACATAAATTAATGAAAATGTCATAATGAAGTTAATAACACCATTAAGAAGTCGGGAGTAGTCCTAGGAACTGGTATAACACCTTACTCGTTGTGTATTTTGTTCGCTACATAGTCTTGCATGTGATTTGTGTCCTTACCGGCATCGAGAATTACCCTACGCCTTGTTTTTCAAAAATTATGTCTAACATGTTAGCAAACATCTTCCTGAGATTTGGGTAACGTTTCATCTTCCAGCGTGCCGTTCTCATGTAAGCCTCGAAACTAATGAGATTATCTTCACTATTGTGGATGATGATATATGTCACAAACTGTCCTAACATCCACATCACGGTGTTGTTCTTGGTAGCGGGAAAATGTTTCGCGTCCGGCCAGAGCAGGATGTCGGTGCGGTGGCTGGCTGGGCTGCTGCGAGTAATCAGGCCCAGCCTCTGCTGCACCCACTTCCAGTTAATGAGATGACCGCCACAAGTAAAACGGTGGCGTAAGGTGTCGACCAGGCCACAGCGGACGCATTTATCACTGTCATTTAAACCGATTCTATGCAACCTTTCATTAGTGGGTATAACATCGTTTACCACTTTATACCATGTGGACGCCACTTCAGCAGTGTGGACGGTTAAACTTATGTTGTCCCAAACTGCCTTCCAATGAACACTCGGGTATTTAAGTTCAATGGGATTCCGGACTGTTGGAGATGTCCATCTTTTTAATAACAGGTGCGTCGTCGGTAAATCCTGCGTGCAATAATGTCCATCAATATAGCTTACTTCAAGAAAAAACTGCTTGACATGTCGTAGTTTGTAATGTATTTTACCTACATCAATGGGTGGATGCGTATCGGTGGGCTGTAAGGTTCGGAAGAGCCAACTGGTTACGCTGAGAGGTTCCTTGTCCAACAAATGGGTGATTCGTTTAATATATAACGCAGTACACTTTCGGTTAATGTCGGGCATGTTTAGTCCGCCGGCCTGTCTGGAAGACTTCAGCGTGGTGTATTTCACTTTGAACAGATGCCCTTGCCAGATAAATCTATTAGAGAGTTTCATCACGTGTTTGGCCTGCATCTTGGGGACTGGAAATAGTTGGGCCATATAGTACGCTTTACTGAATATATAACTGCTGAGGAGTCGTATGCGTTGGAGAATGTTAACGGACCGCCAATTGTTTTCATAGATGGCACCTTGCATTTTATTGGTGACCTGTTTCCAATTTTTTGCATTCATTTTTAGCGGGCATTTGTCGATAATCATCCCCAGAGTGGTGTGGTTTTCGATACCCTTCGCCCAAGGTATAATAACTGCGTCGAATCCTCGAATGTTGTCAAAGGTGCATTTACCGGCGTTGATTTTAGCACCGGAAGCACGACAGTACTCGTCTACCGCGGTCTTGAGGATTGATACGTCTCCGTCGTTGCGCAATAACACTCCGACGTCGTCGGCGTAAGCACGAACCACGAAGGACGTCCCGGCGATCGAAAGGCCTGCAAGTTTGTCATGAATAGAGCGTAAGAGCGGCTCGAGCGATAAAACAAATAACATCATGGAGAGAGGGCTCCCCTGCGGCACTCCTCTTTGGACCTCGATGGGTTGAGTAAGCTGTCCATTTACGCTGATTCTGGTTGTAATGCCCGTGACGAAATGTTGCACGACATTTGTAACCCGTTGCTCAAAACCACATCGCTGCAGTAGCTGTAGGAGGTACTCGTGGCGGACGCGATCAAAAGCCTTGCAAAAGTCGATAAACAGCAATGCGAGATTCACGTTAGTGACTGACGCTATGGCTATTACATCTCTATATTCCGAAAGGGGCGTCATAATAGTGCGGCCAGGGATGCATGATTGATGGTTGTGAATCACTTGCTTCATTAACGGGGACAATCTGCTGTTGAGTGCTCTGGCGAAGGTTTTATAATCAAAATTGAGTAAAGTAATAGGTCGGAAGTTATCTAAGGTTTTTCGGTGTTTGCTTTTTGGTATCAATACAATTCGGCCTTCCTTCATTTCGGCCGGCACGTCACTCCCTCGCATCACTTCATTGAGAACATCTGTAAATGCGTGTCCGATTATGGGCCAGAAGCCCACATAAAATTCCCGTGGCAAACCATCAGGGCCAGGGGATTTATTTGATGGCGAGCCAGAAATCAGTTCAAGGACTTCGTCTGGAGCAAAATCGTGTACGACCGCCAAGTTGTCCGCAGGCGTGACTACGGTGGGCAGAGCACTCACGATATCGCCGCCGTCATCACCATATGTATCGCATTGTGAGTACAGATCCGTGAAGTACCGGTAAACTGCAGTAAGAATATCACTCTGTCGGGTCAAACGGAGTCTATCATCTGTGTCCAGCTCCCCGATAAAAGCTCGCTTGCGATGGGCACGATGTTTTATGAGGTGATACAGCGATGCAAGTTCGTCCTCTTGAAGCGATTTTGCTTTAGATCTGATCTTCAGTCCTTCAAGCTGCGTTCGCTTTATGCCTATAAGCTTCGCCTTTATTTGTTTGATGGTCGTCAGCTGTGTGTCGGTTGGTGTCGTAGTCGCGTACAACTCTCGCAGAACTGTTTGGTAAAAATCAATCGTGCGTTTGACATCTTGCGCCCGTTGCCAACTGTAGTTTCTTAAAGATAATCGCATTTTCCGTTTGACCACAGCATTCCACCAGGCTATCTTGCTCGGATATCTGCAGCATTGCTTGAGACAATCCGTCCATGTCGTGGAGATGACATCTTGTAGCAAGGCATCGGCGAGAATAGAAACATTTAGACTCCACGGAATCCTATGCCATTTAGTATGCTGTTTGTCCAGATTTATTGTGACACAGAGGGCGCAGTGGTCGGAGAAGCTAGCCGGAATGACATCGGCGTCCAGAACATGTTGGCAAATGTTCTCAGAGATGTACAAACGATCTAGACGGCTACATGCGGTGGTGGTCAGGTACGTGTACTTTACCAGAGTAGGAAATTTTAGTTCCCACGCATCCTTCAGTTGCAGGTGACGCACCAGATCATGTAGTTCCCTACAGTAATTAAAGATTGGCGATTGGTCTTTCCTGTGGATCACACAGTTGAAATCACCACTAATTATCAACTGGGTTGGGTTGCGGCGTAGCAAGTATATGATGTCTAGTTTAAAGAAGTTAGCTCTTTCTGATTTTAAGGTCGTTCCAGATGGAGCATAGATATTGACGAGGGTGACGTCGAAAATTTGGCAAGCTATGCCTCTACCGGAGTCCAACATTTCGATATTGCTCACTGGGATTCCGTCTCGTGATAGAATGGCCGTACCTGTACCCCCGTCCTCCACGGTGTTTACGATTGTTGCAAATCCTGATACATGAAAACTTAAGATAGACACTTCCTGTAACAGAACTATATCAGCTTCGGACTCATAGATAAACTGCCGTAGCATTGCTAATTTTAAATCTGTCCTAACTCTATTAATGTTCAGGGACAAAAACTTATAAGCTTGACTCATGATCGTCCGAGACTTGTGGGTGATGGGAAGCGTAGGAAGCCCAGTCCGTCTCACCGTCGGACTTCGAACCTACATCCGCAGGTTTTGTGCCAGTTTTTGCGCTGACTTTACTTTTTGAGTTACTTCCAGCCACGGAGTCCTTTGGTTGAACCTTATTTTGCCGTCGCAAAGGCGTCCGAAGTGTCATTGAAGACGGCGGAGTCGGCGAGTCGTGGCTGTAAGCAGTATGTGAAAGTCCTTGCTTCGGAACGGGTGACGGCAAGTCCGAAGACACGGCTTCAGTAGGCTCACTGTGTTTGTTTGGAGCCGCACTGGCTGTTTGTATGCAGCTGTCCGGGTCCTCGTGTTGTTTTGAAGCAGTTTCGAGGTGGCGGCTGTTTATGTTATGCTCTACACCGCGTGCTTCATCCGCCGTGTTTACGAGTTGCAGTTGACTGCCTGCCGCCTCTTGTGTGTTGGACACCTGCGGCGAGTCGGCAAGCGGCATCGGAACGGATTGCTGTAAACACTCGGCTGCACTCGCATTGACAGTTTCTGCGTCGGGCGGTTGAATGGGAATTTGGCGGGTCGTAACTGAGCCATCCGACACATGCGTGTCCTGTGTGGAGGCCCGTGGATCCGCGTCATCGGTTTGATTTTTTACTACTTGTTCGCCGGAACCACTACCGTCACTTATAGTACGTCGTCGTTTGTTACCGACAGATAATGCAACACCGGTGGCTAAGGGGTGACTGGCCACAGGTTTTTGAGGCAAGGGTGGGAAGGTGCTGTTACCGAGATCGTTGTCCTCTGACACAGATGCACTCGGTTGGGAGTCAGTCACAGAAGGCGCCTGATTTTGAGTTAGGACATCAGCCAATGTTAATTTCTGTCGTTGTTGCAGATTGTTTCGAAGTACGACAACTCGCCGTGCGCAATCCTCTCGTAAATGTCCACTCGTGTTACAGATAAAACAAGTGCCTACTTGCCCCTCGTAAATGACATGAGCCTTATAACCACAAACCAATATATAGGATGGGATATTGACTTTAACGGCCATGTCAACTGAGCGAACCCCACTATAACATTGGAGTTTGTGACGGCTCGACCATTTTTCGTTTCTAATATGTCGGATGGCACCGTATTTGGAGAGGACATCTCTAAGAAAACAATTCTCAACCTCAGGTGGCAAATTGAACACTCGCACTTGTTTATACTCAATGTCAGCGTTAGTTATTGAAACTGTACTCACCGACTGATCACGATGTCGGAACTCTGCTTTCCCACCAGTATTCACCAAAATTTTCTCCAGTTGTATCTGGTCTAAAAACTTCACAAAGAAACAGTATTCCGCCATGTCATAATATGCTGTGTGGACCTGATCAGATGTGATGCCAATAATATCTACTATCCAGTCATGGATTTCTAGAGAACTCGGTTGCACATTCCTGGAAGATTTCTAAAAATGCAAAACACAGGGTATTCTTACGAGGTACACTGGGAACCATAACTGCACTATATGCGTGGTCGGGGCCGCTGTGAGTAAATTAAGAAGCTTGTGTACGACGGTAGTGAAGAAGCACTGAGAATATCACAGGTCACAATCCAACAATTATTATAAACACGGCTTGCGGCGCTACGACTACGCGGAAGTACCGACACGTCCGGTCGCTGTCGCGTCCCAAGCGGAACTGACACGCTGAGCTACCGTGCCGGCTATCCACGGTGCTCCCGAGCTCACATTATCCTTGATGTTGATTATCTTGCGCATGGACTACCCAGTTTGTATATTTTGCTTATTTTGTCCATAGTTCCACACAACTTCTTCCTCTTTTCTCGATTGATCTGTGTTCAGTTTTTCAAGGCCTATCCACTGCGCCAACTTATAACTAAATCTGAGGAGGGTGCGATGGGGAGGTTCCCTTGTTAGCTATGAAACAACTGTAGCAAAACGGAGCATCCTCGTTATCCATGTGATGGAAAAGACGACTAATTCGCAACATAAATGTCAATGTAAGCATCAATTTCTGTTGGAGCGAGCTTCCTGGACCAAATAACATACATTTCCTACGTCTTCAATGCGGGTCATGTAGCAAATGTAATTTAAATAACATAAAAATATCGAGTGAATTTACTAACATAATTATGAACCACTCACGAACATAAATCGATGGTCACATAGTTGTCAAAAGTATTCTACAGTATTACCATTGTCCATTAGACTAGCAACAGGAAGAAAACGTTAGCTCAGCTGTGCTGAGATATCTTGCACTGACGAAGCTTGGGCTTCGAAGACGCCACAGCATCGTCTGCCACCATTTCATGAGAAACGAAGTATCTCAAGTGTACAGTCTTAGACATAAAAACTGACCGCCGGCCGGCCGCCACAGAGTCGTTCACTTAACGTGGCCAAGAAAACTGACCGCCCCATGCCGGCACGGTGGCTCAGCGTGTTTGGTCAGAGCGCAGGCTGCGCTCTGTAATAAAAAAACTGAGTGAAAAAAATGCCGGCACGGTGACTCAGCGTGCTCGGTCAGAGGGCTAGCTGCCCTCTGCAATAAGAAAACTGAGTGAATGGCTCAACGAAGAACTTAAACGGACGTCATACGACGTCTGCCCGGAACACATAGAACAAACTATAACGAGCAAAATGAGATAAAAAAAGTGGTAATCTTCGTGCATTCTAATCTTATGGTCGCCTGTTCGCATCCAACTGTTTTTTTTATTTTTTTGTTTTTTTATATATTTTTTACCACATTTCGGTCTAAAGTTATGAGTCTGATTGAGCATCGAAGATAATTCGCTTAACATTCTACCCACCAGCAATAACAAGTATTCCAGAAACAACTCCGCAGAACAGCTCGTGGCTGCGTCGCGATCATAACAGCTTACGCTCGAGGGTTTCCTCGCGCTGCAGCGGCTACCGGCCCCCGGCCAGACGCCACCCGCCGCCAGAAATTCGGCGCCGCCCATGTGAACGCGGCGCCACGCTGTCAGTGTATGTATCAACTGTCATTTTCGAATTTGAAGTTCTAGTTATCATCTTGCAGTTAAGCAGTGTATTTTGCATACTTGAAAATCATGAACTACACTTACGCATTGTAAAATTGAGTCGCAAGTGGAATAAGGTGTAACATCTGCAACACAGCGTTTACTTTTGGTATAACAGAGGGGTGAATGCAGAGGAGGCAGCTAGAAAGATTTGAACTGTGTTTGGAGCGAGTGCTTTATTGAAAAATACGCCAGAAAAAGATATTCGTGTTTCAACAAAGATCGTTCTGGCATGAATGATTTTCCACATTAACGAAGTCTCGACTACTGATATATGTGATAGATTACCATTTTACCATCATGCGACATTTGCATTCAACAGGCAAAGTTCAGAAGTCTGGTGTAGGAGTACTGCATGCTCTAATTCGAAACAACAAAAATCAACAGAGTAACTATTATTGAACGTCATCAGGTCACTCATCGAGCATTCCTATGCAGTTCTGTTACTGCTGACGTGTTATGATGCTTTTATCGTTAACTTCCTAAGAAGAAATGAAAAGCTGAGCCCCACCAAATGGCGTAACTCGAGGAAAGAGTAGTGTGAACATAATATTTTACACCTGATAAATCCAAAAGTGTGTTTTGGGCTACGAATTCTGCCCCCAGGGTGTGTGCAACACAGCTGGAATTTGTTGCCAACAACTGAGACACCTTTCGGTCGCAGTGTAAGAAAATCGAGCAACAAAACTACATCACCTGTGCTACTGCATGATAACGCACTACGTTGATTTGAGAAACATAACTATCCAGGAGATTGATAGGAAATTCGTCTCTCAGGCACTTGTGTTCATAGGGAAGTCCTCTCTCAAGCACTTGTCCCTCTCGTCATATATTTGTAAAATTTTACCTTTCCCGCTCTTGATCGATCAACCGTCAAGGCAATTCTAGACAAAAATACTCTTAAAACTACTCTGGTTTAATGACATCGTTAGAACCAGTAGGTTTCAACAGGCGTAGAATTCGTAAACAACGTTAGCGTTGTCAGAGCGTTTTAGATATCGTGAAAGAAAATTCTGCTGCTGATTAATTTCTCTTTGATAATTACTGTTGCGTTTAGTAAACTAATGGAAAATACAATTAAAATATTCGGTGAACTAATACAAATTAAATTCAGCTTACTGCAGAAACATCCGACTACGACTCTCATCATGATAGACTGGGTAAATCACATTCTTAATCGGACTGTTGAATATAGATCGCTTATCTATGACAGGGCCTGAATTCTTAAACACTGTGGAAAATAATAATCCAATGTGCTTATTACAAATACGTTATTTAAATATAAATATTTGAACTAACGAGATAACAGTTTATTTACAGGAGCAGAGCCCTATCCATCATAGCAGAGCAGTGCGAGATTGGTTTCAGGGCCAAGAGAGGATAAAACTGTTGCCGTTTGTTCCACGATCACCAAACATCAACCAGTTAGAGAATATGTGGGCAGAGGTAACAAGGCCATTGCCACGTGGACCTACAAAAGCAAGCGACCTTGGGACATATATAGAAAACATATGTTGGGAAGTAAACCATCACGCTACACTGTCGACGACATAAGGAAATCAATTCCCCTACGCCTTCGAGAAATCTTACGTAATGATCGTGGGTGGGTTGGTTACTAAAAGTATAAAAAAATGTTCAAATATGTGTGAAATCTTATGGGACTTAACTGCTAAGGTCATCAGTACCTAAGCTTGCACACTACTTAACTTAAACTATCCTAAGTACAAACACACACACCCATGCCCGAGGGAGGACTCAAACCTCCGCCGGGATCAGCCACGCAGCCCATGACTGCAGCGCCCCAGACCGCTCGGCTAATCCCGCGCGGCAACTAAAAGTATACTCGTCCACTAAACCCATGTGGACAATTATCTGATAATCGGTCAAGCTTTGCTTTGTCGCAGCTCTTTAGCATACAAGTCCATTTACTTTCAGGCTCCTCCTTACAATTCTTGCAATGCAAGGTAATTGAAAAAACTCATCCACCCGACGCCAACTGAGGAACTGACTGGTGCATGTGTTGTTCAACACACAACAGTTGTCACCCTCACTGGAATCAGTGACTGTGTGTGTGTGTGTGTGTGTGTTCGTGTTCATGCACAATCTGAATCAATACTATTAACATTAGAGAGACAACCAACAATAAATATTGCATCAAATATGACTGTAAAGTATTTTAATGCCATGGGAAGTTTCAAACTGAATTTTCACCCAACCCACATCCTGCATATTACTTTAAGTAAGATGTATTAACTCCACAGTATCGTTATCAGAGACAGTGCACTCTTGTTGTCGAGGCTCGCGACAAGCGCAGCGATCAGCAGTACCCAATGCCGCCGCGATTTGTTTATGTTGGCTGAGCGTGGGCACTGCAGCAGACGCTTCGCCATAAACAGAAAGAAATCACCTTGGCTCTGACTGCACGTGAGCGGATATCACTGCCTGCGTGTTCTTATGGTAACCAACGGGAGACTCTACTCACAGGTGCCATGGAGCAATTGCAACGGGTATCAAGTCATTAGTCATCAGAATATTAACCAGTGATGAAATGTCCACTGTATTTGAATCCAAAGAAAATAGGAACGTTCTCACAAAGGAATGTGAGGTGAAATCAAAATTTATCCAACATACAAAAATAAACTGCACGGCTTTCATGTATGCAGTAGTAGCACACAAGAAAATATTATGTCTTGGAAGCATATATTTCATTCAAGGTTCCGATGACATTAAGTTTCCGCCCCCAATCGTTCGTGGCCACGGGTTTGAGATTCGCCCTTAATCACAATCCGAGTTGGAGTTTCTCTTCAGTTACATCTAACCAGTGCGCACGTATTGCACTATTGTAAGAACCGAGATGGAGTATTTTGGATTTAAAATTTTGTAAATTTGTCATAAGAACTTATGAGACCAAGCCCCCCGGCCATTATTCCACTCGTTCGCTCCCACACTGTATTCCCGCAAGGGTTCGGACCATGTCGTGCGTCTAGCACTGAAAACTTTAGATGAGCCGCCGAGACCCAAATAATTATACAGGATGTTTCAGGAGGAATAGTAAATATTGTAGGAGGTGGTAGTATAGACAACATGCAGAAGTAATGCCATATAGCACGTGGCCAATTTTTATTTCGTACATACAGCTGGGTTCAATGCATTTCCGTTTCGTATGTTGGTCCTTACAGGACCAAGTTGGCTACACTTCCTTGAAAATGACTTCCAGCGTTATTGGAAGAGGTTCATTTGGCTTCAGGAATGCCTATGTCCCTCCAGCATGACGGGGCTCCTGCAAATTCTAGTCGTGAAGTGACACATTCACCAAACCTAACATTTTCTGGAAGATGGATCATTAGATATGTGCACTTTTCTTGGCCTTCAAGGTCCCTGGACGTTCTCTCTTTGGATTTTTGCCTGCGGGGATGGTTAAAGGCGAAGTCTTCAAAGAAAAAGTAAACCCAAGAGCCGATTTGATCGTTCGGATTATGAATAGTGCAGCCCTCATAAAAAACGCAAAGACGACCTCAGAAGAGCTACACGTGGTGTTATCAAGAGAAGTCAAATGTGCATTGAAGTTGGAGGGGAATTTTTGAAAATCAACTTTGAACGTCCTCATTTGCCTTTGATTTGAGTTTGTTAGGGTTACGTATTAACAGCTGTATCTCTGTCCTCAATAAAAAGTGGACGCATTTATATGGAATTTTTTAATGCAATTCGTCTGTACTACCACCTGCTAAAATATCTACTATTCCTCCTGAAACACCCTTTATATGGATATATGTGTGGTGTCTGTTCTTTCGGACATGTCCGAAGGAAAATTCTTCATGGCATTCTGCAACGACCTTCGGTCTAGTTGTACGGGCTGATAGAGATTTCAGAGCTGCTTGCCTGTCTGAATAAAAGTAGATGCTACGATATTTGTAGGGACTACTCTAATTCTCCTCCGTGCACAAGCTGATAGAAGATGTCATGTAATACTGTGGCCACCTTGCCTAAAGAGATTCTAGGCAGTACACCAGACCCGGTACTTTCATCTATTTTCGACCTGTCAGTAAACCACTATATTATGTCTCCTGCGCGGTGTAGTGGTTCGTTCTTCCACTGCTCCCTGCCTCCAACTGTTACATGGCAAGGTTTATTGAAACAGCTAGAAGTTATTGTGTAGTTAGTCGGCATTTCCCCAACCATCGCCATACTGATTTGGGATTCCGTATATTCTAACTATATCCAGCTATTTCCAATTTTTAGCCTTTATGTCCCTGCCGCTGCCTCCATTTTAAGCCACAGGTGTAAGGCGGGCATGTCTAGCGTAATATCAATCACAGGAGTGGATGTCCTGCTAATTCCATCTGTTTGTGAAAGCAGATTAGTCTCTGCACTTTGCCAGACTCCCTAGCAGCCACTTTCTGTTCGACTTTGTTCATATTATAGGCCTATAAATTATCAATGGTCTTTTTGCAGAGGTGTATATCCAGTAAGTACTGGGTTTAGACCCCAGTTTACCCTACAGCAGCTTCTGGTGCAAATAATATTGCCTTTCGCAGTGGAACACATTCTTTATGTGAGGTGTTCATAATATTTATCCATCCAGGGCTACCTCTAGATACACTACAACCCAGCTATATGTATGTTTTAATAAAAACTGGAGCCGGCCGCTCTGGCCGAGCGGTTCTAGGCGCTTCAGTCCGGACCCGCGCGACTGCTGCGGTCGCAGGTTCGAATCCTGCCTCGGGCATGGATGTGTGCGATGTCCTTAGGTTAGTTAGGTTTAAGTAGTTCTAAGTTCTAGGGGACTGATGACCTCCGATGTTAAGTCCCATAGTACTCAGAACCATTTGAACTATAAAAACTGGACACATGTTATATGTCATTTTTCCTGCAATTTGTCTATACTACCATCTCCTACAATATTTACTATTTCTCCTGAAACATCCTGTATAATTATTTGGGACACGAGGGGTCATCTAAAGTTTTCAGTGCTAGACGCACGACATCGTCCGAACCCACGCGGGGATACAGTGTGGCCGCGAACGAGTGGAACAACGGCCTGGGGGGGGGGGGGGGGGTGTATGATGAGAAGCGTGTGTATATAGGTACTGCAGAGAGGTTGGTTGCTGTGTCCCGACAGTGCCCACCGTCGGAGCTTCGAATCCTCCCTCGGGCATGGGTGTGTGTGTTGTCCATAGTTTAAGTTAGATTAAGTAGTGTGTAAACTTAAAGACCGATGACCTAAGCAACTTGGTCCCATAAGTTCTTACCACAAATTTGCAAAATTTTAAATCCAAAATACTGCATCTCGGTTCCTACAATAGTGCAATAGGTGCGCACTGGTTAGATGTAACTGAAGAGAGACTCCATCTCGGATTGTGGTTAAGGGCGAATCCCAAGCGCATGGCCACGAAAAATTGGGAGCGGAAACTTAATGTCATCGGAACCTTGTTGAAGTACCATGACTTGCGATCGTTAGACTGACTTCAGAAAGTTCAGCTTATAAATACATACTTACTTAGCAAAATTTATCATGTCGCAGCAGTCTTACCAATACTGCAGGTCACTGCACATAAAATATTAGCTGTAGCCTCTTGGTATGTGTGGAAACAAAATATCTTCAAAGTATCCTTCCACACGGCGACTTTGCAGATGCAAAACAGAGGACTTGGAATTAAAGACGTCCTTTTAAACTAATACACGCCACTAAAACAGGCATCACGAAACTTCTGTTCCTCTCGTTGGATCCTGGGGATAGGAACGCTCCTGTTAATGTAGCACGCCAGCCTACATTACGTCCGAAAGTACTATGGCGATTGGAGCTGTATAAGACTTCTACTAGCACAAACCAACACTTGAACCGTCTATGATTATATTACCAGACATCGTCTACACAAACCAATTCCGGTAAATTAACCTACAAAAAACTGGAGGATGGTCTGGAAAAATATCAACAACAAAATTATACCAACTAGAGTCAGTGCCGTATGGTGCGACGTCGTAAACGAAACCATACCCACAGCGGAACGATTATGAAAAATCAGTTTGAGACCATCTCCATACTGCGACAAACGTGAGCTTGTAGAAACTGTAGCGCACACCTTGTTATGTGAAAATAGAATCAGAATTTGGAACTGGACGAGGAAGAAATTAGCACTATCAACAGAACCGCAGAAAGTCATATACCGATAACTGAAGCTTTACAACCCGACTGGAAATGTTACCCGTCCGCAAAGAATAACAATTATTCGTGGCTTCTGGGGCAGTTTGTGTTTTACGTCGTAATAAACAAAACTTAGAACTTAGAAGAGTGCATGTTTTGCAGAAGAACATTTTAAGCTGAAGAAGAATTACAAATATAAGGAATGGTTTAAAATTTTTTTTATCTATTGCTTTATGTGGGCTACAAAGAGGCGGACAGTTTTATTGATTAGAAGCAGAATATTATGCTTTCACTTTTTATTATTCCTGGAATATTCTTTTACGTTGGTTCTAAAATCAGAACTGTTCCAATTTGGCACAACCCCTCCGGCTCCGAACTTCTTCCATTTGTTGAAAAATATATGGCTTCCTTACAGACCTCATATGCATCCAGAGCATAATAACTGTAATTGTGAATATATTTCTGAATGAATGTTTGTTATTTATTTTTCCGTCACCCTGTTCACTGTTATAAGTTATGTTCCACAAGGAACGCACGCCATTGGAGGCGACAATCTGTAATTTATTTTACCTTAATTACTACTTCAATTTTGATCAGCAATTTAAAGAAATATATGAGTGCAAACATGGAATACTTGTGAATAATGTAGCTGCCCAGTGACAGGTATGGGGGAGGCATTGTGGCCAGGCCTCGGATTTTCGACCCCTGCCCTCTTTGCCTCCGCCTACCTGGTGCTGAAAGTCTTCTCAAACTTTTTAAAAAAATAATAGTGCAATGGTCAGCACGTCTGTCTAGTAAGCAGGAGGTCTAGGTTCGAAGCTCAGTCGGTCACAAATTTTCATCTGCCGTCGTTGGTGTATTTCAACGCGCTGTGACAGTGTGGTCGTCGGTCCTTCGATGTTTAAGATGCAATTGTTTTTTGAGGCAATAGAGGTGACTTGCCAACATTTGTCTTGCCATCAGAATAACGGGACTCCAACGGCATCCAATCCTTAGTCACACCTTCGTGCCGGAGCTGACCCATGTCATATACATGCGAATTAGATTGTAGTTCATATTTAGTCAAATAACGAATGGTCAGTATACAAGTATGCCGGCCAGGGTGGCCGAGCGGTTCTAGGCGCTACAATCTGGAACCGCGCGACAGCTACGGTCTCAGGTTCGACTCCAGTCTCGGGCATGGATGTGTCTGATGTCCTTAGGTTAGTTAGGTTTAAGTAGCTCTAAGTTCTGGCGGACTGATGACCTCAGACGTTAAGTCGCATAGCGCTCAGAGTCATTTGAACCATTTTTGAAGTATACAAGTATTTACAAACAATAGAAGCAGGATTGCAGCGAACTGATCACTTAACCACGTGCAACATAGAGTACCTGTGTAATGAGTCATTCCAGCTGCATAGCTGAGGGTAATATTTTTTAAGCAATTCATTGCAGAGTTAATGTAATACCCGCACGATGATCTCTGTAGTCATACTGTATCATTAGCAGCCCGCGAATGTAGTACTATGTTCGTTAAGTCGGATTACTCAAGCTGAGGCCAAATAAATACAAGCGACGACGCCACAACACTATCTTTACTTAAGTATGTTGTCAGCGCTAAATTAAGTTTGACAGTATAACACTACCACAACTACTGACAACCTGAACCATTATCATCACGCAGTTGTAACTCGCAGTGATTACAAGTTTCTCATGTTTGTCAAGAATAGCGGAAAGCGCCTCTGAAGTTCCATTTCCATTACGCCTAGGACGGAGAGAATCCTAAATATCAGTAATAGGTCACCTAGCGAAGAGAAGAGTCCACGTATTGTCTCAAGTTCTTGCAGTTTGATGTTAATGCAGTTCCAGATGGTTTCACACTAACGGGTTCTTTTGGCTATCGGAATACTCATATGGGAATTATAGAAGTGTAATTGCTAGAAAGTTCCACTACCTTAATAACACCTCATTATGGATTGAATACGACTCGGAAACCAACGTTAATTTGACGTTTCCATCCATCTCCTGACGTCTTACTGAATGAAGTCTGAAGTGCACGCACAGTTGTGTTGCCTGCCGCAAGGATTCTGTGAAGTGTTGTGGCAGCTGGCAGTCATTGCTGAATACAGGCATGTGCAAATATCCTCACTGCTCTAGGGGAACTCGTCTTTGTTGCATTTTTTCCATACCGTAATTAGCACAATAACATAAGGCTTGTTCTGCTGAAGAACTTGATGCCCACAAGTCCTTAAATAAGAATCTCCTAGCGTGAGTAATGCATGGAGGGAAACAGACTTTTGGACAAAAGAATGGATAGCTCCCTGCTTTTTGCGTTTCCGATAGCGCCTACTATAAGAATCTGGTGTCATATTATGTTTCAGAACCCTAAACTGTTTACTTTTTTAACATCATACTAAAACAAAAGTTATGATATGAGAAGAGGAAATGATTTATATGCTTCTCAGGAACTTAAGTTTTTCGTGATTATTTTCTCACTTCATTCTAAAACAAGGGCGTTAATATGAGAAGAGGAAATGAAATATATGCTTCCAAGACATAATATTTTCTTGTGTGCTACTAAAGCATACATGAAAGCCGTGCAGTTAATTTTTGTATGTTGGATAAATTTTGATTTCACCTCACATTCCTTTGTGAGAAGGTTCCTATTTTCTTTGGATTCAATTACAGTGGACATTTCATCACTGGTTAATATTCTGATGACTAATGACATGATACCCGTTGCAATTGCTCCATGGCACCTGTGAGTAGAGTCTCCCGTTGGTTACCATAAGAACACTCAGGCAGTGATATCCGCTCACGTGCAGTCAGAGCCAAGGTGATTTCTTTCTGTTTATGGCGAAGCGTCTGCTGCAGTGTCCACGCTCAGCCAACATAAACAAATCGCGGCGGCATTGGGCACTGCTGATCGCTGCGCTTGTCGCGAGCCTCGACAACAAGAGTGCACTGTCTCTGATAACGATACTGTGGAGTTAATACATCTTACTTAAAGTAATATGCAGGATGTGGGTTGGGTGAAAATTCAGTTTGAAACTTCCCATCGCATTAAGATACTTTACAGTCATATTTGATGCAATATTTATTGTTGGTTGTCTCTCTAATGTTAATAGTATTGATTCAGATTGTGCATGAACACGAACACACACACACACACACACACAGTCACTGATTCCAGTGAGGGTGACAACTGTTGTGTGTTGAACAACACATGCACCAGTCAGTTCCTCAGTTGGCGTCGGGTGGATGAGTTTTTTCAATTACCTTGCATTGCAAGAATTGTAAGGAGGAGCCTGAAAGTAAATGGACTTGTATGCTAAAGAGCTGCGACAAAGCAAAGCTTGACCGATTATCAGATAATTGTCCACATGGGTTTTGTGGACGAGTATACTTTTAGTTGCCGCGCGGGATTAGCCGAGCGGTCTCGGGCGCTGCAGTCATGGGCTGCGTGGCTGATCCCGGCGGAGGTTTGAGTCCTCCCTCGGGCATGGGTGTGTGTGTTTGTACTTAGGATAGTTTAAGTTAAGTAGTGTGTAAGCTTAGGTACTGATGACCTTAGCAGTTAAGTCCCATAAGATTTCACGCATATTTGAACATTTTTTTATACTTTTAGTAACCAACCCACCCACGATCATTACGTAAGATTTCTCGAAGGCGCAGGGGAATTGATTTCTTTTGTGGCGGCGTTCATAGCGACAAACAATTCGCTGTAGAAACGGCTTACGAAGTCACCGCCACACTTTTAATAGCGGGCCGACCGGTCCGCTGGAACAGTGAACAGGAAGATGAAAACCCAAACACTCTGATTAAATAAAAGTCGGTACTTATCTTTATTAACGAAGATACAGAAACACAGTAGTGAACTCCGTGTCTACAGAGATCTGTCTAGTTCGAGTCGGAGCGGCTAGGTCAGCGTCGGCTGACGACAAACAACAACTCTGCTGCGATGAACACACAACTGACTAGCAAGTACACCATTCGGTGGCGAGTATACAACTGAGCGGCGAGTACAGAACTGTCCTAGCGCTCGCGACTCCAGCGCTTAAGAAACCAGAAGCCAGCGGTGGCGCGCGCAGACTTGCGGCGATTTCCTGTCTCGCTGGCGCTGCTTATGCGGACGGCGTCCGGACTTTGATGCTGCCAACCTTTTGGCAGCGGGCTCGGGTGGCATTACTGGCTAGGATATAACACTCCTCCCCCCCCAAATCGCCGCACCGTCGTTGAATAATGACGTGGCGAGCGTCGACGGCGGGGGAGGGGTCTGGCCGCAGGCGTAGCAGAAGAGACCGGGGCGGAGACTGTTGTCGGTGGCAGTCCCCGGTCCGCACCCCAGCATTGGCTGCGCGGGGCCTCGGGAAACACCGACTGAAAACCGAGGGCAGGGTGCACGCCTGTGACCACGGGCGCAGCTTCTGGTACTGGACGCGACGGGGCGTCGGGACCCATGAAGAGAGGCAGCGTCTCCTGACGCTGCGTCGACGGCTGCCGAGTGGGCGCCGGACAAGGCGCTGCGGTGTCAGACTCCTTGGGGGTGCCCAAGGAAAGCGGCTGCAGGGCAGGCTGCACAGCCACCGCTTGGGAAGGCGGCCCGGCTGAGGGGTCGACGTCCATCAGCTCCGAAGGCGGTGGCGACTGAAGAAGGACCGCAGGCGCCGGAGCGACCACCTGGGGCACTCCCGGATGAAGCTGCGCGGGAGGCATCAACGGGACGGGCTGTCGGCGTGGTAGCGGCGACGGCTGCTGCTGCTGCCCTGGGGGCGGCAGCGAAGTCGGAAGGCGCGGCTGGAACCCGCCGCGGACCAAATCTGTGGACAAAGAACGAGCGGCAGAATCCGGGCGGCCAGCGCGGCGCAACTGGTTCTGATGCCTCCTGTGCACCCCAGTATAAAAACCGCGACCCTGGACACTTATCACGGTACCACGTTCCCAACGACGGCGACCGTGATAAACTCTGAAAAAAAAAAACGGCGTCGTTGCGCTGAAAACGCGTGCGATGCTCAGAAGCGGCGGGTCGATCCGGGGGGTGCAACAACCGTAGTAGGGTGCGATGACGACGGCCGTGGAGAAGCTCCGCAGGCGAAGGGCCGTCGCGTGGCGTGGTCCGGTACGACGACAGGAACGTGATGAGGGCCTGCTGACGAGTGCGTAGCACGAAGGCGGTCCATATGATCCTTGAATGTGCGTACAAAACGTTCCGCTGCACCATTCGATTGAGGGTGGAACGGCGGAGTAAGAACATGGCGAATGCCATTGGCAGAACAAAAACTTTCAAATTCAGCAGAGGTAAATTGTGGACCATTGTCAGACACTAAAACTTTTGGAAGACCCTCAATACAAAAAATTGAAGTGAACGCCTGTATAGTTTGTGCAGACGTTGTAGACTGCAAGGGCACCACAAACGGAAAATTACTAAACGCATCTATCACGATGAGCCAACGAGAATTCCAATATGGACCAGCGAAATCAATATGTACTCGCTGCCAGGGACCGGCAGGGCGTGCCCACTCAAAATAGCGTTGAGGCGGAGCAGCTTGGTGTTCGGCACACGTCGAACAATCTGTAGACATCTGCGTAATCTGCTTATCAATACCGATCCATGTACAATGACGGCGGGCAAGCTGCTTGGTGCGGACCACTCCCCAATGACCTTGATGCAACAAGTCGAGGACCTTGGATTGGAGCACTTGGGGAACCACTACACGAAGCTGGTCATTCTCGGTGCGTAACAGCAAAACTCCGTGCGAAACAGACAACAGATGACGTTGCGGATAATAGCGACGAACCACAGGATCCGATATGTCATTTGCCTTGGACGGCCAACCACGTTGAACAAAACGTAATAGTAAACTCAGATGAGGATCCGTAGCTGTCTCACGTGCCACCTGACGATAATCAATCGGAAAATCCCGGATGGATTGATGCTCATCGGCGTCAATCTGATGGCAAGAGTCGTCAGAGGAATCGAAGACATCATCCGCAGCAATCGGCAATCTAGAAAGCGCGTCAGCGTTTGCATGCTGAGCTGTAGGGCGATACAGTATCTCATACTGGTATTGTGATAACAAAAGAGCCCAACGTTGTAGTCTCTGAGCTGTCCGTGGAGGAACTGGTTTAGACGGATGAAACAGTGACGTCAGGGGCTTGTGATCTGTTACTAAATAGAATGGTCTACCATAGAGGTAATGATGGAATTTTGTGACACCGAACACAATAGCCAACGCTTCCTTGTCCAATTGGCTATAATTACACTGAGCTTTGTTTAGCAATTTAGATGCGAACGCAATAGGACGTTCGGTGTTACCGACTCGGTGAGACAACACAGCACCGAGGCCGAAAGAAGAGGCATCACAAGCTAACACCAGAGGCTTGTTAGGGTCGTAATGGACCAGATAACGATCATTCAATAAAGCCTCTTTGAGCTGCTGAAAGGCTGATTGGCAATCAGCTGACCACACAAACGGAACATTCTTACGGCGGAGACGATGCAACGGTGCAGCAATCTGTGATGCATTAGGTATAAACCTAATATAATATGTCAATTTGCCAAGAACTGCTTGCAATTCATGCAGATTGCGAGGGGCGGGAAAATCACGAATAGCTGCTAAATGTGACTGGGAGGGATGAATGCCTTGAGAATTAATAACATGTCCCAGATACTCCATCTCCGTAAGGAAAAATGAACATTTATCGATGTTGCAACGTAGGCCTGCCTGAGACAACACTGTAAACAACACTCCAAATTACGGAAATGTTCAGCAGGCGTCCGACCGGACACAACAATATCGTCTAAATAGTTGCAACACGATGGCACATTAGCCAGAAGTTGTGACAAAAAACCCTGAAAAACAGCTGGAGCTGACGCACAACCAAAAGGCAAACGCAGAAAACGGAACAACCCCAACGACGTGTTTATGACAAAATACTGTTGTGATTGCTCGTCGAGGGGCAATTGCAAATATGCTTCACGGAGATCAATTTTGGAAAAGAAACGAGCTTCCCCTAACTTATCCATCAGCTCGTCCGGTCTAGGCAAAGGAAAAGAATCAATGACAGTCTGAGGATTAATTGTCGACTTAAAATCAGCACACAAACGTAACTTGCCAGACGGTTTCTTTATAATAACTAAGGGAGAAGCCCACTGGCTCGCTGAAACGGGTTGAATAACACCGTTGTTTTGCCAACGACGAAGTTCATCTGCTACAGGTGCCCGGAGGGCGTGAGGCACTGGACGAGCACGAAAAAATCGAGGCTGAGCATTATCATTTAACGTAATATGAGCGGCAAAGTTCGCAGCACAACCTAGTTCGTCTTTAAATATGTCACTGTATTGTTTACACAAATCGGTTATGCTGTCTTGAGGAACAACAACAGAATTAATTTGCAACACATTGTCTTGGATAGACAGGCCAAACAAGTCAAAACAGTCTAATCCGAAAATGTTTACACTGTCTGTAGCGCGGAGCACTGTGAATGAAACTGTTTTTGTATTGCCACGGAATGTGGCTGGCACGCTACATACATCTAACACAGGAATTTGTTCTCCACTATAAGTAGCCAAAGAATGTTTTGCCGCTGAAAGTTTAGGGCGGCCGATAGCCGCATACGTAGCACCATTTATGAGAGTCACAGACGCACCAGTGTCTAATTGAAAATTGAAGGTCTTATCCTGGATGCGTAGCTTCACAAATAGTTTATTACACTGTCTCTGGATCGGTGCAGCGGAGGCGGAAGACACAAAATCAGCGCGTTTAGCACGTGTTCGCTGCTTACTACAACTCGTGGGTTGGGCGGGTGGAACAACAACTCCCGCTTCACTTGCAGTCTGTACATTACTTTTTACAGCGTTTGAATTACGCTTGGGTCGCATAGCAGAGGGCTGGGTGGGTGGCTTATTGCGAACAAGATTATTACCCACACGAACCGTGGAAGAGTCTTTAAACGCGACCTTTTGGGCGGGCTGGCTTTGAAGAACATGAATATCCATGGGCTGGGCAGCACTAGAATTGTTCTTGCGTTTACGCAAACAAACAGTCTGGATGTGTCCTTTCCTTTGACAAAAGTGACAAACCGCGTTTCGTAACGGGCAACGTTCACGAGGATGAGCAAGAACACACTTAGGGCAAGACTTAACTATCATTTCGCACACGCGGCTGACGAATGTTTTTAACATGACGCGGCCGGCTAGTGTTTACAGTCTGACTCTGCCGGTGGGGCCGCGGGCGTGACATAACTTGCTTAGCACAGGCAATTTGAGAAATACATGGCTGATCTAACTCACACTCAGCATAGTCAAAAGTATCTTGGGCTTCAATACTGTTCATCACAGTCTCTAATGACGGGTCAGGCAACTTTAAGATAGCAGCACGAATACGAGAATCTGCAATGTTTTGAGTAATAGCGTCTCGTAACATGACATCACTGTAGGAAGCTCCACACACACAATTAAATCGGCACTGACGGGTGAGGCCCCGTAAATCTGTTAACCACTGTTTATTAGATAGATGTGGCAGTTTCTTTAATCTGAAGAACTTGAATCTGGCTGCTGCCACATGAACTCGCGACTCGAAATACTCAGCAAGCTTGGTAACAACAACGTCATAGTCTAAAGCTTCTGGCTTGGATTCCGGGAACAACTTACAAAGTAGTCGATAGACTTCCACGCCTGCAGTGGAAATTAAATAAAGCTGCCGCTCAGTACCCGTGATTTTGTAGACTGTCATGTGCGCCTGCAACTGCGCGAAATATTCTCGCCATTCTTCTCTTGATGCATCAAAAGCACGGAAAGGCGGTGCTGCCTGTGATTGTTCCTTTTGTGTTGGAGGATTAGCCGCTTGTTTGGCGATTGCTTCCACCAGACTTTGTATTTGCTGACTCTGTAACAAGATCAACTGTTGTAATTCGGCAGACATAGTGATCACAAATTAAACCAGCCCCCAAAATTTTATCGCTATAATTAGTATAACCAGAAACAAGTTAAACCAGCCCTGCACACGAGTTCGGAAGCCCTCGTCGCCAGTTTTGTGGCGGCGTTCATAGCGACAAACAATTCGCTGTAGAAACGGCTTACGAAGTCACCGCCACACTTTTAATAGCGGGCCGACCGGTCCGCTGGAACAGTGAACAGAAAGATGAAAACCCAAACACTCTGATTAAATAAAAGTCGGTACTTATCTTTATTAACGACGATACAGAAACACAGTAGTGAACTCCGTGTCTGCAGAGATCTGTCTAGTTCGAGTCGGAGCGGCTAGGTCAGCGTCGGCTGACGACAAACAACAACTCTGCTGCGATGAACACACAACTGACTAGCAAGTACACCATTCGGTGGCGAGTATACAACTGAGCGGCGAGTACAGAACTGTCCTAGCGCTCGCGACTCCAGCGCTTAAGAAACCAGAAGCCAGCGGTGGCGCGCGCAGACTTGCGGCGATTTCCTGTCTCGCTGGCGCTGCTTATGCGGACGGCGTCCGGACTTTGATGCTGCCAACCTTTTGGCAGCGGGCTTGGGTGGCATTACTGGCTAGGATATAACAATTTCATTATGTCGTCGACAGTGTAGCGTGATGGTTTACTTCCCAACATATGTTTTCTATATATGTCCCAAGGTCGCTTGCTTTTGTAGGTCCACGTGGCAATGGCCTTGTTACCTCTGCCCACATATTCTCTAACTGATTGATGTTTGGTGATCGTGGAACAAACGGCAACAGCTTTATCCTCTCTTGGCCCTGAAACCAATCTCGCACTGCTCTGCTATGATGGATAGGGCTCTGCTCCTGTAAATAAACTGTTATCTCGTTAGTTCAAATATTTATATTTAAATAACGTATTTGTAATAAGCACATTGGATTATTATTTTCCACAGTGTTTAAGAATTCAGGCCCTGTCATAGATAAGTGATCTATATTCAACAGTCCGATTAAGAATGTGGTTTACCCAGTCTATCATATGATGAGAGTAGTAGTCGGATATCCACATTAAGACTGCCTGGCTGAATCCGATTAGAACGATCTGGTATCGAAATGAAATTACAGAAATCGGATAATTTGAACGTCTGTATTGCAACAATGCTGCGCACATAAATTCCTATGATGGAGTAACAGGTAGCAACTGTCTAAGAAAAAGTGAGAAATATGTCTACTAGCAGCAATGTAACGTAATTATAACCCACATTTATGTGATGGAAATACTGAATCGAACAATACACATCTATTTCAGTGGTGGGAAGATACACCATATCGGATTTGCTGATGACATAGTGACAATAATAATAATCGCGTGTGGCGGATAGGAGAAACCCTTCCCCATATGGGTGGTACCGAGGAAATCAAATACTAGGGGTGAACCAAATACTAACACAATATTGAATGGCTACTCAATCCGTTGAACCCAAAATCCAGACGCGCCTGAGTGAAAATCACCGCTACTCTGGCCACCGTCTGTTAGCTCATTGAGCTTGGCTGAAAATATTTGCTTTCAAAGGCTTCAAACCCTCTGGTCCTGTCCGGTCCTGGTATCACCCAAGCCAAACCAATGAAACACATGCAAACATGAACTATGCAAGCAAAGCCAACTTTACCCCAGGTGGTACACAACCCGGCTGTCGACAGGCGGCAGTTGGATTTTCGTATTCTGGGGAGTCCAGGTTAGCACGGCAGAGAATATCGAAGATCTCTGGTAAATTTCCCTACAAACAAAAAACATGCATTTAAAAGTAAACATCGATACATTGATCCAAACACGAAAACTAAATAATCTCACAGAAGAAATCGACCGACAAAAAATTCTCATCCTTGCTTTTCAAGAACCACGACTTACTGACAATGAAACCTCGCATTAGGGAAACCATTGCATATTCAAGAGCAAAATACAACAAAAGGTAGCGAAAGGTGTACCAATCTTCGGCATTTCATTTCTCGAACACAGATCTATCATGAACTCTGTCAAAGAGAATATGTGCTTGGAACAAGGATTGAGAGAGGAGAAAGACTAACTGAGTTCTGTGACAAGTTTCAGCTAGTACTAGCGATTACTCTGTTCAAGAATCCCAAGAGGAGGAGGTATACTTGGAAAAGGCCGGGTGATACGGGCAGATTTCAGTTAGATTACATTACGGTCAGACAGAGATTCCGAAATCAGACACTGGATTGTATACCCAGGAACAGATAGACTCAGATCACAATATAGTAGTGATGAAGAGCTGGCTGAGGTTTAAGATATTAGTCAGGAAGAATCAAGAAGTGAGATACGGAAGTTCTAAGGAATAAGGATATACGCTTGAAGTTCTCTAACGCTATGGATACAGTAATAAGGAATATCTCAGTAGGCAGTATAGGTGAAGAGGAATGGACTTCTCTAGAAAGGGTCATCATAGAAATTGGGAAACATAGGTATAAAGAATATAACTGCGAAGAAACCGTGGGTAACAGGGGAAATACTTGAACTGATGGATGAAAGAAGGGCCGGCCGTTGTGGCCGAGCGGTTCTAGGAGCTTCAGTTCGGAACCGCGCTGCTGCTACGGTCGCAGGTTCGAATCCCGCCTCGGGCATGGCTGTGTGTGATGTCCTTAGGTTAGTTAGGTTTAAGTAGTTCCAAGTCTAGGGGACTGATGACCTCAGATGTTAAGTCCCATGGTGCTTGGAGACATTTGAACCATTTGAATTTGATGAAAGGAGGAAGTTCAAAAATAAACCGGGAAACTCAGGTATAGAGAAATACAAGTCGCTGAGGAATGAAATAAATAGGAAGTGCAGGGAAGCTAAGACGAAATGGCTGCAGGACAAATGTGAAGACATCGAAAAAGAAATGATTGTCGGAAGGACAGACTTAGCATACAGGAAAGCCAAAACAATCGTCGGTGACATTAAAAGCAAGAGTGATAACATTAAGAGTGCGACGGGAATTTCACTGTTAAATGCAGAGGAGAGAGCGGATACGTGGAAAGAATATATTGAAAGCCTCTATGAGGGGGAAGATTCGTCTGACGTGATAGAAGAAGAAACAGGAGTCTATTTAGAAGAGATGGGGGATGTAGTATTAGAATTTAAAAGAGCTATGGAGGACGTAAGATCAAATAAGGCTGCTCAAAATGGTTCAAATGGCTCTATGGGACTTAACATCTGAGGTCATCAGTCCCCTAGAACCTAGAACTACTTAAACCTAACTAACCTAAGGACATCACACACATCCATGCCCGAGGCTGGATTCGGACCTGCGACCGTAGCAGTCGCGCGGTTCCGGACTGAAGCGCCTAGAACCGCTCGGCCACCGCGGCCGGCCCATCAACAAGCGACTTATGACTACGCTCATTCAGAGCCCCAGTAAAAAATATACACTCATCAATGCACGTGTCCCCACCAACATCGAAAATAAGAAAAACATCGAAAATGTCAAAAAATTCTGGAACACACTCGAAAATACTATGAGCAAAATTCACCAAGATGACGTGAAAATACTAATGGGACAGAAAAAACCTGTAGAAAAATCATTGGTACAAATTCAACACACCGAAATGCTTAGACCAACGGAACACCTCTGACTGACATTTGCCAGCAATTCAACCACAAAAGGATGTCTTCCCACTTTAGGAAAAAACCTGTTCCCAGGTAACATGCTTAGCTACCAGGTGCAAGCTGCTTTCGTTCGCCTTTCGATAGTCGCTGAAAGCCAGATTTTTAATTCTTTTGTAGCACAGCTACAAGCAGGCAGATAAAAACTCAATAAGGGGATCGTAAGACAACGCTCGAGCAAAATTCGTCTTGCTACTTTCAGTAACCCTTAGTGTCAGAGCGAAGACCTTACGATACTGCCAAATTCATAATGCCACTTTTGTTTCTTGCCGACATATTTTTTGTTGTTGCGAATACATAATTTTATCTATGAAATGTCACGTTTTCATAATACTTACGAATGGTACAGGAAATGAAATAAATACAGATCTTTTCGAAGTCAAAAGTCGGTAATATCCTGCTAACTCGTGTTAAAATAGGCTCAATCGTCTCACAGACACTTAATGCTTTATTAAGATAGACTGCCGTCGTGATGTTTCTGTAGCAAGCTGAATTTAATTTGTATTAGTTTAGTGAATATTTTAATTGCATTTTCCATTAGTTTACTAAACGCAACAGTAATTATCAAAGAGAAATTAATCAGCAGCAGAATTTTCTTTCACGATATCTAAAACGCTCTGACAATGCTAACGTTGTTTACGAATTCTACGCCTGTTGAAACCCACTAGTTCTAACGATGTCATTAAACCAGAGTAATTTTAAATTTTCGTCTAGAAATGAATTGCCTTGACGGTTGATCGATCAAGAGCGGGAGAGGTAAAATTTTACAAATATATGACGAGAGGGACATGTGATCGAGAGAGGACTTCCCTATGAACACAAGTGCCTGAGAGACGAATTTCCTATCAATCTCGATAGTTTTGTTTCTCAAATCAGCGTAGTGCGTTATCATGCAGTAGTATAGGTGATGTAGTTTTGTTGCTCGATTTTCTTACACTGCGACCGAATGGTGTCTCAGTTGTTGGCAACAAATTCCAGCTGTGTTGCACACACCCTGGGGGCAGAATTCGTAGCCCAAAACACACTTTTGGATTTATCAGATGTATAATATTATGTTCACACTACTCTTTCCTCGAGTTTGCGTCTTTTGGTGGGGTCAGACTTTCATTTCTTCTTAGGAAGTTAACGATAAAGGCATCATAACACGTCACCAGTAACAGAACTGCATAGGAATGCTCGATGAGTGACCTGATGACGTTCAATAATAGTCACTCCGTTGATTTTTGTTGTTTCGAATTAGAGCATGCAGTACTCCTACACCAGACTTCTGAACTTTGCCTGTTGAATGCAAATGTCGCATGATGGTAAAATGGTAATCTATCACATATATCAGTAGTCGAGACTTCGTTAATGTGGAAAATCATTCATGCCAGAACGATCTTTGTTGAAACACGAATATCTTTTTCTGGCGTATTTTTCAATAAAGCACTCGCTCCAAACACAGTTCAAATCTTTCTAGCTGCCTCCTCTGCATTCACCCCTCTGTTATACCAAAAGTAAACGTTGTGTTGCAGATGTTACACCTTTTTCCACTTGCGACTCAATTTTACAATGCGTAACTGTAGTTCATGATTTTCAAGTATGCAAAATACACTGCTTAACAGCAAGATGATAACTAGAACTTCAAATTCGAAAATAACATTTCTCATGAAATGGTGGCAGACGATGCTGTGGCGTCTTCGAAGCCCAAGCTTCCTCAGTGCAAGATATCTCAGCACAGCTGAGCGAACGTTTTCTTCCTGTTACTAGTCTAATGGACAATGGTAATACTGTAGAATACTTTTGACAACTATGTGACCATCGATTTATGTTCGTGAGTGGTTCATAATTATGTTAGTAAATTCACTCGATATTTTTATGTCCTTTAAATTACATTTGCTACATGACCCGCATTGAAGACGTAGGAAATGTATGTTATTTGGTCCAGGAAGCACGCTCCAACAGAAATTGATGCTTACATTGACATTTATGTTGCGAATTAGTCGTCTTTTCCATCACATGCTTAACAAGGATGCTCCGTTTTGTTACAGTTGGTTCATAGCTAACAAGGGAACCTCCCCATCGCACCCTCCTCAGATTTAGTTATAAGTTGGCGCAGTGGATAGGCCTTGAAAAACTGAACACAGATCAATCGAGAAAAGAGGAAGAAGTTGTGTGGAACTATGGACAAAATAAGCAAAATATACAAACTGGGTAGTCCATGCGCAAGATAATCAACATCAAGGATAATGTGAGCTCGGGAGCACCGTGGATAGCCAGCACTGTAGCTCAGCGTGTTCGGTCAGAGGTTTAGCTACTCTCTGTAATAAAAAACTGAGTGAACGGATCAACGAAGAACCTAAACCGGTGTCATCGGACGTCCGCCGCGAAGAAATTCCACGAACAATATAAAACAAAATGAGATAAAAGAAAAGAATGGTCACGTGGTTAGCGTGAGCAGCTGCGGAACGGGAGGTCCTTGGTTCTAGTCTTCCCTCGAGTGAATCGTTAATTTCTTTATTTTCAAACAATCATCAGCACACGTACTGTTTATCAACAAATATAGGAAATAATTATACAAATTTTCGACAATCGTTCGATCCTTTAAGGAACTTTCCGATGCCTTACAGTTCGGAAAATATTCATTGACATTATTATTGAAGTCGCGAGCTATATTTGCTGGATTCATATTGCCCACGGAATGCATTTCACGTATTTAATGCACTCTCGTCCAAAGTAGCGAACAGCCAACGGCCAGCCAGAGAGCCTCGTTAGCAGGAATACTCTCTCTTCCGTGCGCTGTACTCGAGAGACGTCATGTGTTTCGATGTTTGTTTAGGTGTAGCGTCATCACACTACGGCGCAGTTACCTCGCATCGGACGGACGGACGGACAGATAATAATTGTCTGAAAATAAAAAATTAAACTTTTCACTCGAGAGAAGACTTGAACCGAGGACCCCGTTCCGCAGCTGCTCACGCTAACCACGGGATCACGGCGCTCCTGAGCTCACCGTATCCCTGTTGTTGCCTATCTTGCATGTGGACTACTCAGTTTGTATATTTTGCTTATTTTTTTCATAGTTCCACACAACTTCTTCCTGTTTTCTCGATTGATCTGTGTTCAGTTTTTCAAGGCCTATCCACTGTGCCAACTTATAACTAAATCTGAGGGGGGTGCGATGGGGATGTTCCCTTGTTAATGGTATTGTATGTTGGTGGCGTTGCCAGTTTGCATACTGTGCATGTAACACACAATAAATGCGTTGGATGCCTCCTGTGATCAGTTTACTTGAAAAACGTTTATTGTCATCGTAATTTATGTAACTGGCTCTCCAACTTCCAATATGACAATTTGTGGAAAAATGGTTTACCTTGCTAGTCATAGTTTCAAACATTGTCTGGCAGAAAACGTAGGCATGAAGGAGTCAGTAAAAGCAATTATTCGCTATTACAGCAAACTTTTGAATCCACTGGACACTTGAATTCTCTATATTGATTCTGAGATTTTTTTTATTTCTCTTGTTATTTACTGTCTCAATGTCATCCGTGAGAATAAAATTAAAGGCAGTTGGATTAGGTTCCTGATCTATAAACTATGATTTAATATTCTGTACTGCTAAATAAATTTTGAAGGTTATATTCTTTATGTAAAACAGAGTATCGGCTTCAGTCCTAGGATTGACGATAAACTTCAGAAATACAATTACAGAATAGTGGCATATCGATTATGGCTCCTCACCATCAACAATAGTTGTTACCCATAGTTTCGTATTTGCTATTTTACCGTCGTTACCCTTTAGAGACCAACCTGATCTTTCCACAATGCCATTTTTGACTTGCTTCTTAATATGTCCTATAACTACAGATTTGTTGAAAATATTAACTGTTAAATACGCTATTCCACAAATTAAAAACTTCCAGTTATTCTTCATATCTTGAAACTTACTACCGTTGACTTTCACTGAAGAAAAGATACATAATAATAAAATGAACTGAAAGACTAGAATGTTAAAGCATATTGTGAATGGTTAAAATGAAATGAACTAAAAATCATCTTCTTGTCTTAAACACGTTACTCTTCAAGAGAACTTCGGCACCTCTCAAAATTTTTTACACCTCTGATGTTTAGCTACATGTGGACAAATTGTGGGTCTCATGATGCAGAACTGTTTAGCCGTCACAAAATAAAGCCTCAAAAATCAGTAAATAAAACTATTCTTCGACTGTTGCTCCGAATCGCATATACCAACCGTCCACTGCTGCTACAACGGCTCAAAGTCTATTGGGTATTTGATTTTGCTCTGCTTTTTCGGGCCTCCTTACCTCTTCTTCTAGCCCAACCTTTGTTCTCCAATTACGCCTTCATCGGCGAGCTTCTCCTCAATATTTTTCATTTGTGCTGAATTGTTTTGTACCTTTCTTGCATATACACGTGTGTCCACTTACTGCGTTTCCTTCAAATTAGATAAAATATACGTCCGTAAAAAAAAAAAAAAACTTGAAACAGCTGTTGCAGCTGATTGGTGAAGGGCTGAAAAAAAAAAAAAACTCCTCTGCTGATGCTGCTTAGTATCGCGTATAGCCTCCTTTGACTTCCACAACAGCTCGAAGTCTGTTGGGCATTGAGCCCACAACATAACTAGGATATTCAAGTAACTCATTCCAAGCGTCATGAATCACATCAGAAAGCTGTCGGCGAGTCGACGGTGACTGCCCCTTTTCTCGTATTACTCTGACCATTTCTGCCCAAATATTCTCAATGGGATTCATGTCAGCTCCTTTAGGTGGCCATTCCATTACAGTAATATTACTATGGTCGTCGAAGCACCTCTTAACCACACGTGCCATATGAATAGGGTAGCGATCTTGTTGGAACATGATCTGATCATCGCCAAATCTTGCTGTCACAGAAGGCAACATCACGTTCTCCAGAATTGATATGTAATTGCACACATCGAATCTTCCTTCCAATTCCCACATAAACCCACACCTTCGGCCGATATCCATGCCCAAACCGTTACCGACTCCCTGCCACTCCTTCGGCAACTGTAAATATGTTTTCGATTATACCTAGCACCTTTAGGCCGGTAAAAAAGTACTTTTCCGGTTGATGCCGTAGAGAAAACTTTTTCGTCCGTGAAAATCACTCGCCTCCTAAACTGGAGAGGTTTGTCGACATTTTCAGCAGCAAAAGCAAGGCGAGCTTCTCTGTGGGAAACAGTCAATGTCTCTTTCACAGCAGCGCCTCTTGCTCTCAGTCCACCTTCCCTTAGACGACGAGTGACGGTCTTACTGCTAACATTGAGACCCAAAGTTTGCTGAATTTGTCGTGCGCTGACAAATGGCTGGTTCTCACTGAAACGGCGTATCTGCTGATCCTGAGCAGCTGTTGTATTGCGGCGACGGTCATGAGGCCTCCCATTCAGGTTACCACTCTCTTCCTTTCGTCTGATCCACCTGGCTACCGTCGACTTGTGAAGACCCATAGTTCTTGCTATATAGCCATTTGAAGATCCCTCAGCATGGATTGCTATTATAGCGCCCTTGTCTGCCTCAGCCAGATGGCCTATTTAGCGTTGACTGAATGATTCGTCGCGGTTAATATCTGCTGCGGAAACAGCGCTAGCAGGAAACAGACTGCCTCCTCCACTATGGGAGCCACAACGCAGTGTCCACGTATGTGTAACACGGAAATCGATGGCATAAACGAGAGATCGCAAGCCCGTACCCGTGTCATTACATAGTGGAGCAACTTAGAATCTGTAATTTTTCTCAGAAGGGACTGGTCCACTCTTGTCATGTCTTATCCTGATAAATATTACATGAAATGAAATATTTACGTTTTGCATATGCGGCAGGCCTAACGCAAGAAACACTTCTGAAATATCTGAGGCAACCTGAAGAACACTTCGTGAATTTTAGCTGTAGGAGGTTGCCTTATAAGAAGGAAAACGTGTTTATCCCCGCTCGCCGTGTTTCCAAGTGGCGCAGTTTACTCTGAGGCATACATAATTCTCACCGCGCGTAAGAAGCGACTCGACTAACGAGGGGAAGTCGCCAGGTGTCATAGGCTGATTGTCCGGAAACTTTGCTCAGTGAAGGAGAGGATAAAATAAGCGAACACGTGTTTCGACTTATCTGCCGACACTCGACCGTTTCCGAGAAAACGACGGTCAAAGTTATCAACGCGCCGTTGCTATAGTGTAGATACCTTCTGCAGCCGAGAACGCAATTGAAGCGGTGGCTCAGTGCCTCCCGTCGTTCCTTCTTAACTTTGATTCCCGTGTTCGAGACCATATTGGTTTTTTTTATTATTATTATTTCCTGCCTCTCTATCAGAATTATCTACGAATGTTTTTTTTCTAATTTATGTTGAAATAATGTTGTTATTATTCGCCAGTTAACTTTATGTTAATTAATTAATTTAAAAAATAATAAACGAATGAGACAAGCTGATCTAAAGTCATCTGGTCTGCCTCATGTATCGTTATATCCAAATGGTTTATAAATGTTAATATACATTCAGATCCGATGATGGCACCTTTAGTGTGTTGAAACCGGTTATCCAATAAACAGTATTAAAGCGATCTTGGCTTCTGAATTATTTCTGCAACAGAGTCATCGCCCCACTACGCACTATGTGCTCCCTTCTTATTTCTTTACACAGTAAATTAACTGACGAATAACGACAACACTGTTTCAACATAAATTGGAATAAACATTCTTTGATAATTCAGAGAGTGAGGGGGGAAAAAGGAAAAACCGGGTTTCGAACTCGCAGCGCAAAGTTCCGAAGTCGCTATGGTAGCCGCAGAGCCACCGCTTCAGTTGAATCCTTACCCGCTAAGAGGTATCTACACTATAGCAACAGCGCATTGAAAACTTTGACCGTCGTTTTCTCAGAAGCGGTAGAGTGTAAGCAGATAAGCCGAGACACGTGTTCGCTTATTTTGTCCCCTCTTTCACTGAGCCAAGTTTCAGCAAGATCGAGGTATGACACTTGGCGGGTCCCCTCGTAAGTGGCGTGCGTTGGGATTCAGTAGACAGAATGCGTCCACTTTCCTCGACTACTCATTGACTTGTTTGGAAACTTTCTTTCTTGTAGTGGCACTTTGCATTATGAGGGCTGGTTTTCCTGATAACGATCTACTAATGGACTTTGCTCCTTATTTACGTTACTGTGTAGTAGACCTACTACAACTACTTAAACCGGAAATGTTTGTTTATTTGGATACTCCGCTTATTAGTTGCTACATTTCGCTATAATATTTTCCTTTGTTTCAAAACGGTAAGTTAAGATGACCACCGCAACTTGGTAACATCAGTAACAATTTAAACTTTGAAACAGTTATGTGTGGTGTACTAGGAGTGTACTCTGTTGAATGAGGAATACATTAAACACGAAAGCTGCGTCCAATAACAATAATTAAATTTCGGTTACATGACAAAACACAAGTCGAAGCACTGTCAGTTCATCTCAGTACCCAGTAAAACTTAAACTGGAAAGATCGAAAACATACTTTTGTGGGGAAGGCAAACGAATGACTGCGTTTTATTGGCCGCACACTAAGAATACGCAACAGGCCAACTGAAAACACTGCCTACACTACGTTTGTCCGTCCACTGCTATAATATCCTTGACAGACGTGATTGACTGTACACACGAAAACTTCCAAGGAACGGTAGCACGATTTGTAATGTCACGAAATAGGGGAGAGAGGGACCCAGATTTGATAATCGAGTTGGGGTAACATTCATGAAAACAAAAGCGTTTTTCGTTGCCGCGAGATCTTCTCACGAAATTTCAATCACCAACATCTGTTCTGAATGCCAAAACATTATTTTCTCGGTAACTTACACAGGAAGAAACCATAGTAATAACGTAATTCAAGGCTCGCAAGAAAAGATTTAAGTGGTCCTTTTTCCCGCACACGGTTAATGAGTGGGACGGTAGAGAAATAGTCCGAACCTTCTGCCAGGCACGTAAGTCTGGATTGCAAAGAAATCCTGTTGATGTAGTCATGTAGATGTAACAACGAAATTATGTTGTAATTGAGACATGTGACTTTCATTTGATTTGAACATCGAAGTTGTTTGCTGTTTATTTACTTTTTGTTCATTAGTTTCAGCCATATACGAACACCTAGGCGCGTTAAATTGATATTGAAATAAAGTGTCATGCATGGACCAATAACAATAAATTCTTACCTACTTGTTATGGTACTGCAGTATCTGCCAGCTTCTTCAGAAGTGGGTATCGCATACGACCCCCCCCCCCCCCCATAAACCATGGACCTTGCCGTTGGTGGGGAGGCTTGCGTGCCTCAGCGATACAGATAGCCGTACCGTAGGTACAACCACAACGGAGGGGTATCTGTTGAGAGGCCAGACAAACGTGTGGTTCCTGAAGAGGGGCAGCACCCTTTTCAGTAGTTGCAAGGGCAACAGTCTGGATGATTGACTGGTCTGGCCTAGTAACAATAATCAAAACGGCCTTGCTGTGCTGGTACTGCGAACGGCTGAAAGCAAGGGGAAACTACGGCCGTAATTTTTCCCGAGGGCATGCAGCTTTACTCTATGATTAAATGATGATGGCGTCCTCTTGGGTAAAATATTCCGGAGGTAAAATAGTCCCCCATTCGGATCTCCGGGCGGGGACTACTCAAGAGGATGTCGTTATCAGGAGAAAGAAAACTGGCGTTCTACGGATCGGAGCGTGGAATGTCAGGTCCCTTAATCGGGCAGGTAGGTTAGAAAATTTGAAAAGGGAAATGGATAGGTTAAAGTTAGATATAGTGGGAATTAGTGAAGTTCGGTGGCAGGAGGAACAAGACTTCTGGTCAGGTGACTGCAGGGTTATTAACACAAAGTCAAATAGGGGTAATGCAGGAGTATGTTTAATAATGAATAGGAAAATAGGAACGCGGGTAAGCTACTACAAACAGCTTAGTGAACGCATTGTTGTGGCCAAGATAGATACGAAGCCCATGCCTACTACAGTAGTACAAGTTTATATGCCAACTAGCTCTGCAGATGACGAAGAAATTGAAGAAATGTATGATGAAATAAAAGAAATTATTCAGATAGTGAAGGGAGACGAAAATTTAATAGTCATGGGTGACTGGAATTCGAGTGTAGGAAAAGGGAGAGAAGGAAACGTAGTAGGTGAATATGGATTGGGGCTAAGAAATGAAAGAGGAAGCCGCCTGGTAGAATTTTGCACAGAGCACAACTTAATCATAGCTAACACTTGGTTTAAGAATCATGATAGAAGGTTGTATACATGGAAGAACCCTGGAGATACTAAAAGGTATCAGATAGATTATATAATGGTAAGACAGAGATTTAGGAACCAGGTTTTAAATTGTAAGACATTTCCAGGGGCAGATGTCGATTCTGACCACAATCTATTGGTTATGAACTGTAGATTAAAACTGAAGAAACTGCAAAAAGGTGGGAATTTAAGGAGATGGGACCTGGATAAACTGAAAGAACTAGAGGTTGTACAGAGTTTCAGGGAGAGCATAAGGGAACAATTGACAGGAATTGGGGAAAGAAATACAGTAGAAGAAGAATGGGTAGCTTTGAGGGATGAAGTAGTGAAGGCAGCAGAGGATCAAGTAGGTAAAAAGAGAAGGGCTAGTAGAAATCCTTGGGTAACAGAAGAAATATTGAATTTAATTGATGAAAGGAGAAAATATAAAAATGCAGTAAATGAAGCAGGCAAAAAGGAATACAAACGTCTCAAAAATGAGATCGACAGGAAGTGCAAAATGGCTAAGCAGGGATGGCTAGAGGACATATGTAAGGATGTAGAGGCTTATCTCACTAGGGGTAAGATAGATACTGCCTACAGGAAAATTAAAGAGACCTTTGGAGAGAAGAGAACCACTTGTATGAACATCAAGAGCTCAGATGGAAACCCAGTTCTAAGCAAAGAAGGGAAAGCAGAAAGGTGGAAGGAGTATATAGAGGGTCTATACAAGGGCGATGTACTTGAGGACAATATTATGGAAATGGAAGAGGATGTAGATGAACATGAAATGGGAGATACGATACTGCGTGAAGAGTTTGACAGAGCACTGAAAGACCTGAGTCGAAACAAGGCCCCCGGAGTAGACAACATTCCATTGGAACTACTGACGGCCTTGGGAGAGCCAGTCCTGACAAAACTCTACCATCTGGTGAGCAAGATGTATGAAACAGGCGAAATACCCACAGACTTCAAGAAGAATATATTAATTCCAATCCCAAAGAAAGCAGGTGTTGACAGATGTGAGAATTACCGAACAATCAGTTTAATAAGCCACAGCTGCAAAATACTAACACGAATTCTTTACAGACGAATGGAAAAACTGGTGGAAGCCGACCTCGGGGAAGATCAGTTTGGATTCCGTAGAAATACTGGAACACGTGAGGCAATACTGACCTTACGACTTATCTTAGAAGAAAGATTAAGGAAAGGCAAACCTACGTTTCTAGCATTTGTAGACTTAGAGAAAGCTTTTGACAATGTTGACTGGAATACTCTCTTTCAAATTCTAAAGGTGGCAGGGGTAAAATACAGGGAGCGAAAGGCTATTTACAATTTGTACAGAAACCAGATGGCAGTTATAAGAGTCGTGGGACATGAAAGGGAAGCAGTGGTTGGGAAGGGAGTAAGACAGGGTTGTAGCCTCTCCCCGATGTTATTCAATCTGTATATTGAGCAAGCAGTAAAGGAAACAAAAGAAAAATTCGGAGTAGGTATTAAAATCCATGGAGAAGAAATAAAAACTTTGAGGTTCGCCGATGACATTGTAATTCTGTCAGACAGAGCAAAGGACTTGGAAGAGCAGTTGAACGGATTGGATGGTGTCTTGAAGGGAGGATATAAGATGAACATCAACAAAAGCAAAACGAGGATAATGGAATGTAGTCGAATTAAGTCGGGTGATGTTGAGGGTATTAGATTAGGAAATGAGACACTTAAAGTAGTAAAGGAATTTTGCTATTTGGGGAGCAAAATAACTGATGATGGTCGAAGTAGAGAGGATATAAAATGCAGACTGGTAATGGCAAGGAAAGCGTTTCTGAAGAAGAGAAGTTTGTTAACATCGAGTATAGATTTAAGTGTCAGGAAGTCATTTCTGAAAGTATTTGTATGGAGTGTAGCCATGTATGGAAGTGAAACATGGACGATAAATAGTTTGGACAAGAAGAGAATAGAAGCTTTCGAAATGTGGTGCTACAGAAGAATGCTGAAGATTAGATGGGTAGATCACGTAACTAATGAGGAGGTACTGAATAGGATTGGGGAGAAGAGGAGTTTGTGGCACAACTTGACCAGAAGAGGGGATCGGTTGGTAGGACATGTTCTGAGGCATCAAGGGATCACCAATTTAGTATTGGAGGGCAGTGTGGAGGGTAAAAATCGTAGGGGGAGACCAAGAGATGCATACACTAAGCAGATTCAGAAGGATGTAGGTTGCAGTAGGTACTGGGAGATGAAGAAGCTTGCACAGGATAGAGTAGCATGGAGAGCTGCATCAAACCAGTCTCAGGGCTGAAGACCACAACAACGACGACATTAGTTTCAGCCATATACGAACACCTAGGCGCGTTAAATTGATATTGAAATAAAGTGTCATGCATGGACCAATAACATTAAATTCTTACCTACGTGTTATGGTACTGCAGTATCTGCCAGCGTCTTCAGAAGTGGGTATCGCATACGACGTTCCTAGAGTGTTTATAAATGGATGTTGCAGACGACTTCGAACAAAGTTTGAATGTAGCTTCGTAGAAGTTCCGTGATCAAACGATCTGAGTTGCTGGCGAATACAGTTTATCCTCACTAGACAGTATATATTATAATTATACATTAGGTGAATAGGGTTTCGCCGGGTGCGGTGGCCGAGCGGTTCCAGGCGCTTCAGTCACGAACCGCACGGCTGCTTCAGTCGCAGGTTGGAATCCTACCTCGGGCATAGACTTCTGTGATGTCCTTAGGATAGCTAGGTTTAAGTAGTTCTAAGTCTAGGGGCTGATGACATAAGCAGTTTGGTCGCATACTTCTTGAAGCCATTTTTTGACCTTTCGCGTAAATTTTCTTTACGTAAACGGCCGTATCTTTAATTTGCGTTGACATAGAAGCTCACTTTTTTACACACCAAGGGACCGGTTATCGCAAGAAGTGCGATACATTTCCGCTTATTATGTCTACCCGTTCTGGATGTAAACGGGTTTTAAGGGTTGGGTGGACCGATAGACGGACAAGAAAGTGAGACTAGTAGGGTTCCGTTTTTACCGGTTTAGGTGACGAAATCCTAACAACGAAAACAGCTACGACAGTTACTGAAGATGAGGGCCGCATAAATAACACGCCCTACTCTTTATTCGAAACGTGCTAGTTGCAGTCGATACATCAGCATATTAATCGTAGCTACGCTTTCGATCCAGATCACGTTTACAGGAATGCAAATAGAATCCATTTGCCTATACACGTGGTAATTCACATCCCAGTATTAATGCCACCGCGTTTTAGAAGTGCGAACATTCCCATTGCTAGCTAGCTTAAGAAACACTACGGCTAATGAACGTTTTCTGGCTGTGGCGAGTCTAGTGGAGAATTCTAAACAGTGTAGAATACGTTTGGCAGCTATGTAGCAGTTTATTTCCTGGGGTGGTGCAGAATTATCCTACAAATTTACTCTCTTAATAACAGTATTTTGTTATTTCGATAAACATCCCGAATGATTGTCACATAAGCGGTGACATAAAGGAAGAAAATTCATGTTTTTGAGTCCAGAAAGCTCCATGCAACAGAAACTGCAGATCATTTTGCCATTTTCATTTTGAAATTGCCGGCTTATTCATGTCTGGGGTAATAATAGAGGGCTGTTTGCCTGGGTTGTCTGCTAGCGAAGTAAAAGGAAGGTCTGGTTTGTTTTCGGTTCTAATCTCGATGGAGGCAGGTAGAATGTCAGTAAAGCAATTTTAAGATGTTCTCGCGCCCCCAGTACGTTTTATCGCTACCTTTATTCTATACTGGCACCCTGTGGATGTCAATATGACACTGTTGTAGAATTTCATACATGTTACTGCCTACTTTTTCCGCTTCTGTCAATAATGGAATTGACTTAAGTGTGGCACTGAATGATTTTTAACTGAATTTCGTTATGAATCTTCACGCATTGCTAAATTTGCACACTTTCATGGTAGGTCAGCAACGGTAATCCAGTATGACTGGTCTGACCGGTGACACAGACCGTTTCGCGGCCGAATGCGGATAATATTTTGCTAATTCGTAACGATCTGGGGTTCTTTGTCTTACTAAAACAGTTATCTCGATAAGTTGAAATTCATTTTTATTGGTACAGTTCATACCAATTAGCGTTTCTTCTTTCAGCTTTGTCTTATATTTACGTGTTGTATTTAACACACTAATCAGCACTAATATAGTATTAAAAATTATTGAAAACAGCCTAAAAAACTTCAGATAATATGTCAATTTCACGCCTGTGCATAGTATGTTGGCAGCACTTCGTCGCCTTGCCTGTTATGCTGTGTAGCAGACTTTAAAGCCGTGCGGATCAGCATAACGAAAAGGCGAGGGGTCTCGCTCGTTTTGTCCACGACTGTACCCGTGACAAGTGACGTACCCGTGACAAGTGACGTACCGTGACAAGTGACGTACCCGTGACTAGTGACGTACCCGTGACAAGTGACGTACCCGTGACAAGTAATGTACCCGTGACGAGTGACGTACCCGTGATGAGTGACGTACCCGTGACGAGTGACGTACCCGTGACGAGTGACATACCCGTGACGAGTGACGTACCCGTGACGAGTGACGTACCCGTGACAAGTGACGTACCCGTGACAAGTGACGTACCCATGACAAGTGACGTACTCGTGACAAGTGACGTACCCGTGACAAGTGACGTACCGTGACAAGTGACGTACCCGTGACAAGTGACGTACCCGTGACAACTGACGTACCCGTGACAAGTGACGTACCCGTGACAAGTGACGTACCCGTGACAACTGACGTACCCGTGACAAGTGACGTTCCCGTGACAAGTGAGGTACCCGTGACAAGTGAGGTACCCGTGACAAGTGACGTACCCGTGACAAGTGACGTACCCGTGACAAGTGACGTACCCGTGACAAGTGACGTACCCGTAGCAAGTGACGTACCCGTGACAAGTAACGTACCCGTGACAAGTGACGTACCCGTGACAAGTGACGTACCCGTGACAAGTGACGTACCCGTGACAAGTGACGTACCCGTGACAAGTGACGTACCCGTGACAAGTGACGTACCCGTGACAAGTGACGTACCCGTCACAAGTGACGTACCCGTTTCAAGTGACGTACCTGTGACAAGTGACGTACCCGTGACAAGTGACGTACACGTGACAAGTGATGTACTCGTGCTTGCATATTCTTATGAATTAAACAACGTTTTGTAGTTGGTTAGACACTGAAAATATGTGTTCAAAAACATTTCTATTGCTCGAAGTTATGACAGGCGAGAGGAGGCCGCGATGCTGCGATCACGGATTTACTTGAAACTTGTTACGCCTTTAGTAGTCCATTAAAACAACGTAGTGTGCAAGCAGTAAGGTGCACTGCGGTGGAAATTCAGAGAAAATCGGAAGAGAAGTTTTACGCGTCTATTATGCAACTGATATATCTGTGCATAGATGGCGGACGTTAGAGTTCATGGTGGTCAAGTGGTTAGCGTTCGAGCTTCGTAAAACGAACGAGTGTGAGGTGACGTTTCGACTCCCACTCAAATTTTCATATTTGTATTGCAAGTGTGAATACTGTGATACTCAAAAAATTTGCACCTACACTATTCGTTATTGCTACATGAGCAGCGTCTCACTGCTACGTAGGTTAATTGCCAAGTGGATCTCGTACTTTGTGTCAGGAGCTCGAAGCGTCGAGCTGCAAACTAGTTCCGGGAACCTTAGAAGATTGCATGTATAAGGGATTTCGCACATCACCACAGGCATACTTTTTCAGGAAAACTCCATGTGTTTCTTCCTTTACTTGCCGATAGTTGTAAATATGTTTGTTGTAATAATTAAATTTATTTAAAAATGTTAAGTGGTACAATGACATGAAATTCACTGAAACTTCATGCAAATACATGTGGTTTTCTGAAATTATTTACCTCTATAGTGTCATATAAATTAAATAATATTACCAGTGAGGAAAAAAGTAATACATTAAAAAATAAGTAGGAGCGGGAGTCGAATCCTCGCCTCCCATACGCTCAGCTTACGCAGCTTGTTCGTTTTTGTTCGTTGCATCTGCTCGGGGCGGACGTCGTAAGACATCCAATGAAGTTAGTTGTTGATCGATTAACTCAGTTTTTTTTATTACAGAGGGCACGTAACCCTCTGACCGAACACGCTGAGCTACCGTGCCGGCATTTATTTTTTCTTTTTTCATTTTATTCGTTTTAGTTCGTTGCATCTGCTCGGGGCGGACGTCGCAAGACACCCATTTCAGTTCCTCGTTGATCCATTAACTCTTTTTTTTTTTTTGTTACAGAGGGCAGCTAACCCTCTGACCGAACACGCTGAACTACCGTGCCGGCGTCAACTTGACCACCATGAGCTCTAAGATCCACCGCCTAGGCACAGATACATCCGTCACACGACAGAAGCGTAAAATTTATCATGCGATTATCTCTGAACTGTCAGAACAGTGCACCTTACTTCTCGCACATTATGTCGTTTTAATAGCCCAGTAAATGTGCATTAAGTTTGAAATAAATCTGTGATTCCAACGTCGTGGCCTTCCATTGTGAGTGACAAAGCGCACTTGGTTGTAAAATAATCTCTTAACGCCTCAATTTTGACGGACGAAGATGGATAAGAGAGTGAACTCGCGTTTTGACTGTCGGAGGCTCAGTTCGAGTAAAGGCATGTTCCTAGACGGTCACTTTGGAAGGGCACGGCCGCTTCCCTTCCCTATTTTCCCGCAATCCGAGCTCAGTGCTCCACCTCCAGGTCACCAGCGAGACGTTAAACGGCAACATATGCGTCACAGAGCCGCCTACCGTCACAAGAATGGCACGGCGTGCCCTGCGGGACGGCCGATAGAGGGCGCTCTCCGTATTACTCGGTTCCGCGTGAGTGCTCCCGGAAGCTCGGCCGCCCCCACCCACGCGAGGCCCACTGGAGTCGAACTAAGCCTAGCCGGCGCCTCTGGAGCCCAGCTCTTCATACCACAGCCTCAGTCCCTTCACCCGAGGCAGACGTCACACATTTTCGTATACCGTTGACATACCGCAGAAACACTTACTGCGCGGCAACATCTATGTCAGTGGTTTACTGTTGCGTGACAGTAAACGGTTTCAAATATTTAGGGATAATTAAGCTGAAGTCTTGTAGGATGTGATCAAGACTACTTATTTCAGTAGTGTTCACTGAAATGACACAATCTAGGCACAATAGATCGTTGATTTCACAGAGATGACGCTGCAGGTAGCAGGTATATCCTTAATCAGTAATACCGTATTCGCAACTAATAACATATGTAAATAAATAATAACAGAGTAGAAATAAGATCAACGTAAAAACTGCTCAAAAAACGACAGAGTTAATTTGCGGCAGAGAACGTCGAACCGAAATTAATAATGTGTTGGACAGGATTAAGCTCCACTCGTCCCATGGAAACTTAAGCATACAAGTCTTCATAGTCACAATAATGCAATCTTTGCAGTATTCCTGTTATTCTGAAAAAAATGATGTTCACGTTTTGTGTTTCGAACAGACGCTCATTACAAATCTGTTTGAATGTTTGCATGTCTTGTAGATAATATATCTAGAACTAAACATATGCAAAGAAAACTCGTGGAACTTAGCACTAAAATAAACTGCAGGATTCTCCATTAGCAACTATTCATCAAGATAAAGCTTAGCAGCTGGCCTATAGAGCGCTTTCATTCAGTTCGTAAGCTGATACTGTGTATTACAAGAGAGGCCTTTGATAAGCACAAGGAGTATTCAAATGAAAAGATACCAAACATCGTAACAACCAACCGGTTGAAATTTGCATATGCCACTTTCAGATAACGTAGTGAGACATCTAGGAACGCGAATGTAGTGTCTTCACCTATTCGTGAAATATGTAAAGTTGTACCATCAGTAGGCAACATGATGCTCACAGACTTTTTCGATTTTAAAGGGTCCGATTGGGACCTGGATAAACTGAAAGAACGAGAGGCTGTACAGAGTTTCAGGGAGAGCATAAGGGAACAACTGACAGGAATGGGGGAAAGAAATACAGTAGAAGAAGAATGGGTAACTTTGAGGGATAAAATAGTGAAGGCAGCAGAGGATCAAATAGGTAGAAAAACCAGGGCTAGTAGAAACCCTTGGGTAAAAGAAGAAATATTGAATTTAATTGATGAAAGAAGAAAATATAAAAATGCAGTAAATGAAGCAGGCAAAAAGGAATACAAACGTCTCAAAAATGAGATCGACAGGAAGTGCAAAACGGCTCAGCAGGGATGGCTAGAGGACAAATGTGAGTATGTAGAGGCTTATCTCACTAGGGCTAAGATAGATACTGCCTCCAGGAAAATTAAAGAGACCTTTGGAGAAAAGAGAACGACTTGTATGAATATCAAGAGCTCAGATGGAAACACAGTTCTAAGCAGAGATGGGAAAGCAGAAAGGTGGAAGGAGTATATAGAGGGACTATACAAGGGCGATGTTCTTGAGGACAATATTATGGAAATGGAAGTGGATGTAGATGAATATAGAATGAGAGATATGATACTGCGTGAAGAGTTTGACACAGCATTGAAAGACCTGAGTCGAAACAAGGCCCCCGGAGTAGACAACATTCCATTAGAACTACTGACGGCCTTGGGAGAGCCAGTCCTGACAAAAATCTACCATCTGGTGAGCAAGATGTATGTGACAGTCGAAATACCCTCAGACTTCAGGAAGAATATAATAATTCCAATCCCAAAGAAAGCAGGTGTTGACAGATGTGAAAATTACCGAACTATCAGTTTAATAAGTCACAGTTGCAAAATACTAACACGAATTATTTACAGACGAATGGAAAAACTGATGCCCGCATCTCGTGGTCGTGCGGTAGCGTTCTCGCTTCCCACGCCCGGGTTCCCGGGTTCGATTCCCGGCGGGGTCAGGGATTTTCTCTGCCTCGTGATGGCAGGGTGTTGTGTGCTGTCCTTAGGTTAGTTACGTTTAAGTAGTTCTAAGTTCTAGGGGACTTATGACCACAGCAGTTGAGTCCCATAGTGCTCAGAGCCACTTGAACCATTTTTTTGAAAAACTGATAGAAGCCGACCTCGGGGAAGATCAGTTTGGATTCCGTAGAAATGTTGGAACACGTGAGGCAATACTGACCCTACGACTTATCTTAGAAGAAAGATTAAGGAAAGGCAAACCTACGTTTCTAGCATTTGTAGACATAGAGAAAGATTTTGACAATGTTGATTGGAATACTCTGTTTCAAATTCTGAAGGTGGCAGGGGTAAAATACAGGGAGCGAAAGGCTATTTACAATTTGTACAGAAAGCAGATGGCGGTTATAAGAGTCGAGGGGCATGAAAGGGAAGCAGTGGTTGGGAAGGGAGTGAGACAGGGTTGTAGCCTAACCCCGATGTTATTCAATCTCTATGTATTCAATCTGTATGAGCATGCAATAAAGGAAAGAAAAGAAAAGTTCGGAAGGGTAATTAAAATCCATGGAGAAGAAATAAAAACTTTGAGGTTCGCCGATGACATTGTAATTGTCAGAGACGTCAACAAAAGCAAAACCAGGATAATGGAATGTAGTCTAATTAAGTCGGGTGATGCTGAGGGAATTAGATTAGGAAATGAGACACTTAAAGTAGTGAAGGTGTTTTGCTATGTGGGGAGCAAAATAAATGATGATGGTCGAAGTAGAGAGGATATAAAATGTAGAGTGGCAATGGCAAGGAAAGCGTTTCTGAAGAAGAAAAATTTGTTAACATCGAGTGTAGATTTAAGTGTCAGGAAGTCGTTTCTGAAAGTATTTGTATGGAGTGTAGCCATGTATAGAAGTGAAACGTGGACGATAAATAGTTTAGACAGGAAGAGAATAGAAGCTTTCAAATGTGGTGCTACAGAAGAATGCTGAAGATTAGATGGGTAGATCACATAACTAATGAGGAGGTATTGAGTAGAATCGGGGAGAAGAGGAGCTTGTGGCACAACTTGACTAGAAGAAGGGATCGGTTGGTAGGACATGTTCTGAGACATCGAGGGATCACCAATTTACTATTGGAGGGCAGCGTGGAGGGTAAAAATCGTAGAGGGAGACCAAGAGATGAATACACTAAGCAGATTCAGAAGGATGTAGGCTGCAGTAGGTACTGGGAGATGAAGAGGCTTGCGCAGGGTAGAGTGGCGTGGAGAGCTGCATGAAACCAGTCTCGGGACTGAAGACCACAACAACAACAACAAGGTCCGATATTCAACGAATATCACAAGCATAAAAAAAACATAGAACATTACTGTAAGATACTCCGTAAACTATGCAAGTTCATCGAGAGAAAACGGCCAGCGGTGCTCACAGGCAGGGTGATTTTGCTACACGATAACGCGTGTCCACACGTCGCTAACATGTAATGTCCAAAAATCTAGAGGAAGCAGCTTGTGGATCCGCTCTAGAGACCAGACATGGCGCCCTGCGACTTCCGTCTGTTTGGTCTGCTAAAGAAATATCTCAAAGGGCAGCGCTCAACACGGACGACGAACTCAAGGGCCCAATGGAAGGGTGGCGCCCGTCACAGCCACGCGAATTCTGGCAACAGGGAATACTTCGGCATTTGAAGCAGTGTGGCAGTTGTGGTCAGACCTCTGCTGACTGCTTTTGAATAAAGGCTTCAGTTATACCCAAAGTGTTGTTTCGTAGCTTTCCTTTTGAACACCCCTAATAAAGTGAATTTTAAAATTTTCCCGGTGAATTGAATGTTCACACAAATTTCGAGTTTGCAGACGGTCTTTTTTTAATTCTTTGCACGCTATTTCGACTGGGCACCTGCCAGTCAATTTCAGCAGTGCCCTCGAAGGCTGGAGAAGACCAGCTCCGTTCCGCCATATATAGCGCGTTGCGAATATTCCGTGCACGCATCAAATTCCAAGTTGACAGATGGACCACACTTTCCGGCGGCACCGCCCTCGACGGGGGAACTCGTCCACTGTATCTCCTCTGTGTTAACCGCTCGCCGTGGCCGCTGGCGCACTCTGTCGCCTTCCGTCGGAACAAATCGTGGAGATGTTGGGACTCCACGCACTGTCCGATTGGTAGCCGCTGTCACGGTTCGTCAGATTTCTCGCAAGGCGTATTTCCACGGATTCCTTAATAACAGATTCAAAAGTATGTTGCTGTGGTCCGAATCACAGCTCTATCATACTCCATTGAATGCCCAGTGAAAATACAGAGTTCGGCAATAACGAACTTGCTTGTTTGCAAAAGGCGAGTGCAACGTTGATGCTCAGTGTAGCGTCGTTTCACAGCACCTGCAGTCTGTCCTATGTAAGCCATACCACACTTACGATGTGTTTTGTAAGTTCTCCTTCACCGATCCCAAAAAGTCTGCAATCTTCGATACATAGATAGATAGATACACTCCTGGAAATTGAAATAAGAACACCGTGAATTCATTGTCCCAGGAAGGGGAAACTTTATTGACACATTCCTGGGGTCAGATACATCACATGATCACACTGACAGAACCACAGGCACATACACACAGGCAACAGAGCATGCACAATGTCGGCACTAGTACAGTGTATATCCACCTTTCGCAGCAATGCAGGCTGCTATTCTCCCATGGAGACGATCGTAGAGAGGCTGGATGTAGTCCTGTGGAACGGCTTGCCATGCCATTTCCACCTGGCGCCTCAGTTGGACCAGCGTTCGTGCTGGACGTGCAGACCGCGTGAGACGACGCTTCATCCAGTCCCAAACATGCTCAATGGGGGACAGATCCGGAGATCTTGCTGGCCAGGGTAGCTGACTTACACCTTCTAGAGCACGTTTGGTGGCACGGGATACATGCGGACGTGCATTGTCCTGTTAGAACAGCAAGTTCCCTTGCCGGTCTAGGAATGGTAGAACGATGGGTTCGATGACGGTTTGGATGTACCGTGCACTATTTAATGTCTCCTCGACGATCACCAGTGGTGTACGGCCAGTGTAGGAGATCGCTCCCCACACCATGATGCCGGGTGTTGGCCCTGTGTGCCTCGGTCGTATGCAGTCCTGATTGTGGCGCTCACCTGCACGGCGCCAAACACGCATACGACCATCATTGGCACCAAGGCAGAAGCGACTCTCATCGCTGAAGACGACACGTCTCCATTCGTCCCTCCATTCACGCCTGTCGCGACACCACTGGAGGCGGGCTGCACGATGTTGGGGCGTGAGCGGAAGACACCTAACGGTGTGCGGGACCGTAGCCCAGCTTCATGGAGACGGTTGCGAATGGTCCTCGCCGATACCACAGGAGCAACAGTGTCCCTAATTTGCTGGGAAGTGGCGGTGCGGTCCCCTACGGCACTGCGTAGGATCCTACGGTCTTGGCGTGCATCCGTGCGTCGCTGCGGTCCGGTCCCAGGTCGACGGGCACGTGCACCTTCCGCCGACCACTGGCGACAACATCGATGTACTGTGGAGACCTCACGCCCCACGTGTTGAGCAATTCGGCGGTACGTCCACCCGGCCTCCCGCATGCCCACTATACGCCCTCGCTCAAAGTCCGTCAACTGCACATACGGTTCACGTCCACGCTGTCGCGGCATGCTACCAGTGTTAAAGACTGCGATGGAGCTCCGTATACCACGGCAAACTGGCTGACACTGACGGCGGCGGTGTACAAATGCTGCGCAGCTAGTGCCATTCGACGGCCAACACCGCGGTTCCTGGTGTGTCCGCTGTGCCGTGCGTGTGATCATTGCTTGTACAGCCCTCTCGCAGTGTCCGGAGCAAGTATGGTGGGTCTGACTCACCGGTGTCAATGTGTTCTTTTTTCCATTTCCAGGAGTGTAGATACATACATACATACAAACTTGCATACAAAGAGAAGAAAAGCTGAAGATTCTTTCGGCCTTTTTCCCTCTTTTCCATTTGTTGATTATTGATTTTAACTGACAATTCCCTGTTAATGTGTTGGGTGGAATGCCGGTTTCTGTAAACACTCTCTGGGTGGTCTTGCTCTTTAGGCAGAATTTTTGGATCTGAAATAGTGTGAGCTCTGTGTACAACTATTTTAAGCACGCTCATAGTTTGCGAAGAGTGATGACAACTTGGCGGTTAAGACTGGGCTTATCATAAAATGAATGTCCCGGAGAGCCGTCATTCTTTGGTGTAACACGACATCCAAGAATGGCAGACAACCATCCTTCTCTGTTCCCATGGTGAACCGAATGTTGTTACAAACGGTGCTAACGTGGTGAAGAAACTCCATCAGTTTCTCTGTTCCATGAGACCATACTATGAAAGTATCGTCCACATACTCCCAAAATACAGTTTTTTTAAGGCAGCAAATTCAGGCTCTCTCTCCTCGAAATCTCCCATAAAAAGGTTGGGGAGACAGAGGGCTGCGCATGGCGACGCCGCCAGTCTCTTTAAAATATTCTAGGATAAACATAACAGAGGTTCAGGATAGAGCAAGCCGAAACAAAGCAGTGATGTCCGCCTAAAACTTTTCCCTCATTAGTGCAAAAAAATCTGCTACAGGGAGCTTCATAAGCAGGTGTCTGTTTCCATTGGTGGGCAAACTTCTTATGGATGATTTCGTGGAGAGGGCGCCTGAATCAGCTGCCCTGAAAACAGCTGTATTTTGTAAGTATGGTGACGATGTTTTCATAGAGTGACCTCATGTAGAGGATAAATTTGTTGGAGTTTCTTCACCATGTTCGCTCTGTTCATAACAACATTCGGTGCACCATGGGAACATTAAAGGATAGTTGTCTGGCATTCTTGAATGTCGTGTTAGACCAAAGAATGATGGCTCTCTGGGGCAGTCATTTTATCGCACTCCCACTCATAAGCGCCAAGCTGTCACCACCCGTCGCAAACTGTGAGCTTGCTTAAAACACTCCAACGCAGAGCTCGCACTATCTCGGATCTAGAGAGTTTACCCAAAGAGCTCGACCACCTAAAGACAGCGTTTAGAAAAATCTATATTCCACTTAGCAGACTAACAGGGCACTGTCAGTTAAAATCAAGACTGAAGAAGTGGATAAAGAGGAGAACACGCCGGGATCATTAGCGTTTCTTCCTTCTGTAGGAAAAATTTCGTTTAAAATAGCAAGCATCCTCTGTAACTCAAGTGAAAGTGATTTTCCGTCCTCCGTTTAAGATTGCACACCTTCAGCGAACGGTGAAAAACGACTTCTTACTGCGGAAAGTCGGAATTTAGAAAATATCTTGTCGGTGTGGTATGACTTACATAGAACAGACCACATGCACTCTGAAAGATCGCTGCACTGAATATCAATGCTGCACTCGCCTTTTGCATCCAAGTAAGTGCGCTATTGCCGAACACTGTAATTCCACTGCAATTGCTATGGAGTATGATAGAACTGTGATTATGACTGCAGCAACACCTTTTTGGGTCTCCATTGTTAAACCCGTGGAAAAACGCCTGGTGGAAAATCTGACGAACCGTAACAGCAGCTACCAGCTAGAACCCCGTCATCTCCACGATTAGTTCTAATCGAAGACGACAGAATGCGCCAACGGCCGCGGCGAGCGGTGACGCAGAGGACAGCTGAGTTGCGGTTTACCAACGAGATCGCTGCCGCCAGCAGTTGTGGTTCGTCAGCCAACTTGAATTTTGACGCTTGCATGGAATACTCGCATCGCGCTTTGCAGGGCGGAACGGAGAAAGAGTTTATCAGTCTTCTATGGCTCACCTGAAGATGAGTAACAGGTTCCTAGTCGAAATATCGTGCAACGAATTCAGAAATGACAGGTTTCGAGCTCGAAATTTGTTTGAAGACGCATCATAATTTACACATGTCGTCCAAAGCCAAACCCATTGCACATAAAGAGTGGTGCATTGTCACAAGACAGTTCATATTCTGGACTTACTGGAAACAAAATTCCGCTGTGGTTTTGATAATACGTGCATCACAGTGTGGGCAGTGAAAAGACGAGGCAACTGGAAAAGTACTTCGAAATAAACGGGGCAGTACGATTCTTGTCAGCAAAATGTCTAAACTGCAAACAGTTGTACCACGTGTATCAGGCAGTACATAAATCAAACTGGAGGTCGCGTCCAGCTGTCGTGAAATAGTGACTTCAGTTTCACCAAGGCAGCACAGACATGTTTGATGTTGATCGGAACGTTCAGATCTCGCATCATGCCAATGACATCGACGACAGAATCGCAGATTTTCTGACGATATTGACTCTGAAACAACGGTTCCCGAATGGATCCTAGATCAAGGAACGGATCCCTACCGTCAAGGAATTGAACGTCTGGTAGACTGCTTAGCAGTTGTGTGTTTGGTGTAACTGTAGGAGAACAGCAATGGCGCTCCGACAGACAATGTTCCCAAGTACGTCACCTACCTGAGGATCTTCTGTCCTGCAGGTGTTTCGTAGCCTACGAAGAAACTGGTTTACAAAAGTGACAGTAGGGAAGCCACAGCAATGACAGTCGGGGTAATCTGGCGAAACATATACCTATATTCAGAAATGAACAAATAAATTCAGGGGTACCCCTGTCACAAATATTTATAAATTGCTACATACTGAATGAAGCGCAGGGCGAGTATACGTACGGTAGGAGAAGTTGAAAGTAGACAAGATCACTCACAAACACGTCTTCAGTACGAAGACCAGCTCCGGGGAGAGTACAGAAATGAACTAGCAGGTGTCACGATAACCTGTGAAACTAGCCACGAGTCACGCTTACAGCCTCTTTCCCTGATCGGACACCATGTCGGCGTGAGTGGTTCACAGAAGAGGCTATCACACAGAAGTCAATACAAGGATGTACATTTATTCTTCAAAAGATATGGTACAAAAATATTACTCTCCATAAAAGGGAGTTAACAAGAATAATGTAAATGGCTTATCTTACTTCAGATGACTCAAAAACAAAAGCATTTTTGCTAATAAATAACGGATCTAGCTTCCTCTGTCAACCTCCCTGACAACATTGATGATTTATGTAGTAACTAGCGTGACCACTACTCGGCAGGCAGAAGCGCTATTCAGGGAAACAAATTTGCAATGGCCGCTTTTTCACACCCTGTCCACTTTATCCACCTTATAATTAAATGGTCACCTCTATAAATTACCATCTTGTACTAATTAATAACAGTAATTGCAATATGAGACACGATCACAAATTTTTGCATGACATTTTTGTTTTAATCATTGCATTGTGTTACAACAGCCTTAATACAACTGCATATTACTTACTACAAACATGTGCCTGTATAAAGCGCTTTCACAAATCCATGTCACGTCCGTTAGACATTTGTACCATAGCGGCTGATCGGTGCCAATAGCGCACGCTCGTGGGTTGCCAGCAATGGAAGGCAAACAATAAAATATTCCCGCTCTCATTTCTGTTACCCACACAGTGGCCGCGCTACGTACTACCCAATCCCTGACGTAAGCGACAAACTTTACTTAGCTCACGGTCGGATTTACCAAAGTCATTTAAAATTAAACACATCTTAACATATTACTGTCTCTGTATTTTTGGCTGTTACTGAGAAAGAAAAATACCCTCTTCAGTAGTTCTTAACGTTAGTTGACGCTTTTGGATTCGGCTGTTAGTTGCCTGATGCATACTATTTAAAATACGACAGAGAACCGCGGCCGCAAGAACGCTGTTTCGGGACGTCCGATTACAGTCGCACAACTTGGACGATACTCCACAAACACGCAATTTGATTAGCAGTCACTTGTGACGAACGGAGACGAAAGACTTCTGGAAATCTACAAATATGGAAGCGTTTGAGATCTCCGGTCGATAGCACCCATTAGTTCATGTGACCAAAGAGTTGTGCTACACAAGAACGACGTTTTCACAAACCGTGCAGTGTGTCAGTAGACCGTTCCCTTGTGGGTAATAAATAAAGTTCGAACGCAGTATATGTTCCAGAATACTACTGCAAATCTACCTCAGTGATGTGGGTCTGTAATTCAGCGGAGCAGTAAAATTTCCTCCCTTGAATATTTGTGTGACCTGTGCAACCCTCCAGTCATTAAGCACGGATCTTTAATCAGGCGAACGGTTGTACATTTGTATATGATTGCTAAGTATGGAGTTATTAGTAGGTTAGTGTTGTTTAACGTCCCGTCGACAACGAGGTCATTAGAGACGGAGCGCTAGCTCGGGTTAGGGAAGGATGGGGAAGGAAATCGGCCGTGCCCTTTGAAAGGAACCATCCCGGCATTTGCCTGAAACGATTTAGGGAAATCACGGAAAACCTAAATCAGGATGGCTGGAGACGGGATTGAACCGTCGTCCTCCCGAGTATGGAGTTATTGTTTCAGCATACTCTGGAAACCCATTTGGTATAAAATGTAGACTGGAAGGCTTGACTTTTTCAGGTCATTTACGTTGGTTGTTTCGCTGCATCGATGATATCTAACTCTACGTAAATCATGTTGGCAGTTGTTCTTCATTTGAATTCTGGAATATTTACTTCGTCTTCTTTGATGAAAGAATTTCGTGAAATCGTGTTCAGCAACAACACTTTAGTGGAACTGTCATCGGTAATGTTAACATTGCTATCACGCAGTGACGGTACTGAATGTGTCTTTTTGGATTTTCTGCCAGATTTCGGGTCAGACTGGAAACTAATAAGATCGTCTCGCATTGAAGTCCAGGTTAAATTTTGAGCTTTTGCAAAGCAACACCAGTCATAGACGCCTTGCATTCTTTTAAGTCTGTAACACTTTTTTCGTTACTTTTGAGGTCACCGGCTGCCATCGGTAAGATGTATTTAATTAAGATAATGAGCAGGAAACTATGTCAGAAATGTGTGATATGAGTCGACAATTTGGGTCTGGCGGGAAGTGTTCGAGAGTAGTCGGTATCGCTGTGCTAAACATTGAATGCAGACGGCGCAACTGCCTCGCAAGCAGGGGACCTGAGTTTGAATCCTGGTCTTGGAGAAATTTTCAGCTTCTCCATTGACATAAATCAGTGCCCACTAGTCGCTAATGTCTAACTCCCCGGTGTCTTGATTCATAGTGGCTGCAGAACCAAAATTTCCAAAGAACAGATACCAAATATATTTCCCAAATTTATGTAGTCTGCCGCCGATAGTATTTTTTTTTTCAATTGAAGTCACATCTGGTTTTCACTTGCATAATTTTTCGGGAATTAATGGAGACTGCTTCTTGGGCAATATCGAGTGAATTTTTATCTGCTTCTTAAATATATGTGTTTTGCTTTTATTTTTGGTGGGTCTAAATGATGCTCCCTATTTTTCAGGATTGTTTCTCGGTAAAGGTCAACTATGCTATCGCAACCATTTACAGTTCTAGTGAGCTCCTGGATTTAATGCTCAAAGTAATCTTTGGAAAACGCATTTAATAATATTTCTCACGCTGTTTTATTTCGGCTACCGACTTTAACCCTGCAATGGTCGCGTGGATTATACATATCATCCACTTGCGTAAAATGAAAAAACCTGAAAACCGGGCAACGCCAATGTTTCGAGGTATTGTGTACTTTAAAATTGGTGATTGGCAAACACTCTCAGTTTAGCACAAGCGCCATTTGTGATTAGTTGTGTCGTATGATTTTTGCGTAGTCATTGATCGACTACTGTTTCAAACGCGACACATTACGTGAGTATTTTTTACACACAGTGTTTCTTTTAGTGCCTTATTTCACTTCGTTTCTTAGAATTTTATAAATTGAATAATTACGGGTCTAGAATGTATATAAATGTCATCTCATCATATCATTTCCTAAAATTTTACGAAAATCGAAGATGTATGGGAACAAGCTCAGATGCTAGGGTGACTAGAGTAAACGGTCACAACTGTATACTTGACTGGAGTTTTAATGATGAAGGATGCTCTTGAAGATCAGTACTATCACTATCAATGTGAGCAACAGAAATAAATCTCAAGAGAGGTGCACGAAACCAGTGCTGTACCTGTGTCTGATGAATAATTTTGGTAAAGCAGCTGGGTTAACTTTTAAACTCGTATACGTGACACTGTCTCATCAAAGACTACTCCTTTGAATAGAGTAAATGTTATAAGTCATTAGGAATGCCATTTTGAATTATACTACGAGCGAAAACTGCGATTGTATCCAACGTCGAGACATGGTTGTCGACCTGTCTCTGGTGGTATGAAAACTCTGGGCCCAAGAAGACTGGAATACGCAGCATGTTGGCAGGACGTTTCTTTTCGAAAATAAAACACTCACTATTATTCAAAATAATGTGTTTTCTGCATTTCTGTGGCAGAAACCCATCCATCGACCTCAAGAATGAGACGAAAATATTCCGTGGAACGCGACTATGACTGTGAAAGAGCACGCAATAGTACTAAAAAGGTGTGCAATAGGTGTCAAAAACTTATATGTCTCATACAGAAACTATGATTACATTAATATGTTTCAGACTATCTACCATGGTCTTCGCCAAAGGTGTTATTTTAGTTGAAATTAGGACGACTACTAATAATTTTTTAGATTTTTTCAAAGGTTAGGCGATATGTTTACTTTTTGCGGACACATTTTCATAAACAGTACCCAAGATAAGACATAAGAAAGTAAAGGAAAGCTATTCAGTAGGTGATAACATCTTGTTTTTGTTGAGAAAATGTCATATCCATGTAATCCATACGACCACTTACACTTTTTACAGCGTGAACGTCGCAAGATTAAAGATGTATTTTTGTCAAGAGTAGATTTCAGGCACACTATCTATAATTGTAAGAGTAGGATACCTATTTGAAATCAGACTAATGTCTTTTTTTTGTTTTGTTTTTTACGCTTTCAGCAGCTACATCATGGCAGTCCACAACTGGATTATGGCTGAATAATTCGAAACAGTGTATAACAGCCAGAACGGAAATAGAGTGAGGGCTTATATATACAGGGTGAGTCACCTAACGTTACCGCTAGATATATTTCGTAAACCACATCAAATACTGACGAACCAATTCCACAGACCGAACGTGAGGAGAGGGGCTAGTGTAATTGGTTAATACAAACCATACAAAAATGCACGGAAGTATGTTATTTAACACAAACCTACGTTTTTTTTAAATGAAACGCAGTTAGTTTTGTTAGCACATCTGAACATATAAACAAATACGTAATCAGTGCCGTTTGTTGCATTGTAAAATGTTAACTACATCCGGAGATATTGTAACCTAAAGTAGACGCTTGAGTACCACTCCTCCGCTGTTCGATCGTGTGTATCGGAGAGCACCGAATTACGTAGGGATCCAAAGGGAACGGTGATGGACCTTAGGTACAGAAGAGACTGGAACAGCACATTACGTCCACATGCTAACACCTTTTTATTGGTCTTTTTCACTGACGCACATGTACATTACCATGAGGGGTGAGGTACACGTACACACGTGGTTTCCGTTTTCAATTACGGAGTGGAATAGAGTGTGTCCCGACATGTCAGGCCAATAGATGTTCAATGTGGTGGCCATCATTTGCTGCACACAATTGCAATCTCTGGCGTAATGAATGTCGTACACGCCGCAGTACATGTGGTGTAATGTCGCCGCAGGCTGCCACAATACGTTGTTTCATATCCTCTGGGGTTGTAGGCACATCACGGTACACATTCTCCTTTGACGTACCCCACAGAAAGAAGTCCAGAGGTGTAAGATAAGGAGAACGGGCTGGCCAATTTATGCGTCCTCCACGTCCTATGAAACGCCCGTCGTACGTGAACCTCACCCCTCATGGTAATGTACATGTGCGTCAGTGAAAAAGACCAATAAAAAGGTGTTAGCATGTGGACGTAATGTGTTGTTCTGTACCTAAGGTCAATCACCGCTCCCTTTGGATCCCTACGTAATTCGGTGCTCTCCGGTACACACGATCGAACAGCGAAGGAGTGGTACTCAAGCGTCAACTTTAGGTTACAATATCTCCGGATGTAATTAACATTTTACAATGCAACAAACGGCGCTGATTACGTATTTGTTTATATGTTCAGATGTGCTAACAAACCTAACGGGGTCCCATTTAAAAAACGTAGGTTTGTGTTAAAAAAACATACTTCCGTGCATTTTTGTATGGTTTGTATTAACCAATTACACTAGCCCCTCTCCTCATGTTCGGTCTGTGGAATCGATTCGTCAGTATTTGATGTGGTTTACGAAATATGTCCAGCGGTAATGTTGGGTGACTCACCCTGTATATCGTAGGAAACAGAGCCAACAGTTAATTATACTTTCACGTCACAATACTTTGAAGAGTCTACAAAAGCGATTTTCTTTCAAGCAATCGCATTTAGGAATTAAATGTCACTCAGTCTGAACACAGTTGAATTTTATGAATGGAAATTTCTTGCAGCAAATGAGAATCGACGTGACGTCATGACAGCCGCATGCGCCATTAGGATCATTAATTCCCAAACCGCACATCAGCTTTAACCGCACTTCAGATTTAACACAAAAAACTGCTCGCTGTCCTGCTTCGATAGGATGTATTTCAGCTCTCGCTGGATCTGTTTTCCAAACTATGCGCGATAGTAACTACACATTTAAACGGACTATCACCTCAAGATTATAAGGAGCCCATCTACGGTGGGCGGTAAGGCATTCATCTGAAAACTTTATTTTGCTGCTTTTAAATTAAATTCAAATACTACCATAAAATGAACTTGCTTGAATGCATATTTTCACACGAGGAATTAACAAAAGTTGTGCGTAATTTGCTATCACGTCAGAAAAATAAGGAATTACCAATGTAAATGGTAGTAACCGTGTTTACAGGTGAACTTCGCATCGTTTAAGAGAAGAAAGTGACGGAGGTAGGTTTTCTTGAATTTCCCACTGATGCCCAAATCTTTAGAGACGTAACAAAATCTCGAAGCCGGCGAGAACATCGACGCTGCCGAAGAAAATGAGGTCAACTGACTGAGGAAATCCGCAGGACTTTCCAAACCAAACAGACCACATAGGAATTTAGACATCGTCATTTAAATAAAACCCATATGGTTTAACACAAAAACGCTGATTATGCTTGTTTTATTAGTTTAAGATTATTCATCCATTAGAAAAGCCCTGAAATTGTGTTTAAAGTTTGTAGGAAGCCGCTAATTACTTTTTATCATCAAACACTGGATAAGACATTTTGGGTAATTTTCCCTCCGTTTCAAGAAAACCTGGATTTTCATGTGTCTTTATGTTTCCTGAACCACGCTATGTGTCGTACAATGACAATTTTGCGTTGACAGTCATGGATACTGCCTGTGAAAAGTGTTGTGAATAGAGTTATCAGTAATGAAGTAATAAATTAAAAGGTCGAGCCTGATGTTAAAGCTTCTGCTTTAGGAACAGCGAAAATGTAGTAAGCGTTGAACGCTTTTCCTTTCTTTATTTTGTATGGGGTGTCAGAGAGGAAAAGTTTCAAAAACATGTGAAATTATGTGTGAATTTTGTTGCAAGTGCTAAGTGATCTCAGTCTGAGTGAATATACCCTCCGTAATTTGCGCACCGTCTTTTATTCTGCCCTCGATATATGTACACAGTTCCTAGATTTAATATTTGACTCATTGTGTACAACTTTAGCTTAAAATACTCTTGCTGAGTAAATTATGGCAGCATTAAATTTTTAAATTTGGGCAATTCTTGTGTGAAAGGCTGAAAAATAATTTTTTTTCCCTTTTTGCCCCCGAAGCCATTAAATAAGCAGCATGTAACGAGACCGTCCAAGGTCTTCAATGCACCGTTTTATCCGAGTAATAATACGATTGTAGTCAATACTGACTTTACTCTGTGTCCAGATGATGATGATTATGATGATGATGATGATTGGTTAGTGGGGCGCTCAACTGCGCGGTCTTCAGCGCCCGTTCAAAGTCTCAGTTTTTACACAGTCCAATTTTTTATTCAGTCGAATGTAGCCACTGACAAGAATGATGATGATGATGATCAAATGATAAGGACAACAGGAATACCCAGTCCCCGGGCAGAGAAAATCTCCATCCCGGCCGGGTGTGTGTCCAGAGAAATCGACCTGAACAGTATTATTCCCGCATATGAAAGTTTCTTGGTGGTCAAGCCTGGGCACGTCTGCGTTAAACTCTAGTTTTCGAAAATAGTATCTTCTCCAATAGGAGTTGCGTGACTGCTAACAATTTCATTAGATGCCTTTCATTCTCATCGCCTGAGGGCAGAGCAGGCTGTTCGCACTCTGAACTACGCATTGTACGGTCAAGGCCGCTTGAACCAAATCTCAAGCGAGTTGGTAAATGGGGGCAAACGTTATCTCCGTTGGTAAAATACGGGGAAGGGGGGCAAGGGGTGAATACGCAATTCTTACGCTGGCGAACTCCTGAAAAATTTCGTAGGAATCGGGGATGCGAAATATTTTTAATGTCATTCTAAGACAATACGTCTCAACCTAAAATACGAGTGTCTAGTGAAAGTTTATTTTGTTATGTGCATGTGGAGTAAACTCACTGGTTTCCTCGAAATGTGCATTGTAACATCACTACAGATTGCAGACGATGGGATGGACTCTAATATCGCTACCTGGTTCGATGTTTGTATTTGATACAGCAATGGTCTCGCTTACTAATGGATAACTGACACCACATGAGGCGGGGATGGCATTTTTAATTACGGGAAATGGACTATGGAGAGAGAGCAGCTCACACTAAGCCCCCCAGGCAAGAATTGCGGAGTGGAAAGTGAGCGAAGAGCTGTCCCAGCTGCACTGCTACCCTTTGAAGCGAAATTTTTAGTTTTAATTTTCATAGAGACTCCATTTCTACCTTCATACTCCAGGCTACAACAACAGTATGACCACCGTGTATTACGAAGACTCTGTAACACTACGTATGTGATTAGATTTTTACAGCTTCAGAAGAGGTCTTATTTCTATCAGTCAAGCTATGTTACGCCGTCAGTGACTCTTCGAGTTCTTTGAAGTTACTAGGGCGCTCATGTTTTGTACAGAAACTGGACAAGTTGTGGTCTATTTACCCTATTTTTTAAATCTCTATGGTGGACAGAACACTAATCTGATACGATGTTTAGCTAGTAAACGTTCTATTTCGCTCAAAGTTTCTCCACAGTAAAGGACGAATGCGATAGGAAATCTTTCGCTTTTCCGGCTGACTGAATAGTCTTGGCGGTAATGCGCCATCTTGAGTGGCTGCCTCTGCACGAGTACTTACTTTATCCTTTCTGGTGTTTCACGAGTATCGCCTTTACACTGCGCTTGAGAGAACTGTTGGGAGAGGGTTTGCACCAGACTCATTTGAAGATGGCAAAATTGTGTTACATGAATGCACTGTGTCTGTTCTTTCAGGCATGTGCGAAAGAACAGACACCAAGTATCCATATAACTGATTCGAATCGATGGACATTGAATCCGTACCCTTCCCTGCGGGTGCACACTATAGTTCGACCTCCCCTGGGAATCTAAAATTAGTGAGCGCAGATACGATAAACACTGCGTCCGGTTGGCGCAGTAGTTAATGCAGCTGCCTCATAAGCGGGGGATTCTGGTTCCGTGTTCCGGTCCAGCACACAATTTCATTCATTGCCACCGATTCCACATATAATCCCGATGCAACTGTTATTACCATTTGCTCCGCTTTCCTTTCCTTTCCCCCTTCCACCTTTAATTTACATAAAACTGTGTTAGTTCCTGATAGTCCTGATCAGGCAGCACCTGGTAAATTTCGCCCGATTACCTTATTCGGTGTTGATGATAAGACTGTGGTGAAGGCGGTGAATAGCCGACTGTCTGCACACCTGAAGGAAGCTGTTGCTGAACGTCAGAGTTGCATTCCTGGCCGTGCTATTCTAAGCCTGATATCAGATTGTCGTGATTGACATTGGTGGATGGTGCTTCTTCTCTTCCTGGTGCTCTGGCTTTTTTGAATTCTGACAAGGCGTTTGACCAGGCCAACCAAGGCTTCCCGTTGCAGGTACAGGAAGCCATTGGGTTCACGATTGACGAGCACACTCTCTTGTCTAATTGGTTACAGTTACCCAAGCTTCAGTGACTGTCAATGACCAACTGGCACCCGGATTACCATCCCCAGTCGCTGTCCCGCTATAGACACATTACAGCATATATTTACTTGTCATGGTCATGAAACGAACTGACAATGGCTTAAAACACAATTAGTGTTTATAACTAGGTCTGCTAAGACTGCCGTTTCAGCTGATATCTTGTTGCGTCTAGACTGCTCCTACTTTCTGAGGGAAAATTCAAATATAATTGCATGACTATTGGGCCACTACGTTCATTAGGTTACAGACGCAGGTGGCAATACGGACCCACCCGCCTACCAACAGTAAATGGCTACGGCATATTGTAAGCACTTGAGCCTGCCACGGTATCGCGACTTATTCACCAATAGGCTGTGCTGTAGTTTGTGTTTCGTCGTAAAGTTATCGTTTGCATTAGGCGATCCTTGTGGTATTCTTGACATGACCCCTATTCAGGTCTATTTTTTCACAGCTTAGTCCATTTTTCTGTCCTTGTCTGTCTTATGTAGTTGCAGGAAACGACTTCTAACAGAAATAACCTGCTTGTAAGTGTAAAAGTGGTGGCGCCATGTAGGATTAATACCGATTTTGTTTTATTCCTTTTTCAGTAGTAAGTGTAATTTAAAACGGTGGGGCAGAAAAGTTTTTGGCTAGGAAACGAAAAAAGTAATGAGTGTCACTGCCTCTAGATCGCAAAGTTAAAAAAGTAGTGGTAGACGGTTTGGCTGGAAGCCAAATGGTTGCAGGAAAAATAGTGTCAAAGCGCATGCCCGTAAACTGGAAGATCACGAGACCGAATCCCACTCGGGTTACAGATTTTCCACTCACTCTTTTAACCTAGCATTCAACAGTCAATGATGTGGAGATTCGCTAGAGACGAAACGCCGTCCGGATTCCACGTTAACCCATAGGACGCCTTTTCCAGGTTGGATAACTGGCCAACGAGGCGTCAGTCGCCCAACTGACGTCCAGTCGAAAGACTTCCACCACTGAGTCGCACGAAATTATTACTACCAGAAATTATACACATATACACACATTCTTCTTCTATATAGATCTTGTAAATTAAAATCACCTGCCGGGTTGTTCTGCCTGCTTATGATGACTACTGTCAGGAACTAGTGTAAGAGTTTAGATATGGTTTTCACTAACAGACTGATTGATTCACGAGGATGGTCGATGGGTGTAGATATGGTTTTCACTAGTAGATTGACTGATTCACAGGGAAGGTTCATGTATGTAATTTATAAGTATCTGGTGCAAGTTCGCTGTACCCGTATGTGAGGGCTGCTCTCAAGAATTACTGTTGGACTTCTGATACTTGCGGCGATTTGGCAGTGGAATCAGCATCCTCCCAGCAGAAACGGATGTTACCTGTTCCATATTTGATTGTCAATTGGAGGAATTCTCGTCGCGTTGATGGGAGCGCATCACCTGCAGCTATGGGATCGGGTATCAGAGGTGATTGTCAGCTAACGTGCGGCTATTGAAGCCTTTGTGGGCAGCAAAGCGGGCAGCAGGCAAATGGAGAACACGCAAAGGCGCAGCTCGCATGAGTAACGGGTTTGGCTGGGCGGTCTGTGCAGTGCTTCGGGCGCTGCATTAGCCCAGTAAATGGCGAATTATGGTCCAGTCGTTTAACTGAGACGAAGGTCACGACATTCAGGTGCCTAACAGTGATTTTGAGTCATACCTCAATACGCAGTGCTCATAAACAAAACTTCTGCTATGACGGAGAAGTTATGTGGCTGTAGCTGCTTAGAGGTACCAATGCCAAGCCGGAGCGAGCCGATAATAAAAAACAGATACTGTTTTTATTCAAAAATATAATTAAGTGTTTGTTACTTTATATTTGTATTCGTTAATATATATGGAATTCAAAGAAATGTAAAAAAAGAAAATGAGTTGCTACTAGAGACATTCGAGCCAACGACTTCTCTATTATAAGAGTTTCACGTTACTTTGATTTCGGCTACCAATGCGCTCGGATATTTTCTATTTACTTATCTATATTTGAGAATTTCGTCATTTTGCTTTATGAAATTGCTGTCCCGGCACTGCGCTTCTAATCCTGTACATACGAACGATATGTAAGACTGCCTCTGCATTTCTTTTGCGACTCTGTCAGTCCACGGTATCTTCAGCATATTCCCACCGGATTACACGTCGATATCTTGCAGTCTTTTCTTTTCAGCCCCCCTCAGCGTCCAAAAGCCTGCCTCATACGTCCATACGCTCAATGTGCGGTTCAAAAATCCTCGTTTTCTGGTAGTCAAACAATATTTGCTGTCAGCAGTGATTTTTATTGTTTATATTGGATGGGGTGTTTTAGCTTTAACATCCGCTGTAGCCTACTTCTACCATCTGTCATGACTAAACTTTTGACGTACTGAAAATACTCAGTCATTTATGCCAACGTTACGGCTTCAGAGTGCACGACTGAATTATCTGTTTCATCCCTTGTTTCACTTCTGTTTTTCTTCATCTCAGACGTCTGTATTATGATCCGATTGACCATGTGTGCACCTTCTATAACCTGTCTTCATTTCTGCTCAATAAGGGAAGGATACCTGAAAGACTGATGGTTTTGATGCACGATCCATTTACTGATATCCCATTACTGCTCGTTTCCTCTTGCATTCTCCATGTACGTATTAATTAATACTGAAGAGTAGCGGACTCCTTTTAATACCTTGGTATGTAGTCCGTCCTCCAGTGCGACATCAATGTGATTCTTTTTGTAGAAGCTATAGGATTATTCTTTTACCCAACCAACATACAGACCTGAACTGTAAGCAACCGCTTATAGTATGATATGTAGCTTGAGCTTTCTGTCTGGAATAGCCTCGTATAAAGGCAAAAACTCTTAAAATTGAAATGTAGGATGCTGGGATAATAAAGAGATGCACCCAGTAAAGGATTAGAATTTAACTGCCACCAGCGTTATCATTTAAGCGAACTCCGAACTGTGCGCTGGGTATCTACCGGTCCTAAGTTTAACACACACGTCGGAAAAATGATAGAGAGAGAGAGAGAGAGAGAGAGAGAGAGAGAGAGAGACAGAGAGGAAACTAAAGAAAGCTTGGAGAAATTGAATGGGCTACTGCGGTAAACACTGCAGGTTATCTGGGTTTAGTGTCAGTTTCATTCTGAAAGTTAGTATGAGTAATCAAAATGCCGCACAGTGCCGCCATCTGCCGACGTTCCTCGTTAGATGAAAAGTAAGACTTTCTAAGGAACGGGATTCGATAAAAACAATAACTCTACAGACGCACAACGCAGTGCGCCAGAACTATGCGGCAATAAAGTTTATTTACGAGTAACGTAAGTAAGCTCTGGATGCAGGCTGTTTGCAACAGGAAAGGAAAGAATGGATAAGTCACTAAAAGAGCAAAATTATCAGCCGGGAAACCACGGGAAGTAGTTACAGCCACCAATCGCCTTATTTCGTGAACATGGGAATATGTATGTATTTATTTATGTATATATTTATATATACACATAAATATATGCACCTTGAAGGCCATTAATCATCATTCAGAGCAGACGGACTCTTCGTCTGCCAGTTGCGGGAATCAGCGTAAGGCAGGAGCAGTGACTGTTATGGGCAGGGGACATTAAGTACACTGCTATCCAAAATTGAAGCAACAAACCGAAATTTTGCAACGCTGCATTTATTTTCCCACAAAACAGTATAATCAGGTGATAGTAAATTAGAAACAATGTAAAGAACACAGAACTTAAACAACTGCAACGTGTATAGCTGTAGACAAAAATGTTCGTTTCCTCCAACTTAACGGATTTACACACACTTTCCGATAACTGTTTAATGCGCTCACTACTGGATGTGACCACCTCTGGTAGCAATACAGGCCTGACAAACGACGGGGCGTGCTGTGAATGTTGTCACCAATCTCATGTTGAGGCAATAATGCCCATTCTTCCTGCGGCGCTGCTCGCAAGTCTTGGAGAGTGTGTGTATGGACGCTGACGATGCAACCCGGGCCCCTAGTGCATCCGAACCCAGTCTACCGGATTAAAATGGGGAGAGCGATCAGGCCGCACCACGCGTGCAATTCTTCCGTTTCCAAGAAAACATCAACCACGAGTGCTCTATGGGGTCGATCACTATTGTCCAGCAGTACGAAGTCTGGGCCTGCAGCACCTCGCTACAACTGCCCATGAGGTCCTAAGATCTCGTCACGATACCTGACACCAGTTACGCCTTGCTGATTCTTCCGTATAATTTCATGAACAGGTGTTCGAGTGGTCAACATAATTCCTGCCCACACCATTAGGGATCATCCTCGATATCAGTGTCTTTCCACCATGGTTGGGTCCCTAAATCGTGTTCCACGTTTCCTCGAGACGCGAATCCGCCGAGAATCACTCTCCACACCAAATCGGGACTTATCTGTGAAAAGAACATTGGCCCACTGTTCGACCGTCCAGGTGGCATATCGACGGGTCCACTCCGGACGTTCCCTTTTGTAAAGATGCGTGAGAAGTACACATGCAACTGGTCTCCGACGATAAATGCCACTCTACCGAAGCCTTCTGTACACCGTTTGCCTCGATAAAATACGTTCAGAGGATCCTGCGAGGTCAGACACCAGCTCCCGTGTAGTACTATGGCGGTACCGTCGTGCCCTTACGGCCAACTGAAGGTTCTCTCTTTCTGATGTTGCATCTGGTCGGCCCCACTCTGCTCTTCGGGGAATACACTCCTGGAAATGGAAAAAAGAACACATTGACACCGGTGTGTCAGACCCACCATACTTGCTCCGGACACTGCGAGAGGGCTGTACAAGCAATGATCACACGCACGGCGCAGCGGACACACCAGGAACCGCGGTGTTGGCCGTCGAATGGCGCTAGCTGCGCAGCATTTGTGCACCGCCGCCGTCAGTGTCAGCCAGTTTGCCGTGGCATACGGAGCTCCATCGCAGTCTTTAACACTGGTAGCATGCCGCGACAGCGTGGACGTGAACCGTATGTGCAGTTGACGGACTTTGAGCGAGGGCGTATGGTGGGCATGCGGGAGGCCGGGTGGACGTACCGCCGAATTGCTCAACACGTGGGGCGTGAGGTCTCCACAGTACATCGATGTTGTCGCCAGTGGTCGGCGGAAGGTGCACGTGCCCGTCGACCTGGGACCGGACCGCAGCGACGCACGGATGCACGCCAAGACCGTAGGATCCTACGCAGTGCCGTAGGGGACCGCACCGCCACTTCCCAGCAAATTATGGACACTGTTGCTCCTGGGGTATCGGCGAGGACCATTCGCAACCGTCTCCATGAAGCTGGGCTACGGTCCCGCACACCGTTAGGCCGTCTTCCGCTCACGCCCCAACATCGTGCAGCCCGCCTCCAGTGGTGTCGCGACAGGCGTGAATGGAGGGACGAATGGAGACGTGTCGTCTTCAGCGATGAGAGTCGCTTCTGCCTTGGTGCCAATGATGGTCGTATGCGTGTTTGGCGCCGTGCAGGTGAGCGCCACAATCAGGACTGCATACGACCGAGGCACACAGGGCCAACACCCGGCATCATGGTGTGGGGAGCGATCTCCTACACTGGCCGTACACCACTGGTGATCGTCGAGGGGACACTGAATAGTGCACGGTACATCCAAACCGTCATCGAACCCATCGTTCTACCATTCCTAGACCGGCAAGGGAACTTGCTGTTCCAACAGGACAATGCACGTCCGCATGTATGCCGTGCCACCCGACGTGCTCTAGAAGGTGTAAGTCAACTACCCTGGCCAGCAAGATCTCCGGATCTGTCCCCCATTGAGCATGTTTGGGACTGGATGAAGCGTCGTCTCACGCGGTCTGCACGTCCAGCACGAACGCTGGTCCAACTGAGGCGCCAGGTGGAAATGGCATGGCAAGCCGTTCCACAGGACTACATCCAGCATCTCTACGATCGTCTCCATTGGAGAATAGCAGCCTGCATTGCTGCGAAAGGTGGATATACACTGTACTAGTGCCGACATTGTGCATGCTCTGTTGCCTGTGTCTATGTGCCTGTGGTTCTGTCAGTGCGATCATGTGATGTATTTGACCCCAGGAATGTGTCAATAAAGTTTCCCCTTCCTGGGACAATGAATTCACGGTCTTCTTATTTCAATTTCCAGGAGTGTAGCTTCGATCTCTATAAACCTTCGCCCCATCACAAAAACCGCAGAACTATTCGTATTAACCCATCTGGCCACATCAGTTTGCAACAGTCCTGCTTACATTCTTCCCATGGCCCTCCACTACACAGAGCCAGGTAGGTGTTTTCTGTGTGCCGTACTGCACCATCTGTGACCCGTTAAACACTATACCGTTTGATAGGTGCCCTGACGTTACTGTTGGCGTGGTTGTCCGTTGACCAGAATGCGATCTTCCGTACAGCACACGATAGTACGGAAATTTGTCGACAGTTTGTATGAATATATCATGAATTAGACACAGGATTGGAAATCGTTGTTTGTTGCTTTAGTTTTGGACACCAGTGTGTGTAGTGCACAACAAGTTAGGAATTTAAGATGGCCGAGAAGCATGCTCGCATAGCCGAGGCGGTTACGGCAACTGGCCGCGTAAAGCAGGAAATACGTGGTCGAGTCACGGTAAAACACAAATTTTCACTTTTCATTGAATTTCCATGCCTGATTGCGGCTAATGTGGGAATTTCCATTTCGTCATATATGTACACGGCTACGAGGTATAAACAGCAACTAGTTATCATTCGATGCAAATGCTCTCTTCTTCCCACCTCTTGCGCGAATCAGCGTGTGGCTGCAAGCAGTGAGTGTAATGGACAGGGAAAGCTATGTATTTACTGTGTGCGACAAGTTGGGCATTTGGGATGGATGGAAGAGTGCTCAGATAGCCAATGTTGTTAAGGAGTCTGCTCGCGCAAAGCAGGAAACCCGGTGCCGAGTTACGGTCCGGCACAAATTTTCACTTCTCGCCAGTGAACTGTCGGAATGCGGCTAATGTCGGAAAGTCAAGTTCGTCATGGGAATTTTTATTTTAGTTTTGTACCTGTTTGGTGTACTAGAATGTGATGGCCACATGTGGGATGTAGCGTCATATTTTCGTTATCGACGACGTTAAGAGACACAAGGGAGTGAACGAAATCCAGTGGCTAGTAGATGTCACTTAACAGCCAAGGACGCTCCGGTAACAGATTCGAAACGGTATTTCGTACCGACACTAGTAGCTAAAACTCTATTGATACCTCAGTTATATTGAAGCAACGGTAAGGATACCTTACGTTGTTGATTGCTTCGTTGCATACATACTGTTGTTTTACACAGAAGGACTTATTTTGAATACAAGGCGATAAACGGGAATCATTCTACGTTTGCATGAATCACCTTGCGTATAGAATTAAAAACAAAAACTTAACATAAAAACACTGTTACACAGTTAAATTAGGCTCACTGTTTTCGTCATATCCCAGAATCTTTGACTTAGGTAATAGTTTTAATTTCACATTGTCTTCAAATCCAAAATTTCTTTCTTCAAGTTCCTTTGTGGTATGTGATCGTCCATTTCAAACTTCAGTTTCTCTGGTGTTCTGATACTCTATGTTGGTATAATTTCTATGCAAGTGACGAGCAACCAATTACCGCTACTTTACTGGCTACGCGTAAGCGATTGTTCCTTGCACAGCTAAGTGCTGGGTCCATACTGATTAATAAGTAGCGCAGTGGTTTATAACTGTGAAAGGCAAACATTTTAGTCTGTGGTATTACTCAGCTTGTAACCAATGTTAAGCATAAATATCAAAAATAATCATCTTATTCAATGTGTACTGTACAACTTCAATGCGCACGTGAATCCGTTTAATTTTAAAATTCGTAGAATAGAATGAGTCGTCCAGGAAAAAAGAAATTATCTTTCTAGCAACATAATAAAAAGAATTTCTGGCTGCATAGGGAGCTTCAGTGAACAGTAACGATTGTACTTTTTCCGCTGTGTGTGGACATTAGGATGCTTTTACAGTTATAATGGATTACTGATTGTCATTAACGAATACGCACCTGAATCTACATTTATACTTCGCACGTCATATTAGGTGTGTGGAGTAGCGTTTTAGTACCACAATGTGAGCTCCAGATTATCTTATTTTCTCGACGAGAAAATTTCGCGACACATATGTAGCAAGGAGAAGTGTCTCGTTCGATTCTCCCTCGAACGTCTCCAAAATACTGAAAGCCTCTCTTATAGCGTTTTCCAAAACAGTTTGTTGTCCATCTGTATAACCATTTCCCCCTTACTAAACGATCTCATGACGATGCGTGCCACTCTTCGTTGGATATTCTTTGTCTCTCAAATTGCTCTAACCAGGTAAGTGTCCAACACTCAAGCGTCGGTCTTGAAGCTGGTTTGGAAGGTACTTCCTTCGTGAATGAATTGTACGAGGGCGGTTCAGAAAGTAACCTCCGATTGGTCACAGTGCGGGTTGTGGGGAGAGTAGCGACGCCATCTGTGCGTTCACGCACTCAACAGGTCAGTCGGCATCAAGCCGTGGTCGAGTGAACGTCGTACCTGCGCTAGTTTAGTTTTTGTGGCAGTTTGAAATGTGTGCTGCAATAGAAAACCCCGCCAAATTTGAAGTGCGTGCTGTCATAAGGTTTTTTACAGCCAAAGGATATTCTGCAGCAGCTATTCATCGTGAGCTTTGTGCCGTGTACGGACCGAGAGTTATGAGTGAAGGAGTTGTCCGTGAATGGGTACGTTTATTTAAAAGTGGACGAGAAAACGTTCGTGATGAAGAGAGGAGTGGTAGACCATCATTGGTGACTGACGAACTCGTTCAGACAGTTGATGCAAAAGTTCGTGAAAATCGACGTTTCTCAATGTCGGAGTTGTCTACTGGTTTTCCACAGATTTCTAAGACTCTCTTGTACGAGATAGTTACAGCAAGATTGGGTTACCGTAAGTTCTGTGCACGATGGGTGCCCAAAATTCTTACCGACCACCACAAAACTCAAAGAATGGCCTCTGCATTAGACTTTCTGTCACGTTATGAGGACGAAGGAGAACCATTGTTAAACAGAATCGTGACCGGTGACGAAACGTGGATTAAGTACGTGAACCCTGGGACAAAAGAACAATCAAAGATGTGGGCACATTCAAATTCGCCTACCAAACCGAGAAAAGCCTCGCAAGATTTTTCTGCCAGAAAACTGATGGCAACGGTGTTTTGGGATGCCAAAGGGGTGTTGTCGGTTGAATTCATGGAACGTGGTACGACCATTAATCAAGACGTGTACTGTGAAACAATAAAAAAGTTACGACGGGCTATACAGAACAAACGCCGTGGTATGCTGACTTCCGGTATCGTTTTTTTTGCACGATAACGCCCGTCCTCACTCTGCTCGCAGAACAACGGCCCTTCTTGAGTCCTTCAAGTGGGACGTTATCAACCATCCACCTTACAGCGCAGACCTGGCGCCAAGTGATTATCACCTCTTCATGCATTTGAAGAAATGGCTCGGGTCACAGCGGTTTGATGACGACGAAGAGCTCAAAGATGCGGTCACACGCTGGCTCCAGGCACAAGCGGGTGATTTTTATGCACAAGGAATTTCAAAGCTTGTGAAGAGATACGATAAGTGCCTCAATCGCTATGGAGACTATGTAGGAAAATAGTGCAAAGATGTAGTTGTAAGATGTATATATTAAAATATTTTCATTTAACTTGGTGTATTTTTTTTAAATCAACCGGAGGTTACTTTCTGAACGGCCCTCGTATTTCCTTATCGTTCTTCCAGCCTGGCGCCGGCTTCTCTACAATTATTGTTATGCGGTCATTCAACTTTAAATCGTTTCGGCCGGACACTGTCATTTCCAGTGATTTTTCAGCAAAAGCGTGTAATCTTCCCCTCCTTTCTATTTCCACTTATTGTCCACAATAAGCAAAGTCTTTTATGAAATAATTGAGAGGAGCGAAGACAACAATAAACTTTCTAGTTTAGTTAGCTTTCCGTCTAGTTTTGGCACCACTTTTTCTTGTCTAGTGGTCTGATTCTTGAAGCTGAAATTCTCACAATTTCGGTTCTCATGTTTGGACTGATCTAAATAAATTTGAAGAGTGTTGTTAATAATTTTCGTTGTTACGCTAATATATTTTGTCGCATATTATTATACCATACAGTCTTTTGAATTTTCACATTAACAAAGCCGAAATTACATTGTTCGTCCAAAATACAAAAATAGGTCTGATCATATCAGAGGTATCCTTACTACTGTCTTACTCAGCAGAGATAATACTTCAAAGGGTTTACAATCGTTCTTGACAAGTGAATTTCTATTAGTTTCGATTATTATTTCATAAATGATTCCATAGTAAACAGCACTAGAGTTCTTAATTAATAATATAAATTTTAAGTGTGTCAAATAATTCGAAATTTTTAATGTTTCTAAAAGAATGTCAACTGTTCATTACACATTCAAAGTATAGTAGAAAGTACATTCAGAGCTAGTACTTATCCATTCTAACAACGAAAATAAAGTAATTCCCTTTCATAAATTTTTGCTTAAAGTCCGCAGCTCGTGGTCGTGCGGTAGCGTTCTCGCTTCCCACGCCCGGGATCCCGGGTTTGATTCCCGGCGGGGTGAGGGATTTTGTCTGCCTCGTGATGACTGGGTGTTGTGTGATGTCCTTAGGTTAGTTAGGTTTAAGTAGTTCTAGGTTCTAGGGGACTGATGACCATAGATGTTAAGTCCCATAGTGCTCAGAACCATTTGAACCATTTTTTTTTGCTTGAAATATAACACATTGTGTATAAAATTATGTGACAGTTTTCAGAAAAGCAGCTGAGATAAAACTGACAGGTCCAAAATTCGAAAAATAATACTGGTATCGACAAACAATGTTGAGGAAAAGTAACACTAGAGGGGGATGTCCCGCTACAAGCGTAATGTAACAGTGATGCTTCTCTTCGCGCTATACGTCACATTTATTCACATCATATAAGGCGGCGCTCAATGGAAGTCAGGAAGGAAGAAAGATTCGGTTTTACTGTCCCATCGACAACGAGGTCATCAGTGACGGAGCGAAAGGTCGGATTACGGAAGGAAATCGGCCGTTCCTGCCCTCTAATAAGCAATATTAATTCTGGAACCTTACCATGGATGCTCCTGCATAATGCTGTCACAGTAATATTTTCTCCTTCTGATTTGCGAGGCTGAAAGTTCTCCTGCAAGAATAACATGGCTTAACTATCTTCGATTTCGGTAGGCAATTCGTCACTGGCACTGTAGAATGGTTCCACTACATTAAACAAAGTGAAAGTCGCGAATTTCACATCCGTCGGTGCAGAATCGTCTAAGGCTCTTGTTTAGCTTTTCCACACATCCCCCAAATGCAGCTCCTGCAGTCATTTATGGGAATAATGAACCGCTCTGTTGTTCAGTGGGTGTGGCTAGCTGTTTTCACCAATCAATCAACCATCTAAAGGAAGGAAGCATGGCTCCAGATCCTAAATAGCACGTGTTATTCGTGTCGATATGAGCTACTATTTGCTGCCGGCTGTACTTAGTGCATCCAACAGCGTCCGGCAGAATCCCCTCAACACCTCCGATGAGACCCGCGGACAGCATATCGAATGCACACTGGACTCCTTTCCCGACCTGTCTCGTGTTTCCCTGAGCGACTCCAGCATCCGCATAACGTTGCGGCTCCCAGTGACGTATATTCCCACCCTCGGTGCTTGTCCTGACTCAGTTGAAAGGTATGCCACTGCAACAGAACAGGTGTGCTTTACCGGTTGATGTGCTCTTTCTACGGGTCAATCAAACTATTCCCCCAACCAGTTTCAATATCATGCGACAAATAATCAGTTACCTTTAACGGTAACGATAAGGGAAAGAATTATTTCGCCCCAACGCTTCATTTTAGATTTTGCATTTATTGTCACACCCTTCAGTGTAAACCACAGAAGAAGCAAGTGTAACAATGAGAGAATATTTGCACTCGTAATATTTGCTACATAACTTAAGAATTACTTAATAAAAATAGGAATGTAAAATAAGTCCTTTTTAACAAACATTTTAAGGCCATAAACAATAAAGATCAACGGTTAGTAAAGTCCCATAAACTTGAGCAAGGATCACCTTTTCAGTCACTGAATTAAGTCAGTAGGTGACATAGGGGACAATCAGACGTACATTAAATGCTACACCATTAAGGACGATCACTCATTAAGAATTCTAACCACAAATTAAAGAAGATTCATTTAAAGCAATTAACATGAATAGCAAATATTTATGTCACGTCTCAGAAAATTTATCAAAACAAAATATTTCAGTTCTATAACCATGTTGGATCGTGGACTACACCAAATTACCGACACTGAACTGCAGATTGAAACTGAAGAAACTGCAAAAAGGTGGGAATTTAAGGAGATGGGACCTGGATAAACTGAAAGAACCAGAGGTTGTAGAGAGTTTCAGGGAGAGCATAAGGGAACAATTGACAGGAATGGGGGAAAGAAATACAGTAGAAGAAGAATGGGTAGCTCTGAGGGATGAAGTAGTGAAGGCAGCAGAGGATCAAGTAGGTAAAAAGACGAGGGCTAATAGAAATCCTTGGGTAACAGAAGAAATATTGAATTTAATTGATGAAAGGAGAAAATATAAAAATGCAGTAAATGAAGCAGGCAAAAAGGAATACAAACGCCTCAAAAATGAGATCGACAGGAAGTGCAAAATGGCTAAGCAGTGATGGCTAGAGGACAAATGTAAGGATGTAGAGGCTTGACTCACTAGGGGTAAGATAGATACTGCCTACAGGAAAATTAAAGGGACCTTTGGAGAGAAGAGAACCACTTGTATGAATATCAAGAGCTCAGATGGCAACCCAGTTCTAAGCAAAGAAGGGAAGGCAGAAAGGTGGAAGGAGTATATACAGTGTTTATACAAGGGCAATGTACTTAAGGACAATATTATGGAAATGGAACAGGATGTAGATGAACACGAAATGGGAGATAAGATACTGCGTGAAGAGTTTGACAGAGCACTGAAAGATCTGAGTCGAAACAAGGCCCCGGGAGTAGACAACATTCCATTAGAACTACTGATGGCCTTGGGAGAGCCATTCATGGCAAAAATTTACCATCTGGTGTGCAAAATGTATGAAACAGGCGAAATACCCACAGACTTCAAGAAGAATATAATAATTCCAATCCCAAAGAAAGCAGGTGTTGACACATGTGAAAATTACCGAACTATCACTTTAATAAGTCACTGCTGCAGAGTACTAACGCGAATTCTTTACAGACGAATGGAAAAACTGGTAGAAGCGGACCTCGGGGAAGATCAGTTTGGTTTCTGTAGAAATGTTGGAACAAGTGAGGCAATACTAACCTTACGACTTATCTTAGAAGAAAGATTAAGAAAAGGCAAACCTACGTTTCTAGCATTTGTAGACTTAGAGAAAGCTTTTGACAATGTTAACTGGAATACTCTCTTTCAAATTCTAAAGGTGGCGGGGGTAAAATAGAGGGAGCGAAAGGCTATTTACAATTTGTACAGGAACCTGATGACAGTTATAAGAGTCGAGGGGCATGAAAGGGAAGCAGTGGTTGGGAAAGGAGTGAGACAGAGTTGTAGCCTATCCCCGATGTTATTCAATCTGTATATTGAGCAAGCAGTAAAGGAAACAAAAGAAAAATTCGGAGTAGGTATTAAAATTCATGGAGAAGGAGTAAAAACTATGAGGTTCGCCGATGACATTGTAATTCTGTCAGAGACAGCAAAGGACTTGGAAGAGCTGTTGAACGGAATGGACAGTGTCTTGAAAGGAGGATATAAGATGAACATCAACAAAAGCCAAACGAGGATAATGAAATGTAGTCAAATTAAATCGGGTGATGCTGAGGGAATTAGATTAGGAAATGAGGCACTTAAAGTAGTAAAGGAGTTTTGCTATTTAGGGAGTAAAATAACTGATGATGGTCGAAGTAGAGAGGATATAAAATGTAGACTGGCAATGGCGAGGAAATCGTTTCTGAAGAAGAAAAATTTGTAAACATCGAGTATAGATTTAAGTGTCAGGAAGTCGTTTCTGAAAGTATTTGTATGGAGTGTAGCCATGTATGGAAGTGAAACATGGACGATAACTAGTTCGGACAGGAGGAGGATAGAAGCTTTCGAAATGTGGTGCTACAGAAGAATGCTGAAGATTAGATGGGTAGATCACATAACTATTGAGGAGGTATTGAATAGAATTGGGAAGAAGAGGAGTTTGTGGCACAACTTGACTAAAAGAAGGGACCGGTTGGTAGGACATGTTCTGAGGCATCAAGGGATCACAAATTTAGCATTGGAGGGCAGCGTGGAGGGTAAAAATCGTAGAGGGAGACCAAGAGATGAATACACTAAGCAGGTTCAGAAGGAAGTAGGTTGCAGTAGGTACTGGGAGATGAAGAAGCTTGCACAGGATAGAGTAGCATGGAGAGCTGCATCAAACCAGTCTCAGGACTGAAGACCACAACAACAACAGCAACAACCGACACAGAAGGCTAAATTTTACTAAACAGCAATTTCTCAAAACCCAGAGCTCTCATAATAGTGTACAATACTATGGTTATCCTGAACTACTCTAATTCGCCTTTCTCGGGCACAACGGTGGAGTAGATAATTAACTTCTTATTTCATTCTCCTGGAACATTGAGCGGCAATAGAGACTCGGGAAACTCGTACCCAGCGTGGCTAGGGAAAGAGGATGGCTCCACCAGGAGGAGGAAACATTTACCCGAACTGGAAAGGGAACTCGTCTAACACGAGCCACTAGGTTGGACGAAGACTAGTTGGCAATTTTTAATCATTAAGCAAAGCTTGCTGGCCAGCGGACGAAAATTATAGAGGCAAAGGTAGCTTTATTTGTGCTCACAAGAAATGATAACTTCTCTAAATGAGATTTCAGCAGAACTACCGCCGTAGAATCAATACGGGACTTGGGAGCTGAGGAGAGCAAGTCAACACCGCTCGCTACCGAATAGGCCCTACATTTCAGACGGACAGAGCAACCGACATCAGTCGTGGCCAGGCGGATTACCAAGTAGAAACTCTAACACTACCTTAAATATAATTAAATAGAGTACTTAAATACCACGGGGACTAAATTCATTAACACAAGAATATGTACACAATGACGACTAAAGTTAAATATGCCTGCGTACTAAAGCACAACAGATATTGGCGAACATTATCATAATCTCGCATTTCAGATATCCATAAAATTAATTGGCTCTATCTCTCCGCCAGACAGTACAAGTGATTTAACATTTTACAACGTTCCTATCCAAACAGTGACCTACGCCGTCCATGGGGAAATAACGGTTTGCAGAAGGTCGATAGCCAAAAAAATTTCCGTCGTTCTTTCTCTACGAGGCGTGCCTTAAGTCAGCATGGCGTACAAATACACGATCATGCAAGGAAGCAGTAACACACACTCAAGGCAATTTTCAATCACAAACTCAAAGCAGAGAAACGTTGCCACACAGATCCCAATAGCTCGCACAACACCGGGATACTGGCCCGCCAGATATCGGCCGTTGCACTAACTATATGAAAAATCTTACTTTCAGTGACAACACCTCCTGGAGGTTATTGGCAGCCGTAGACGGACTTCATAGCTTCCCCACCCCATGAACGAAAACCAAACGTTTTCCGCAGATTTACGGCATCTTGTCCTCACGCCCCGGGTTTTTGGGACTTCCAGATTTAGCATAGAGGGACCGAGCGTACCGATGCAGTACGGCCGTCCAGGGCCAAACAGTCGTCTCAGCTGCTTCCTCCGCCGTGGGCAGGACACACAGCGCCTCCTCCCAGCGGGCGCGATAGCAGCGCGCTCGCGGAATCTCCACAACGTCCTCTAGGAAAGCGCGGAAACTCCAAACAGGAGTTGTTGTTGTTGTTGTTGTTGTTGTTGTGGTCTTCAGTCCTGAGACTGGTTTGATGCAGCTCTCCATGCTACTCTATCCTGTGCAAGCTTCTTCATCTACCAGTACCTACTGCAACCTACATCCTTCTGAATCTGCTTGGTGTATTCATCTCTTGGTCTCCCTCTACGATTTTTACCCTGTACGCTGCCCTCCAATACTAAATTGGTGATCGTGATGACTGGGTGTTGTGTGATGTCCTCAGGTTAGTTAGGTTTAAGTAGTTCTAAGTTGTAGCGGACTGATGACCATAGATGTTAAGTACCATAGTGCTCAGAGCCATTTTTGCCACTAAATTGGTGATCCCTCGATGTCTCAGAACATGTCCTACCAATCGATCCCTTCTTCTAGTCAAGTTGTGCCACAAGCTCCTCTTCTCCGCAATTCTATTCAATACCTCCTCATTAGTTATGTGATCTACCCATCTAATCTTCAGCAATCTGCTGTAGCACTACATTTCGAAAGCTTCTGTTCTCTTTTTGTTTAAACTATTTATCGTCCACGTTTCACTTCCATACACGGCTACACTCCATACAAATACTTTCAGAAACGACTTCCTGATATTTAAATCTATACTCGATGTTAACAAAAACAGGAGTAAACCAAGGGAAAAACAGGAATCGTGGCAAAGGACACGGGTCACCGGTGTAGATGTGTTATCAAAACTAAGGCAGCACATCATACTTGTTGCGGAGGCTTAAAGGGACAGGTGTGCAGTTCTTCCACACAGCGACACATGAACCCATCACTGTCTGTCTATCGCCCTCGAATGATGAGAAATCCGTCAGGTGTTGTGCATCAGTGGACGGAGCGATAACGGAGTTTCTAAGGTTTCACAGTGAAACCGAAGGTGTCAAAGGTCTCGCCACTCGAGCTCCAACATCGCTGCAGGTTCGAGTAGCAACATAAAAGCTGCCAGCTGTGACAACACAGCTCTTACGCCTTCCCGAATTGCGGCCAACACACCTTGGATACGGCCACGAGCACAGTCCCTGTCCATCTGTAACTGCTAAACAAGAATACAAGACTGCTAGATGGAGCAGAAGACGATACTACGAAACACTGTCACAAAAATACAAATCCAAGATGGTGTGTGGACACTAGGTCACTGGACAAAACCGTACAGCACACAACCAGTCAACGAAATATCATTTCAATAGGCGCCGAAAGTGCGTTAAGCCCCAAATAAGCATGGAGAGGTTACTGTGAGTAAAAGTCAGATATGATTCTAATTTGTCACTTTTCTACCTTCGATACTTTTGTTCTGGTCGATGAGATTTCATTACAGAACAATGCCTTGACATATTAAAGGAAGAAAGTACACGAATCCCGTTCAGATGTTGATTTGTTTACTTCCGAAATTAACAGTTACCCGAAAAGCAACATTTTACGAATATAATTTATTTGGAATTTAAATAACATGCTTCCTTTCCCGTTCATAATTTCATCGACATGTGCACAGAACTGTTTGAAAATTTTGTGCTATTCACTGGCTCATGTTGGTGGAGTGTGTTAACCATTGACTTATTTTTGTAAAAATCGGAAGAACTGTACTTGACCTCTCTTTTCTTTACCTCGTAATCTGAACTCTACTTCCAGGCTGTGGGTCTATTGGGAAGTTTCCCAGGCCCACGAAAAGACGTCTTTCTGTATTTCTTGTTCTCATTACAGGGAAACCTCGTAATGATTAGGAAACAACGCTGAGGTCTATTTGCGTAAACCAAATAAAGTTTCTACACGAAAGGAGGCCACTGTATAATATCATTTGAACTGTTTGTAAACTAATTTGACGCTCACGGGTTCAGTTCTTCACATTTGCAACCGAACTCACCATCGTCTTCGTCGCAGTTTCGTCATTCCTCACCTTAACTGATGTTAAGACGTTGCTACGATACATTAGATCTTAACTCCTGGCGTCCACTGCTTTCGACTGACCACAGTGGATAAAGGGTGGTTGCTAACAAGGGAGACTCCCAATCGCACCAATCCCCCTCCCCCCATCACATTTAGTGGTAGGATAGCCAGTCAAAAACTGAACACGGATCAAACATGAAAACAGGAAGAAGGTGTACTGAACTATGGAAAAAAGCAAAATAGGAACAGTGAACGGTCCAAGATTGACATGTGAAGTAGAAAGAAATATAAAACCTACGGCGTCGTGGTAGAGTGGTCTGGGTCTTGGACTGCAAGGCATACGAGCTGGTTTCAAAACTCTCTTGTGGCATTTTCTTTCCCCCAACACGATGAACTGTCCGTCCAGTAATTGAAATATACGTTCTTTTTCTGTAGTCTTGACAACTGTCATACTACGCATTGGTTATAGACTATGAGTCATGTGGTAAGCATATATTACCGTCGCAAGTAAATGTGATGAATAGTGAGAGCAGACAAGGTATCACATACACATCTCACAGAAATGAAAACAACACATAAACGGGTGTGAACTGCGTTACAACAAAGAAATTCAGCAGTCAAAACTTTCAAAACGGAAAGCAACTTCAAGAACGGTAAAGACGAGTATTCTGACAGAGCATAGAGGAACTCTGTGACTGAAATTTTTGCGTTCACTCGTTGGAGCTTATGTGACAAACTTTTATGTTTTCATCATTTCCTTGATAGTTATCAGGTTCACATTCATACGAAATCGGACAAAGACTCACATTTCACTCACTCACCTGGTAAACTAACTACGTGCGTCGATAAGAGATTCCACAAACGCCGTGTATGACACACCAGAGGTATTTTCCGGTGTAGGATTTGTGGTGTCACCGCCAGACACCACACTTGCTAGGTGGTAGCCTTTAAATCGGCCGCGGTCCATTAGTATACGTCGGACCCGCGTGTCGCCACTATCAGTGATTGCAGACCGAGCGCCGCCACACGGCAGGTCTAGTCTAGAGAGACTCCCTAGCACTCGCCCCAGTTGTACAGCCGACTTTGCTAGCGATGGTTCACTGTCTACATACGCTCTCATTTGCTGAGACGACAGTTTAGCATAGCCTTCAGCTACGTCATTTGCTACGACCTAACAAGGCGCCATATTCAGTTACTATAAGTAATATCTTCAAGAATGTATTCTCAACAGGTAATATTGTGACTCATGTACCGTCAACAGCGACGTTCATCATTAATGGATTAAACTTAAGTATCAAACTAATTACGTCCGCTTTCTGAATTCTCATTCCTTGTCATGTTCCAGACCTCACGTCAGTATAGTTCTTCACCCCTCACGCCAGCCTGCGTGAGCTAAAACGAGTGCATTTCGGCCTCCACTCGTAACACGGTGTTGGCTCTTCTGCTAACACAAAAGGATTCGGTTGACCTGTCGCTTTCTTATCGATGGTTTGCAGTTCCCATTCGAAAGCCACTTCCTTTCAGCTACTAATAGAGAAATTGTGCAGAACAAAACGTTACGTCGCGACACAGACACGAAATTGAATAAACAGAAGACACGAGGCAGCTTAGAACACAAAACCGTACCAGTCTACCACAACGCCATTTTTTTTATCATCAGAGTGACTTGGCACAATCATGAAACTTGAGTAGACCATGGTCAAATCATCATGTAAAGTAAGCTGCACATTGGAGAAAAAATTAATTATGATAGTAAAACAATAATAAAAGGACAAAGGAAAATGGAAACCCCGAACATAGCCGAAAAACCACCACCAAGCTCTCATGATATGTGTAAACAATTTTTTATAGTTTTTCATGTTTATTTAGCTTCTTTATTTTTATTTTCGTACAGAATCGAAAAGCAAAACGACATCGAATCAGATTATATCCTAACTAGAAACACATTTTACAACAGAACTGGAGAGATACTGAGTCAAAACACTAAACAAAATTGGCAGCTAAACTAGGAGAGAACAAACCGAAGCAAATCAGATGGGTGACGTACAGAACACGAAAAGCACCTACCATCAGAAAAATGCTTTCCAACCAGTCTGTAGGAATTTAATGATGAGGACGGGTCTCCATAAAATGTCAGCCCCTAAATAGCTGATCGCAAGATAGAAATGACGAATATCTCTTAACTGATAATTGATGCGACCAAAATCAGTTGGGGCCTCAAGACTAGCAGGACGAACACAGAGTAATAAATGAGCTTCTTGAGTTATCATCAAAACACTAAGAAGCACATGTAACATCTGCGTCTTCCTTCGTATGTCAGCCACGCCCTACCCCCCAAAGGAACGAGTCTTTGTGACCACCTCATACCATAAGCGAAAGATATGTCGTTTACATAAGAAACGACCAGACAACTGTTATAGTTTCTTCGCCATCATCGAGGGAAGCGGATAAACTTGGGCCAAGTAATAAGCTTTGCGTAAAATACACTTATCCAATGTTCGGACTTTCAGGAGCAGAGTGAGAGAACGCGTTTCATGATCTAGTATCACTTCCTGAATGTTTTCCGTTACAGATTTTCAGCTGAGCGTCGCCATTTTGAGTGGACAACGATCAATAAGGATACCGCGGTGCGTATACCGATCCACCACAGTAGCTCATGGAACAGCGGTGTCATAAAAACCTCGTAAAGTAAGAAGACAGAATTTACCTTTATTCAGTAATGCACCTGAACTTCGACAATAACCATCGATTACAGCCTTCAGTCGAGGCATCTCCGCAAAATTGCGGGGTAGAACCATCACGTGATCCGCTAAGCACGAACAGCTATAGTCCCTCCGGAAAGCGTCCAACCTTTCAACCGGGATTCTAGCATTCGAAGTAGGGGCTCCATAGACAATAGAAACAAAGATTTTGACAGCGGGCTTCCTTGAGGCAATCACCGACGAATATTTACGGGGGCGTTAGTTGGCCGTTAGCAACCACCGAAGATGAAATAACCGTAAACAGATTTGAGAGCACTCGCCGTCTGTCAACAGCAAAACCAACAGCCTCCAGAATCCGAAGAAAAGAGTCGTGATTAACACGATCAAAAGATTTATCGAAGTCTAGGAAAGCAAGGCACAAGGGACGGACGTTACAGCAGCAACGGAAACCACGTCACGACACTCAACTACAGGGGTAAGAATGGTACGACCAGGTTCGCAGCTTTGATGTTTGGCTACAATCATCTCTATCAGAGCCGACATCCTACTATTTTCTGCCCTCGCTACAGTCTTATAATCAAAGTTTAACAAAGTAATTGGCCGAAAGCTATCAGGGGAAGCCGATCCAGGGCGTTTTAGGATTAAAACCATTTTTCCCACTTTGAACGAGGTCGGAACTACTCTACCCTGTAACACTTCATTCAAATGAGACGTAAAGGTAGAAGCGAACTGCGGCAAAAAGCCCACATAAAATTACTCGGGAAGTCCATCCAGACTCGGAGACTTTCGAGAAGGCGATCCCACTATAAGTTTGTAAACTCCTTCAGGCTGAAATGCAGCTAAGAGCGTTTCATTATGCTCAGGTGTAATTGTCGATCCAAGATGCTGACTAGCGGGTCGTAAGGCGTTGCACTAGGCTCATCGATGTCGTGGATATCTACATAGTATTGGTGTAAGACACGCACTATATCAGCTTGCTCCGATACGATACGTCCATTATTTGTCGTGAGAGAATGAATACAAGCGCGCCAGCGACGGGTCTGATGCCGAAGGAAATGATATAAGGTTCAAAATGGCTCTGAGCACTATGGGACTCAACTTCTGAAGTCATTAGTCCTCTAGAACTTAGAACTACTTAAACCTAACTACCCTAAGGACATCACACATATCCATGCCCGAGGCAGGATTCGAACCTGCGACCGTAGCGATCTCGCGGTTCCAGGTTGCAGCGCCAGAACCGCACGGCCACTTCGGCCTGCGAAATGGTATAAGGAAGTCAGTTCTTCCGTCACTAATGATCGTGGCTTGTATCACACTTTCAATACATCCATTTGTGTTCTTGTCAGGTCAACAATTTTGCCTTCACATGCTTAACATCCGTTATTCGCAGAGTGGCGTGATCCGCAGCACCATAAAGTCCGTCGCAGGTTCGAATCCTGCCTCGGGCACGGATGTGTGTGGTGTACTTAGGTTAGTTGGGTTTAACTAGTTCTAATTTCTAGGGGACTAATGACCTCTGAAGTTGAGTCCCATAATGCTCAGGGCCATTTGAGCCATAAAGTACACGCAGAATAAAATAGTAAAATTCGTACCTTCTCCGAAAGTCTCGCGCTTTGGCAGCATAGAAAAGTATCAAAGTGTGCCTGAGCCTCGGTTTTGCCAGCTGCGCCCACAAGTCAAGGATTGAAGAGTACTTCCCAGCGGACTGTAGAGTACGCTCCCACATGGCTAGCATCACGACATCGAGAGGCATGTCAGCTAGGTGAGCGAAGTTTAACATCCACGGAGTGCGAGACAATTTGAGTGATTGCCGTTCTAGACAGAGGGTTGTAGTCGCAGCACAGTGGTCCGTAAAGGAAGCTCGGATAACTTCAACATTAAACATGCAATCGCGCAGGCAGTCTGATAAGTAGAACCTTTCTAACCAGCTACTAGAAGTCGCAGTAAAGTGAGTAAATTTAACTAACGTCAGGTATTTACAAACCCAGCCGTCTTGAGGCGTAAGGAGCGGAGCAGGTCTTGTAATTTTGGACAGAAATTAAAATTTGGAGATCGATCTGCAGGACGCAACACACAGTTAAAATCTGCACCCAACAGAATACCCGGAGGACTTTTATGAAACAGATAAACAATATCCTCTTTATAAAAACGCGAACGATCCACTGCGCGACTAGTGCCAGATGGAGTATATAAAAGAACCAAAGTTAGATTAAAAAGTTGACAACGTATGCCCCTCCCAGAATCCTACATTTCCACCTCAGCAATAGGAATGCCTTCACGAAAGAATAAGGCGGTCCCCGTAGCATATTCGGACGGTACATTAAAGACGACACGAAAATCAGGTAAGGAGAAATGCCTAAATAACGCCTCCTGTAAGAAGACTTTGTCCGCACATGAATCATAAATGAACTGACGCAGTGAAGCCAATCGCAATTCTGATTCCACACGGTTAACGTTTAAGGAAAGAAACGTGTGGGCTTGGGTCATTGATCACATTTATACAGGGATGTACGGAAAGTCCGAGCAGAATTAGATAGATAGCTGAGAGTCAAGATCCACTGCGGAATCCACAGAGGAATCGGAAAAAGGGGAACGAAAACCCTCGTCATCGCAACCATTTTTTCTTAGATTTCTTTCGTTCCACCGCACGGCCAGGTTATATACTCTGTTTCTGTCGGATACGTGGCATGGCGCTCTCTGCAGCAGGTGTGGGAGCGATCAGAGGCACAGCTTCCTGTCCCTCAGAGCAAGGGTCATTTAATGTAGTTCCAGCCACTAAGGCGCAAGTTCAAATCTTCAAATGTGTGTGAAATCTTATGGGACTTAACTGCTAAGGTCATCAGTCCCTAAGCTTACACACTACTTAACCTAAATTATCCTAAGGACAAACACACACACCCATTCCCGAGGGAGGACTTGAACCTCCTCAGGGACCAGACGCACAGTCGATGACTACAGTGCCCCAGACCGCTCGGCTAATCCCGCGCGGCTAAGGCGGAAGCATTCTGTGGAAATGCCAATGCAACAGGTGATACTTGCTCACTAATTTTGTTGTCCTCGGGAGTTGCGGTAGGCGGCAGCTGAAGACGAAGGAGCAGGAGGATGTAGCATCGTGTCAAACTGAAACGGGGAACACAAAGGCGAAGGGGGTCTCCGCTCATTCTCCATTGTCAGGCAGCTCAGAAGGAGCCACTTCGCGAGCATGAGTAACGCTGGAGATAACCTCTTCGCCACTCACCGTACCATGGTCGGGAGGTATCGTAGCATCGAGAGAAGCAGGGGACACAATTGATGCGGAGGAGGTTGGCACAGAAGGCACAGCCAAATCCTCACTACCACCATCCTGAGTGCGGTGTCGCTTGTGTGTCACTGTTTCAGGTTCTGTCCTGGGGGCAACAGGATTCGGAACCTGTCGCGGAGGTAAAGGCGGAAATTCATTGACCCGATTATCGGAACTGACTGTTTGTTCCTTATGATCCGAAGCAGAAGTAGCTCCGACGACGGGAGTAGTAGGAACAAGATCGGCGACCGTCAATTTGCGATGCTGCATTAATGACTGCTTTAATACGAAAACCTTCGCCGGCCGGTGTGGCCGAGCGGTTCTAGGCTTGTCAGTCTGGAACCGCGCGACCGCTACGGTCGCAGGTTCGAATCCTGCTTCGGGCATGGATGTGTGTGATGTCCTTATGTTAGTTCGGTTGAAGTAGTTCTAAGTTCTAGGGGACTGATGACCTCAGGTGTTATGTCCCATAGTACTCAGAGCCATTTTGAACATAAACCTTCCAGGGCCAATTAGACCAATCGCGTCCACTTTCATTGAATAAGAAGTAGGTTCCCTCTTGACCAGTGTACATGACACGGACGCGGTAACCGCACGCTTTTAAATGTGATAGAATATTGCATTTGACACGCATTTCCACGGAGCGAATTCACTATAACACTGTAGTCTGTGTTGAATAGATCAACGTTCACAGCAGCCGTTTTTCACTTAACCATAAAGAGTCAATATGTCTTTTAGATAGTTGTCATCAGTTTCCGGCGGGAGGTTGAACACTCGAACATTGCTATATTTGTTTTCAGCACCTGCGGGTGACACCATACTAACAGAATTATCGCGATGCTTTAACAGGATTTGAAAACCATGTCGCGACAGTGATCGTTCAACGTGAAGGGAAACCATAAAAATAACGTAAAACACGTATTCGTCTGCTACAAAATAAGCGATGTGGACCTGATCAAAGTTCACATGAATTGTATCGTCAAGCCAATCGTGGAATTCTAGAGACCCAGTCTGCACGTGTCGCTTTGTTTTATCTGAAGTACAGCTCACAGTACCTTTTCGTGGAACACACGTGGAAACCATGGTAGCGATAGGGGAGCGGCCGACGCCGTTGGAAGTAGACGAACACAGGCAGTAAGGCGGAGCGGAGGTTCTACGACTCACTCGGCAGACAGAAGGAAAACTTCACACAAGCGAAGCTGCGGCATGTGAAATAAAGAAGAACCTTCTCGGTCGGCGCTAGAAGCGGAACTGCACGCCATCGGTGTAACAAACTGCTATTTGTTGCTCTTCTTATACTTGGAACGTTCATTGTTTTTATTTTCCTTTTTTTCTTTGTTCAGTACATCTTCTTTCTGTTTTCATGCGTGATCTGTGTTCAGTTTTTGATGGTCTGTGCACTAAAAATGAGTGGCGTGCAATGGGGAGTTCCTCTTGTAACTGGGTTTTACGCTGTGTGGCGGGTCTCTGCGCGTCGTGCTACGTGCTTCTGCAGTCACGCATTGTCAAGACACGTTGCCATTTACCTACCTGACTAAAAACCAAATATCTCTGGCACAACTCGTAAAACAAGCCATGTACATGTGAAATTCGAGAGTCATCAACGCTTCCAGGACTTTGGTATCCTCCGGGAATCGGTACGGAGCCTTGTAATCACGCATTCTGTACCCTTGGCGGCAGGTCAACACGACCTGCGGCTGCACATTACGTGCCGTAATTAGCGCGGGCTATCGGACGCAGTACGACACGTGGGCGCGCTGTGTTCCCAGCATCCATCACGCCCGCTTTCTCTCCCTCTGTGAATTCGAACGTATTTAACTGCGCTAGTTTCACAACTGTAATGGACTGCTATTGATCACACTTACATTCCCTCTGAACCCGCATTTAGTCACCAAATAACAGATAGGCGTTAATGTATGAGTCTAATGAACAAAGCCATAGCATACAAAAAGATCGAAGTAATGCAGCCCACTCTTGGCTTCAGTTAAAAAATGTCAGGACCGCTAATTACACATAAAAACATAAAATTGTTTGGTTACCAATTTCATGGTTTCTGGGCTCCGAATCTATATCTGAATTGCGTTTTGCTACAATGTGTCTTCGTTAGACACCACTAAAATAGTAAAATCACTGGAATGAAAAGTAATTTAATTTTTCAGTATTAACGAATATTATATTGAAGTATAAATTCGAAAACACTTCTTAACTGCACGGTAATTATGTTTCCAATAGCTTTCATTTCCATTGCCTCTTTCCCTAAAATAGCTAAAGCAGCTTTTCCTCTGACAAACTTACACGCATAAACACGAACTTATTACCTAGAAATTATGTCTCCAGAGCATTCTATTTCCATTCACACTACTTCTTATAGCATTGCCTTTAGCATGTCTCGGTGAACTGAGCAACAATAGTCTCTTACGTTATGGGTATTTCAGCAGCCTTATACCGTCTATTCTTCGTTCTGATGTGGAAGCGCCGTGCATATTCCTCACGCACGTGGCCCAAATTTTAGGATCAAAGTGAAGGTGAATGTTGAGACGCATCGAATATCCTAATTTCTTGACCTTTTGCGTATTTCACTGCTACATAAATGAGAAGTGGTTTCTTTTTTCTGCCTAAAAATGTGATAACGACATCCTTGAATGATCTCAGTTACAGTCATTTTTGTTCAGTTTCCACAGAACGTAATTTTCCGAATTTCAGGTCCAGTAAACACGCTGAATGGTGCCTGGTTACTTTTATTAACTTCAGAGTCTATCTTGTTTTCTGTGGATCGAGATATTTGTATTTGCTGTATTCTTTGCAAATCTGCTCCAACCAGTTTCGATCAATTAATACAAGCCTTATAGCAGACTCTTTGCTTGGTCACTGTGACAGTCTTAGTCTTCGGGATTCCGTTTTCTTGTTCGACCAGTAGGATTCGCTGGCACCTGGGTCATGTGGTTCTGCTCGTCTGAACGTGATACGCCATTACATTACTTTTGCAGTCTCTGTTCTGAGTACGTGTGGTGTAGTCATGTGCTGTGTTCTGTCATTCGCTGTTATGCTATTATGGAAGTTAACTTTCGTGGCGAGGTTAGTTTGGCTCTGTTTAGTCAAGACCGTTCCACGTGTAGGTATCAGGCCGCTTGCTTGCACAGAGTGGAGCAGGAAAAGGTTGACAGTACTCTATTACGTAACTGTTTGGAAGCTGATTCTTACATCTCACATACATTAAATCGAATTGTGTGTTACGAAGACCATATTCCTCCTGCTTTTAAATTTAAATCTTGGAAGTGCAGGCTGTGTTATTCCCACGGGAATGTGACGTCATCATCTTGTACTTAACGATGATACGCCTCTTGCTAATTAATTTCTCTCGGTTTCATTTTGCCACGAACCTTATTACTCACGGTATTCAGTAATACAGTGGCCACATTGTTCGGGCGCCATCTTGTTATTCGGGTGAGGTGAGTAAACGACTCACGTCAGCATATGTATAACGTAGTCCATTGCTTTTATGAAACATTGCACGCATGTGCAGTATACAGCTACCAGATACAAAGCCTCTCCTCCACCATTTTTTCCGTTGCGCTGAATCTATTATGAAAGTGAGCGTGTTCTGTGACATTTAATTTACGAGTCAGATGGCGTTAAAAAGTTGTTCTCTGAAGCATCAGAAATATACATCGTGCATATCTTGAAATTATCGGGCTGAAAATCAATCGTCACACACACAATTTTCAACGCTTTTTGAAATTCCTGACGGATTAAAACTGTGTGCGAACTGAACCTATGAGCTTTGCCTCAGGAAACACACTAAGATTCTCTTATGATACAGCAGGTAACATCTCGCAAAGATTCTTCAAGCAATCTCAGTGTTTAGGAAAGGATTTAAGAAACCTTTTTACTATCCCTAACACAATAACTACAGAATGTTTCGGATCCATGACTTTCTTTTCTGAAAAATGAGGAGAACGAAACAGTTTATTTCATTAATCACGTACACAGCAACCAGAGAAACAATCGCAACAGAAATTTCAATTATGTATTATAGTTGACTAAGCAATGTGTGAAATACATATCATTGAAACAAGCTAAAATGACGTACTTTCAAAACGGAATGTCCAAAGAGTCACTGAAAAGTCAAATCTGATTCACGATTTGTTAAGAAAACAACTGCATCCAACCTACGCAATTAGAATAGCACTGACGTTCAAGACACACGCGAAGTAAGAAAATCGACTAACGAATTCGTCACTAAGAAAACTGTTAATAAGACGGTATTTTCACCCGTAGCTGTGACATGCTTGTGACATGGCTACGTCTAAACGACGCTGTTCAAAAGCTCTATCTCCAACGTATCCCATTCCCGACAACAGACGGTGCGTTAAGTCGAGTTGATTCCTCGGCAGCTGCTCGCGCCTCTCCAGTGTCCACATCACATCTCCGAAGACCGCTTTGAAGAGCACGACAGAGGGTAGTTTCCAGTGTGCTACGTATTACGGTTTCTTTCAGTTCCATTCACGTACGGACGGTGAGAAGAATGACTACATGGCCAATGAGTTCATCTTGAGTTCGCAGATCACATGGTAGAGATACCTGTTGACAGGCGGCGGTTGTAGGAGATTTTTCGTGTGACCTATATTTCTGGAACGAATGTTCGGGATTTTTTAAATGCGTTTCATTCTCTATCCCGAAGCAGGGACCAGTCTGTTCCAAGTGAGGCGTGTTTTAATGCCTCAGTTGTTTCCAGCCAGGCAAGTTGGTAGTTGCCCCTCATTTCGTGCGTTTTGTAGAATGAATTTCGCATTTCAGCTATTGTTTGACATCCAGCGGAAACCATCCAAATCGTCTGGTCGCACCGGAGTGTGGCAGCTACTTTTAGTTTGTTTCGGGGACAACAAATCCTCGACGTCGGTATGAAGGCATTAACCCAGTTATATACAAGATTCCGAAACTTCGGTAGTTATATTTCCCCTATCACTCATAACTGATAAGTCTTCTAAACTCAAACCCGCCAGTCAAGTATCGCTTGAACGAGGGTTTGTGTGCTACATCCTCCACAGGTGGATTACACTTCCTGAGGACTCCTCCAACGAATTTGTCTGGGTCTGTCTTTCCTACCATTAGTTTTGCATCGTAGTTACATTTTAAGTCGTTCCATACACTTTCTCCTAGTTTTTGAGTTTAAATTAGCAGCTGTATAGCACCTAAACATAACTGCTATGGAAATTTTCTAACATTTAGATACTGATGTAAAGCAGATTATATTTTATTTCATACCTACAGTAAACTACAGATTTTTAAAGTGAGCCATCCTTCAGTTTTTTTCTTAGTTATGATTTCCTCGTAACAGCTCTTCGATTGCTTACTTTCTCTTGCTCCTAGGCATCACGGCCTCCCGCCTTCCCGTGTATTGCTAGCCTTCGCGAGCTACGTACACCACATCGGCCTTTTAGCATTATGGTGGAAGTACGCACATTTCAAGGGATTTTAAGTTTTACTTCATTGATGTTATACAGCTGGTATCCACAGAATCTTATATCCTACGTGGTGTTATCCGGCCGGCTATTTTTCAGATGTCTTCCATTCTTGACGTTTTGGTTCCATGTGAGACTTTTTGGATCGTCTTTCTTGCGGACCGGCAGTACTGTCCCCAGATTTGTACAACAATTTTAATGGTTATTAAGTGTTGTGTGTTGTTATTGATATTCACAAAGTCTCTGAGATGTGGTTACCTTCGACGCAAAGTTGTTTGTCTCTCCCCACATGTTCAGTGAATGTCAACGTTTTTAGTGATTGTTCAGCACTAGTGCAGTCCTACAATAAGGAGTCATTTGCCAATCTCTTGCCTAAGCGTTGAACCTCGACAGGTCTTCAAGCATTTCGCAACAATTTTAAATCGTGGCGATTCCATTATATGCAACATCATCATCCGCAAACTGCCTCGTGCAGCTCTTGCCACATACACTGACGAGACAAAACACTACGAGCACTGTTCACGGCGAGACTGAATGCCGCTTCGCGGTGTTGCGGGCACCTGACGCGCTAACGGACGTATGCAAGAGGAGCAGAAACGAAAAGGGAATCAATATAGCGACTATACCGGCACCATTCACATAATCAACTTCAATAAAGGGCAGATTGTTATGGCCCGGCGCTTCGGAAACAGCTTGTTGCACACGGCAAAGTTCCCACGCTACTGTCATGGTCATCTGAGCAAAGTGGTTGATGGACGGTGTAACCACGAGCGGGAGACAAAGCGTTGGACGTCCACGTCTAATAACGGAATGCGGAGGTGGCAGCCTCGTTCGCTCTGCAATGCGGGTACTGGCGCAATTGTTCCGGAGCACACCGTTCTGGGCACATTGTTGAACATGCATCAACACATCATGCAATCCTTCCGTGTTCCGGTGTCGACGCGGCGACATCGTCAATTAACACTGCAGCGGCACGGGATCTTGGAGATTACCAAGAAGAGCTAGCCGTTATAAACAAATAGCATTAAAAATGGGCACAAAGAAAGAATAGTAGACAAACTAAACAGAGAAATAAGGATACAAATAAAGAAACAAAAAGCCGGCCGCGGTGGTCTAGCGCTTCTAGGCGCTCAGTCCGGAACCGCGCGACTACTACGGTCGCAGGTTCGAATCCTGCCTCGGGCATCGACGTTTGTGATGTCCTTAGGTTAGTTAGGTTTACGTAGTTCTAAGTTGTAGGGGACTGATGACCACAGATGTTAAGTCCCATAGTGCTCAGAGCCATTTTTAATGAAAAAAAACTAACCAAACCACACCAACACATTCGACCTTCACTACTACAAAAAAATGGCATACAATGACCTACCACAACAAATTCACACATAACATAGGTAACGCATTCAAAAATACAAGGCGTAAACATTGCTTACAAAACGAACAATTCAATACAAAAGCACATCCCAAAACTGAAATCAAAGCCAGACAGATACCGACAATCTCGTATCTATCAGCTCGACTGCAGACAGTGTGAAAAAATACACATTGGAGTGATTGGCAGGACTTTGACAAGAGATGTAAAGAACGTCAGAGCACTTAAATATGATAAAAACCATTCAATATTTGCAGATAATCTACAACAAGATTGCTGTAGATCAAGAAATACTGAAAAAATCTGAACATCATAAGAATCAGTAATGACACACCTTCTCCCTTTCCAAGATAACTTCTGATGTGTCGGCAGCTGGGCCAACACCTTGTAGATAGAGGTGGCTTAAAAGGCACGCTAGACTAACGCAGACGGGCGTGAAGTACTGGAACAGGATACGTAATTAATGCTATGAAGAAAAGTACGTAGCTGGTATAATACTTATCTTTAATCAATCATTGTGGTACATCGCACAAAGGAGACTTTAATTACAATCACTGTAAGGCTAATGGCGCCTTGCTAGTTCGTAGCCATTAACTTAGCTGAAGGCTATTCTGTCTCTCGGCTAATGAGAGAGAAAGGCTTCGTACGTCTAGTCGCTAGCTCTGTCGTCTGTACAACTGGGCTGAGTTCGAGTCAGTCTCTCGAGACCTGCCTTGTGGTGGCGCTAGGTTTGCGATCACACTGTGGCGACACGCGGGTCCGACATGTACTACAGGACCGCGGCCGATTTAAGCTACCACCTAGCACGTGTGGTGTCTGGCTGTGACACCACAACTTCTACATACAGAAAGCATTAACACAAAATAAACAGTTGCTCAATGACCAAAACCAGACACTATACAAAATAATTGAGGAAAGTACATGAAAAAGGAGAGCACCTATTTCATCCTTCACTCTCTCCCACTCAATTACCCTCCTCACCCCCCCTCCAGTTACATTGCACTTCTTCCTCCTCATCTTCTCCTCCAAATCACACTCCATCACATGTCACAGTACTGTACACTTACGACCACTCGTCATGGCTTCTCTCCCCCCCCCCCCTTTAAAAAAGCACGCCATCACTATTCCTTCACTACTCTTGCACAGTATATAAATAAACAGCAACAGAATTGAATGGAGTTACACATACAGTTAATTAAAACACAAAAAAAATAGTATAGGTCAAAGGCAAACTAGTGGCGACGTTATGTTGGCAACACTCCAAAATACAAACCACAACACACACCTAGAAGTATAAAAATAAACCAAAAACATTGGTGTGCAAAAATGTGTGCTTTGTAAAACGTAATAAATGCATAGCTCTGAAGAGAAATTAAAAGTTAGACTATAAGTATCCGTGCCTAATGAAGAAAAACACCAAATATGTGGTAGCAGACGTCATTTCCCGATGTAGGCGAGAAACTAGGCGGAAATCACAGTAAGTAAAAAGTAACATATTGTTAACGAACTTTTTTTCGATCTTAAAAACACACCAAATTATAAATATCTTTATTTACAGATGTTTTACCTTAATAAAGCGAAATGCGTCTGGTGAAAAACAAATACACGTATTTTCCTGTAGTTGCAACAACAGAAGGCAAATATAGTCAGGAATTGTAAAGCAGCTGTGGACAATACCGTCACACAAATGAAGACTTTATTAAAATAGAGTTTCCGTTGGTGTTGTTAAATGAAGTGGTTATGAACAAATATTAAATATGTGTACCACATCAAAGGACAGTAGAAAGCTTTCAAGAGAAGTGTTGGAGGGAGGGGTGGGTGGAAGGTGGATCCAAGAGGGAAGGCAGGTCTCCACACTGTGGTCACGCATTCATTTCCCTTCTTCGTAGGTCTGCAAACTAACGGCCGAGCAGGCGAGTCCCCACTCTCTCCACCCTGCTACTTCAGAAGACTCAAGTACACGAAGTTTCACAAAGTTATAGCGACTCCACCGCAGACACGCCTACGGGGTGGGGATGTTTGTTTTCCAAGATGTGCATCAACATTACATGGCATACAGATATGAGTTACTGCTAATGCGTGAAACACATATGGACAGATTGTATGTAAATCTCTGTACACTGTTCTTCACTGAAAGGCGGGAAATAGATGCCTAGTCATCCCACACAGCAGTTGTAGTATTCTTCCCGCAAGGCGACTTACCCCCACCACGACCGCTGTTCGTTTTTCAGTTTGAAGACATACTAAACGTTCCCATTATTTACCTTCTTGGGTGAACAAAGTAACTATACAGTGCTGATTTTATATAGTGAAGTTATTTTCAGTTTATTAATGACTTAGAAGTGATCAATACTTACTTTCTACTGTTGACGGCGTAGTCCAGAGTCACGTAACTGTACTGTAGTCACCTGGTGGCGGATTAATGAATGATCACAAAGTTATTGCACTTTTTTCACCATTATCTTTGCTACTCGAAGACTGCACAAATCTCCCATTCAAAACCTGATGGCCCCTGAAGAGTGGACGGAACTCAATGGAGGCACTTACCACGTATCCACATTATATCTTGCAAATTTGGCGCGAATGGAGTGCAATGGAAATGATCATGTACGAGTCACGAACAGTAATTTGCTGTAACGCATTGCTTGATTCATGTTAATATATAATAGCTAGGTTCCCTAGTGACCTACAGAGGGAATCAGTTCGGAGAGCTGGAGGCTGGGTCGATGCAGTGTAAAGTTTTCCAACTATTGGCAAGGGAGAAAATGAAATTTACAAATTTACATCGTCAAATACATATTGACAGCATGTTACATTTGGGACAGGCTCTTCAGTGTGGTAGACAGTTGACACCTCCAGCTATTGATCTTTTTTACATGACAGCTCATTTAACAGCTGCAAATAAGTACTCAATACTCTGAAAATAAAATCGCCATGTCAACACGATCTAGTGAACTCGTTTTCTCTACTCACATAAGAGAAAAGCTGTCTGCAAACTGAAAAGCGAGCAGCGCTCGTGTTGGGAGAAGTCGCCTTACCGGAAGAACACTACAAGTGCCGTGCAGGGCGACTCTTGCAATATGGTAGAGTATGCAGGTATTTACGCAAATTCTGCCCAAATGACTTTCGTGCGTTTCATATTATTAGCTACACATGTCCTCTCAAACTAGTATTGGCAAGGATAAGTCAGTTTTAAACGTCGAGCGTGGCTGTACAGACGTTACAGCTACAGCAAATGTTCTTGCACTTAGTGTTAAATGCGCAATAATGTCATTACATTTCGGATAGGCATTCGACATGGTAAACCACCAGAGCCTTTTAGAGATAGTGAGCGGAATGGGATTCTCATTACAGTTTATCAACACGATGCGAAAAACTCTAAAAAAACAGGTCATCAAGAATTAAGATCAACGGTCAGTTATCGAGGAGTTTTGAGTTGAAAAGTTTCTTGAGGCAGGACTAACCAATAGCCATGGCCTGGTTTGCCATCGCTGCTAAGCCTCTCCTTGCTACCATGTAGGAAAGGCTTCGAGGACTGGACATACACGGCGAGTACACTGTCTGAAAAGTATACGCCGAGGATGTAGGTCTTGTGGTTACAAATGAAACTGACGTAGCTAACCACAAAGCAGTAACGCTGTCTGAGGGACTCGTGCAGAGTTTGGCAAACCCTCCGTTCTCTCCGTAATCACGCTTTCGATAGGTTAAGTGATGATATTTACTGCATCCTACAAATTATCCACCTTCGAGAAATGTTTACCGTAACGAAACACGTGTAATTACATGTTTCACGTCACGAGATACTCTTAAGCCTTCTGCCAACAGCTCTTCTCAAACAGGCACTGACTGAAGTAATTAGAAACGCCACAGCGCGTTCCCGTTCGCTTATCCTGTGTGTTACGTCAACAGAGAACCGCAGTGGAGTCAAACCGAGAATTAGCGTGGTCTATTGTACCGCTGTTATTTAACATTGTAGCGCTAAAGCGCTCATATTATTTGCATCCAGCCAACAGACCGTAGCAGCAGCAGCAGCAGCTGCCAGCTTTTCAGCCTCCCGCGAGGAATCGCGCTGGTGTGTATTTGCGCTTCTGAGGCGCACACGTAATCTGCGTAAAAACCAGAGTCTCTCTTCTCTCTTTGCTGCTCCTACGCCGCTGATGGACCACGTGAAACTCGGGGAGGCAATCCCTTCAACAACACTGTGTAGCTGCGAGGAAGGAGAGGTTAGTACTTAGCTATTTTATAAATATATCATCCCATTGTTTCTAACCTGCTTTCCTTTACATATTAACTTCTTCCTTCTTTGTTATGACCTTTCTGTTTTGGCCTACCTTCACGAATACCGTTTTAGAGCAACTAACTTATCGGCCCCTAATTCGAATTTGGTGCACATATACCAAGGATATCTTCCGTCAACAATGTTTTTGACCAGATAATGAGTCATACAATCATCAAGTTCGAAAGAAATTACTCCACGCAATCATAAGTGTGCTTATTTCTTTCATGAAGCCTCCATGTCCACTCGTTTACCGATAATACGGCTATCTCATCATCTCAGAGTTTTTTGCAGGAAATAAATAGAATGTGGAAGATATTTGTTGATGACGATTCAGGCATTACAATGCTATGATTATTTTCCAGTTCACCCCGGTTACAATCTCACCATCCCTCCTGTTGTCGCCTGGAGTGTCTCCTAATACCATAGTCTTCCTAGACAGTGACAATGTATTTACGAAGTTCTGTTTGAATTTCACTAGATGCTACTAAGTTATTCTTATTCTTGCATGTCATCTTTCCCTCACCAGAAAATCTTCCTTGCCGTGTTGTCCCATGACACTATTTTATTACACTAGTAGGTTGTATGTTTATCGGACAGACAGAATGCATAACACAACTTAAGACGGGTATTCCAGTATGTAAAAATAGAATTGAAAGACAGAGTTTTGCGAAAATACGGGCTCAGCGACAGGAATGAGACGTTGCAAAGACTCTCCCAATTCTGCAATCAGTTCCTGTTAGAACGCGTGATGGCAAGTACACAATTCAAAAATCGCAAAACGTGGAGTTATACTTAAAAAAGACCTAAATATATGAAGGTAACAGATGAACTACAAGATGATGAGACAGAGATTCCTGAATCCGATCTCGGAATATAAGATAACATTTTTTTTTAAATAGCGATGAAGAGTAGGTTGAAGTTTAGGAGCCAACGTGAATAGAAAAGAGTGAGTGGAGTACTGGCGATTGGCCGTGTGTGCTTGAAGTTCACTGAGGCTCTAGACTTAGTGCTAATGAACAGCACATTGCATCGATCAACTGAGTAGGAAGGTACTCACGAACGCTGTACAGATAAGAATAAAGTAAGAAACTGCAAAGGTATGATGCGTCGAGAAAGCAAAGAGCAAGTGATGAATAAAAGAAGGAAATCCAAAAATTTTCAGGAAAAAAAAGCAGCAACGAGGGTCACTTACCAATGTAATCAGGAATTAGTGCAAGATTGTAAAGGGAAATGATGGTAAGCAAAATGTGAACAGAGAGAAAATTAAATTATCATCACAAAGAGAATTTCATTACGTTTAGAAGTCAAAATAACTTTCGAAAAATTTAAAAGCGTAGATAGTAACATCAAGATTTCAAAAGAATTTCCACCGTTAAGGGGAGAGCGGGTAGATGTACGCCGAGACCCTCTTCGAGTGGGAAGGACCGTCTGTTGATGTGTAGGATGCAACGGAAGTAAATTATGAAGACAACGAGCATCAAGTGTTAAGGCCAGAATTTGGCACAGAGCAGTAGATTTACGACCAAACAAGGCAGAAGGAATAGACAATACTCACGCTAAATTTCAAGATTCTCGTAGATTAAATGGAAATGAAGTCCAATGCATCTCTACAGAGCTTAGGGGAACGAGGTGTGAGACCCGCACCGCTGTACTAGGCAATGTCTTAGTGGAGGTGGTTTGCCGTTGCCTTCCTCCGACGGTGATGGGGAGGAATGATGAAGACGACACAACAGCACACAGTCATCTCGAGGCAGGAAAAATCCCTGACCCCGCCGGGAATCGAACCCGGGACCCCGTGATAAGCGATAACGCTACCGCGAGACCACGAGCAGTCGTAGATAGTGACACGTGAACGATTTTCAGGTTCACATATAGAATCCATGAGACTAGAAAGATGATATCGAACTTTCCAAATACATCGTTAAGAAAGAACGCTGGTACATCGGAAGCAGAGTAAGATACGTTGGATTTGCAAGGAGAAAGTAAGAAACAGGCTAGAGCTTCTGATTAAAGACCAATATATCGATATTTGGTCCAAGAAGTGTATATATATATATATATATATATATATATATATATATATATATATATTATTGGCGATATTCTCATCACCGATATATCAACACATCGATGGGAATAGCAAAATCAAGTGCCTATATTTTTATTTTATATTTTTCGCAATTTTCGGTAAATATTTGAATTGTTCTTTTGAAATTGTAGTAGTACGTAATTTTGCTTCCACTGTGTAAAGGAGTCTTACTATCTTTTGAGCTTTCATAACGCCCAGTCTTTCTATTTGGCCGTGTGAAAAATGTCTATGTGGCACAAAGAAGAAGTCAGATTGCACTGGGCGGTGGCCGTGTGAATGGAATAACGAGATTCCCGATGTGAAGAAATTTCGGTAAAAAACAATTTTAACGCAATTAGTGTGATATTCCTTTACATCGGCATTCTTCAAAAACAGTTGCTGAAAATCATGAACAAAAATCTGAATGACAAGGTTCGTCTTTGTGGTGGGCGGAGACGTGTGAAGGGAAACGCTGACGTAACGGCTCTCGGCGCGACCAGCAGAAACTGCGACATTTAGCTTCACGACACACTTTTGACACTACAGCTGCCAAGTCGCTGGGAAGTTGACACGAAGTGTTCCGTACAAATCCGATATCTGACGAAACCGAACAACGGACACATCTGACACCTTTTATTGTGGCACTTACATGGAGTTATCATTTTTAGCAAAGTGGTTATCGCCAAGTATGAACGTGGATCATTTTCATTTCAATCCTTGTTCTAAGGGGGAAAAGCAGGCTACTAGCTTGTTGATGTACAGAATACCTAATAATAAAACAGCACTTAAATACGCAGCTCTAAAACTGGCGGAATATTTGGAACGTGCAGACAATAATTTTATAGGCCTGTACGTCAATATTTTTTCCGGCGATGTATCGATGATTTCTTTCGAAATACCGAGGACCGATAATGATTTTTTTTAAAATATTGGTATAACGAATTCCCGATATTTTTAAAAATATCAACAGTCCTAAAACCGACTAGCATGTGCAAATAAAGTTTGTCTCGCGAAACGTTTTTTGATGTTGTTGCTGTTGTGGTCTTCAGAGCGAAGACTGGTCTATCTACCCATCGACGCTACTCTGTGAATAAAACAGCATCCTAGACCCATTTGAACATGCTTACCACAATTTTTATCTACCGCTCCCATTCCTCCACCTACATCCCACCACTATCATATCGACGATTTCGTGATGCCTCAGGAAGTGTTCTCTCAACCGAACCGTTCTTTTAGTCAGTTTGTGTCATAAAAGTCCTTCTTCCTCAGTTCATTTCAATACTTCTTCATTCTTTATTCGATTTACACAGTTGACCTTGAGCATTCTTCTGTAACACGTCACAAGCGCTCTTCTTTCCTTTTTGTCTGAACTCCTTATCGTCCATTATCGCTTCCGTACTTGGCTACAGAAATACTTTCAGGAAAGAATACCTGACCATTTGTGTTGACTGTTACAAATTTCTTTTTTTCCAGAAACGATTCTCTCGTTATAAAAAAGAAAGAAAGAGTAGGATTTAACGTCCCATCGACAGAGAGATCATCAGAGATGGTCTGCATCTTGTGTCCTTCGGACATCATCAGTTGGTCTACTGTCCAAATAGTAAAACTTATCTATTACTTTCAATGTTTAATTTCCTGATCGAAAAGCCTAAGCTTCCCCTGATTTAATTCCACTACATTCAATTATCATAATGAGATTTTCACTCTGCAGCGGAGTGTGCGCTGATATGAAACTTCTTGGCAGCTCAAAACTGGCAGAAAGGCAAAGGTCTCGAGTTCGAGTCTCGGTCCGGCACACAGTTTTGATCCGCGAGGAAGTTTCACATTCAATTACGCTTGTTTTAATTGTGTTTATGTTCATCTAACAACCTCGCTTGAATACACTATCTATTCCGTTCAGATGCTCTTCCTAGTCTTTCGCTGCGCCTGGCAGAATTACAGTATCGTCAGATATTGTCGTAGATATCATTTCTACTCCTATAACTGTAATTCCTTTCACAAATTTGTCTTTGTTTTTCTTTACTGCTTGATGGATATCACCTTGTAGAGGCTACAACCCTGTCTGACTCTCTTCTCAACTACTCCCTGCTTTTCATGCTGTACGACTCTTACACCTGCAGTTAGATTGCTGCGGACGTTGCAACCTACCTATCGCTTCTTGCAATTTATGCAACTAAGATTTTGTAGGAGTGTGTTGTACTCAACATTGGTTCAAATGGCTCCGAGCACTATGCGAATTAACTTCTGAGGTCATCAGTCGCCTAGAACTTAGAACTAATTAAACCTAACTAACCTAAGGACATCACACACATCCATGCCCTAGGCAGGATTCGAGCCTGCGACCGTAGCGGTCGCTCGGCTCCAGACTTTAGCGCCTAGAACCGCACGGCCACTCCGGGCGGCGCACTCAACATTATGGAAAGCTTTGTCTAAATCTACAAATGCAATAAGAATAGAAAAGTTTCCTTTTCATTAACTTATCCTACTTTTCTCCCTAGCCCACATTGATCTTCCCCGGCGTCAGCTTCTGTACTGCTGCATTAAATCTTAATTTGAGGGAGAAACATGTGTGGAGGTACAGCTGGAGCACAGAACTGCGTGTAAGTGAAGCATGTACCACGACAAAACTGAAAATGAAGAAAACTGAAGTGTCTGAGATGTGGCAAGAGAAGGCAACAAAAGAGAAGCTTCTCCGCAGCACTAAAAAACAAGTATGTGGAAGTCACTAAATGAAAGAAGGAACATGATGTTAGGACATGTACTGAGGCACCAGTGAAAATGTTCAATGGTACTAGAGGGAACCACAGAGGTTAAAAGAAACATGAGGGAAAGTATAGATTGCAATGTGTACAATAAATTATGGCGAATGTTGGATGTAGGTGCTACTCTGAGATGAAGTGATAGACGCAATGGAAGAATTCGTGACGGACCGCTGGAAACCAGTCATAAAAGTCATGACCCGAAAAAACGGCAAATATTTACCACGTTCAGCAGAAGTTGCTCCAGGAAGTCCATGACTCCAGGATCTCAGGCAGGTCGCTCCTGCACCCTCCACCCACCCTCTCAGGTGTTCTTGGAGTGACCTACCACCTCAGTATTCTGTTCCCAGTGCCATACAGAGGTTACAAAAGTCATGGTGTACCGATATGCACGTGTACAGTTGCCGGCAGTATGGCGTGCGCAAAGTGCAAAAGGGCAGTGCATTGGCAGAGCAGCCATTTACATTGAGGTGATTCATCTGAAAAGGTTTCCGACGTGATTGTGGCCTCTCGACGGGATGTAACAGATACTGAACGAGGATTGGTACCTGGAGCAAAACGCCTGGGACGTTCCATTTCGGAAATCGAAAGGGATTTTAATATTCTGACATCCACAGTGTCAAAGGTGTGCCGAGAAAACCAATTTCCAGGCATTAGTTCTCATCACAGATAACGATGTGCCCGACGGCCTTTACTGAACGATAGAGAGCAGAGCCATTTGCGTCGAGTTCTCGGTGCTAACAGACAAGCAATGCTGCTTTATATAACATCAGAAATCAATGCGGGAAGTTCGACGGACGTATCCGGTGGAATCTGGCGTTAATGGGCTATGGCAGCTGACGGCTGACGTGAACGCCTTTGTTAACAGTACGACATCGCCTGCAGCACCTCTCCTCGGCTCGTGACCGCATCGGCAAGACTCTGTTGTTGTTGTTGTGGTCTTCAGTCCTGAGACTCGTTTGATGCAGCTCTCCACGCTACCCTATCCTGTGAAAGCTTCTTCATCTCCCAGTACTTACTGCAACCTACATCCTTCTGAATCTGCTTAGTGTATTCATCTCTTGGTCTCCCTCTTCGATTTTTACCCTCCACGCCGCCCTCCAGTACTAATCTGGTGATCCCACGGTGTCTCAGAACATGTCCTACCAACCGATCCCTTCTTCTAGTGAAGTTGTGCCACAAGCTCCTCTTCTCCCCAATTCTATTCAATACCTCCTCATTAGTTATGTGATCTACCCACCTAATCTTCAGCATTCTTCTGTAGCACCACATTTCAAAAGCTTCTATTCCCTTCTTGTCTAAACTACTTATCGTCCACGTTTCACTTCCATACATGGCTACAATCCATACAAATACTTTCAGAAACGACTTCCTCACATTTAAATATATACTCGATGTTAACAAATTTTTCTTCTTCAGAAACGCTTTCCTTGCCATTGCCAATCTACATTTTATATCTTCTCTACTTCGACCATCATCAGTTATTTTGCTCCCAAAAAAGCAAAACTCCCTTACTACTTTAAGTGTCTCATTTCCTAATCTAATTATCTCAGCATCACCCGATTTAATTCGACTACATTCCATTATCCTGGTTCTGCTTTTGTAGATGTTCATCTTATACTCTCCTTTCAAGACACTGTCCATTCCTTTCAGCTGCTCTTCCAAGTCCTTTGCTGTCTCTGCCAGAATTACAATGTCATTGGCGAACCTCAAAGTTTTTTATTTTTTCTTCTCCATGGATTTTAATACCTACTCCGAACTTTTCTTTTGTTTCCTTTATTGCTTGCTCAATATACAGATTGTATAACATCGGGGATAGGCTACAACCCTGTCTCACTTCCTTCCCAACCACTGCTTCCCTTTCATGCCCCTCAACTCTTACAATTGCCATTTGGTTTCTATACTCATTGTAAATAGCCTTTCGCTCCCTGTATTTTACCCCTGCCACCTTCAGAGTTTGAAAGAGAGTATTCCAATCAACATTGTCAAAAGCTTTCTCTAAGTCTACAAATGCTAGAAACGTAGGTTTGCCTTTACTTAATCTTTCTTCTAAGATAAGTAGTAGGGTCAGTATTGCCTCACGTGTTCCAACATTTCTACGGAATCCAAACTGATCTTCCCAGAGGTCGGCTTCTAGCAGTTTTTACATTCGTCTGTAAAGAACTCGCGTTAGTATTTTGCAGCTGTGACTTATTAAACTGATAGTTCCTTAATTTTCACATCTGTCAACACCTGCTTTCTTTGGGAATGGTATTATTATATTCTTCTTGAAGTGTGAGGATATTCCGCCTGTCACATACATCTTGCTCACCAGATGGTAGAGTTTTGTCAGGACTGGCTCTCCCAAGGCCGTCAGTAATTCTAATGGAATGTTGTCTACTCCGGGGGCCTTGTTTCGACTCAGGTCTTTCAGTGCTCTGTCAAACTCTTCACGCAGTATCGTATCTCCTATTTCATCTTCATCTACATCCACTTCCATTTCCATAATATTGTCCTCAAGTACATCGCCCTTGTATAGACCATCTATATACTCCTTCCACCTTTCTGCTTCCCCATCTTTGCTTAGAACTGTGTTTCCATCTGAGCTCTTGATATTCATACGAGTCGTTCTCTTTTCTCCAAAGGTCTCTTTAATTTTCCTGTAGGCAGTATCTATCTTACCCCTAGTGAGATAAGCCTCTACATCCTTACATTTGTCCTCTAGCCATCCCTGCTTAGCCATTTTCCACTTCCTGTCGATCTCATTTTTGAGTCGTTTGTATTCCTTTTTGCCTGCGTCATATACTGCATTTTTATATTTTCTCCTTTCATCAATTAAATTCAATATTTCTTCTGTTACCCAAGGGTTTCTACTAGCCCTCGTCTTATTACCTATTTGATCCTCTGCTGCCTTCACTATTTCATCCCTCAAAGCTACCCATTCTTCTTCTACTGTATTTCTTTCCCCCATTCCTGTCAATTGTTCCCTTAGACTCTAGACGACTGAAAAAGCGTGGCCTGCTCTGACGAGTCGGACTTGGTTGATAAGAGCTGATGGAAGGGTCAGAATGTGGCGCAGACTCCGCGAAGCCATGAACCCGAGTTGTGAACAAGGCCTTGTCCAAGCTGGTGGTGCCTCCATAATGGATTAGGTTTTGCTTACACGGAATGGCCTGGATCCTCGTGTCCAATTGCACCGACGATTGGCTGGAGATGGATATGTTCGGCTTCTGGGACACCATTTTCAGCAATACGTAGACTTTTAAGAAGGACAGTGCGCCGTATTACCGGGCCACAACTGTTCACGGCTGGTTTGAAGAACATTCTGGATAGCTAATGGTATGGTCACCCAGATCGCTCGACATGAATACCATCCAACATTTGTGATACATAATCGGGCGGTCAGTTCGTGCACAAAATCCTTCACCGGTTACACTTTCGCAATTATGGACGGCTATAGGTGCTGCGTGGCTCAATGTTTCTGCAGGGGACTTCCAAGGACTTGTGGAGTCCATGGAACGTCGAGTTCCGGCACTACGTCTGTCAAAGAGAGTCCCGATACGATATTAACAGGTATCCCATGACTTTTGTCACCTTACTGTAAGTCATTTCCGAAACGCACAGACACGTTACGAAGTTTGCGTTCTGGCCCGGAGGTCTAAGTGATGCCGAACAGCCGCCGTGTTATCCTCTGGAAATGGCGCCCTCGTGATGCCGTATGAAGGGGAGTGGCGTCAGCACACCGCACACCGCTCTTCTCCCAGCCGCTGCCAGGTCTCTCCGGAGCCTGGAGCCGGCACTCCTCACTCGAGCAGCTCCTCAATTTGCATACCGGTCTCAGTGCGCCCCGCTCCAGTGCCGCGTCCAACGGAAAATACGTCGCAGTACCGGAAACTGAAGGCGGGTCCTCCGGTTGGCGGTCAGACAGGCCGACTGTTCAGCTACGGACACACACACACACACACACACACACACACACACACACACACACACACACACACACGCACGCACGCACGCCCAAATGACTGTCAGTATCTACAGTAGAAAATCTTGGAAAGTGCAAACTGAGTGAAAGTCTCCGGTAATAAATGTCCATCGTCATTACAATGAAAATGTTTCCTGAATACATATTTCAGTAATTTGCAATAGCTGCATTCAGCATTAAATGGCTAGTAAGAATTCTTACTCAGAATAGAGAAAGCCATAGCTTGTTAGCTGAAGTGGCCATTTTTCGAAAATAAGTACTCTTTCTTATAAATTTGTTACTGAAGATGTCCTGTTAGACGTCTTGTCGAATATATTTGCTTTCATAGTAAAACACCCTTTCATTCATTTCATCCATAATCTGTATAACTGACGCAGATGTGAGTGATAACCCATTCTTAAACAAAAACTTCCGGTCTGTAATGGAATAAATGTATTAGTATCGGTATAATATTCTTAAACAACAAAAATATAATGTGATTCTTGAGTTTCTCCCGGCGTATTTGATAATCAAAATATCCACGGGTGTGCTGCCGGTCTATAGTGTCCAACGGGCACAATATTTCGGCGATCATACATGTCGCTATCATCAGCTGAACTGACGGTCTGAGCTCCTGTGAACGTGCCGGCACGAAGATCCGTACGCTAAGGCTGCTCAGAGGGAACTGGGTTCGGTCGCGGCGGCGGACGATTTAAATACCCTCCGCCCGCGGCACGCTCCCTCCGCCGTCCGCGCCCCGCGCCACGGTCGCGCGGTGCAACAGATTGCGACGGCGTCTGAGATGACGTCGGTGTGATGGCTCTGTCCGCCGTGGTCGTCACAACTATACGTTTGCTCGATGTACTCTTGATTAACCCGATCGCTGGTTCCCAAGCCCTGCTAAGATTATAGCCACAGTCGCGGTTTATGAGGTCGTCATTGGTGCGAATTTCGATGGCCTTTCTAACAACGCTGTCCCAGTATCTCGACGTCTGTACCAGAATCCTCGTGCGGTCATACTCCATGGCGTGATTTTCCGACAAACAATGTTCAGCGACCGCCGACTTGCTCGGATACATCAGTCGAGTGTGTCTCTGGTGTTCACGGCATCGATCCTCGACGGTACGCATCGTCTGACCAATATACGACTTGCCACATTGACACGGAATGTTCATCTGCGAACTGTTTTTCGAAAAAATGGGTACTCAGAGTGGCAGATTCAACGTGCTCTCCGCCCAACCACTGCAGCACGACCTGTTGAGATGGATGAAGTCACGAGGGAGGAGGTAGGCACTGCATTTATTCCATACACAGGCGCAGTGTGTTAGTTAGGTTTAAGTCGTTCTAAGTTCTAGGGCAGTGATGACCTCAGATGTTAAGTCCCATAGTGCTCACAGCCATTTTGAACCTCTATTAGTTATGTGCCTTTCTTCATAATATGCTTGCTTATTTACACTACTGGCCATTAAAATTGCTACACCACGAAGATGACGTACTACAGACGCGAATTTTAACCGACAGAAAGAAGATGCTGTGATATGCAAATGATTAGCTTTTCAGAGCATTCACACAAGGTTGGCGCCGTTGGCGACACCTACAACGTGCTGACATGAGGAAAGTTTCCATCCGATTTCTGATACACAAACAGCAGTTGACCGGCGTTGCCTGGTGAAACGTTGTTGTGATGCCTCGTGTAAGGAGGAGAAATGCGTACCATTACGTTTCTGACTTTGATTATGGTCGGATTGTAGCCTATCGCGATTGCGGTTTAACGTATCGCGACATTGCTGCTCGCATTGGTCGAGATCCAATGACTGTTAGCACAATATGGAATCGGTGGGTTCAGGAGGATAATACGGAACGCCGTGCTGGATCCCAACGGCCTCGTATCACTAGTATTCCAGATGACAGTCATCTTATCCGCATGCCTGTAACGGATCGTGCAGCCACGTCTCGATCCCTGAGTCAACAGATGGGGACGTTTTCAAGACGACAACCATCTGCACGAACAGTTCGACGACGTTTGCAGCAACATGGACTATCAGCTCGGAGACCATGTCTGCAGTGAGCCTTGACGCTGCATCACAGACAGGAGCGCCTGCGATGGTGTACTCAACGATGAACCTGGGTGCACGAATGCCAAACGTCATTTTTTCGGATGAATCCAGGTTCTGTTTACGGCATCATGATGGTCGCATCCGTGTTTGGCGACATCGCGGTGAACGCACATTGGAAGCATGTCTTCGTCATCGTCATACTGCCGTATCACCCGGCGTGATGGTATGGGGTGCCACTGGTTACACGTCTCGGTCACCTCTTGTTCGCATTGACGGCACTTTGAACAGTGGACGTTACATTTCAAATGTGTTACGACCCGTGGCCCTACCCTTCATTCGATCCCTGCGAAACCCTACATTTCAGCAGGATAATGCATGACCGCATGTTGCAGGTCCTGTACGGGCCTTTCTGGATACAGAAAATGTTCGACTGCTGTCCTGGCCAGCACATTCTCCAGATCTCTCACCAACTGAACACGTCTGGTCAATGGTGGCCGAGCAACTGGCTCGTCACAATACGCCAGTCACTACTCTTGACGAACTGTGGTATCGTGTTGAAGCTGCATAGGCAGCTGTACCTGTGCACGCCATCCAATCTCTGTTTGACTCAATGCCCAGGCATATCAAAGCCGTTATTACGGCCAGAGGTGGTTGTACTAGGTACTGGTTGCTCAGGATCTATGCAACCAAATTGCGTGAAAATGTAATCACATGTCATTTCTAGTATAATATATTTGCCCAATGAATACCCGTTTATCATCTGCATTTCTTCTTGGTGTAGCAATTGATGTAGATGTAGAATCAAGCATTTCGAGAATATTTCAGTCTTTCATGAACGCTATAGTAGGAGAAATAAGTGAAACTACTGATCAAAGTGTTCCCTACAAGCAGTCACATGCTTCCCTGATATGGTCCAGTGAAATGAACATTTGAATTGTAGTGTGCATGTGGTTTTATTCTAAGTATGATTTTTGGAATATGTTGTCCGGGGGAGCTTATGGAGAACCGTTGTCGCATGGACAAGTTCCGTAAGTTGTTCCATAACAAATGGTTAAGAAACCCCTGGATCGACAACTACCTCTGGCAGGCGAGCCCTCGACGAGACACCTGGGTCACCGTCAGCAAGGTCCCTCGCCCTACGACTCCTGCGCCTTGGTATGGCGTCTGATCCCGCAGCCCTCTCGCCAGCATGTATGTAGGTGAGGGAATCGCGGCTTAGGAATCTATGGAGACGAACCATTCCCTCCGTCTCAGCCACCCGTCACAATAGGTGTTCCGGAGCCAATGGTACTTGACCCATTGGTCGAGAGTTCTACACCCATCCGTACAAGTGACTCCAACATAGACCTGAACATGTTTGCCCGAGCATGCCGTTTTCATGGAAAGCGATTTAACGATCCCGCCAGTAGATGTTATCAATAGTGTCTTGGCGGCATTATAGTTCAGGATTCAAGAGCGTCATCAGTGGCATAGAAGGCCACTCACATAGTCGCAGCAGCTGGTAGCAATGGGGTAAGCAAGTGTCTGTGGCTCAGTCTGATATAATTCACAGCAAGTGCAGCTATCTATTAAGCCTGTGTTGTTTACCACTATTGGCATTCCTTCTGCGTTCAGCACACTACTTTGTTAATCGATTGCGCTTTCGTATCAGGACCAGACATAAAAATTAGGACCTCATTTGTAATTAGTGTGATAACTGTAGAAAACTGCAAGGTGTTGTCAACAACAGCTCGATAGTATCCCGTTACGAGATTAGTAGCAGACCTTTTTATCCTCTCACGTTGTGTTAATATTTGAAGGTGACTCTATGGTGCGGTATGAAATGGGAAGAACGTGCGAAATCAGTAACGGGCTTGTTTAAAAGTTATGAAAAACTGTGGTACATGTGAAAGAAAACAGCTTAAATGACGCTAATGCGATCATCTGTAGTATTGTTTCAACGTCTAAAACACTTATCAATGTATATGATAGTAGACATCCACAGAATTCAGAGACAATCTGCTAGGATCATAATAGATCAGATAGTCCATCCGAAACTGTAATAAGGAAAAAATTGGGAATTTTTTGAAGAAAGACTTCGATTTTCTCACGTAACATTGCCGAATAAATTTAGATAAATCGTACTCTTGTGTAATTCCTGCCAGGAATTCAACTGCTTTCATTTGATATTTTGAATAGTGGTCACGAGAATAAGTAAGGTTGGAAAGACGGGGAAAGTGTGAAGGTAGACTTCTCTCTCTCTCTCTCTCTCTCTCTCTATCTATCTCTCTTTCTCTCTCTCTAGATCTCACTCACTCACTCACTCTCTTTACGCTAATCGAATAAAACAGAAAATTTAGAATATTGGTAGGAATTGCTCATTACAACTCACTCTACTGGGGGGATGGGGTAGGAGGGCGCTCTCCTTGTGCATACAGTGTGTTCAGAAATTCCCCTTATAAGCTTGTAAGTTTTGCGGAGGGGAGTGAGTACACAATATTTTCAAGGGAGCCATGTCCGGAAACGTACTGTTTCCGTTCAACGACGGATTCAATTCAGATGTTTGACTCATCCGCGTCTGTTTGAGGAACTGAATTACGCGCGATGTGGTACAGTTATTAGGTAACAGCTAGAAAAGAAACATAACGAAACATCCATTTATCACTTAAGAACATTTGTTTGTATTAACACTTAAACATTACGTGTTTACACTATTGCAGTGTCCGGAGCTAGAATAGACCCACGGACCTTTCTAAATAGGAGTCTGTTATTGGATCAAGTTTGTCTTGCGACAGTTGTCACACTTTTGTAGGTTCATGCTCCTTTCATTTTGTTTTTCTTTTCAACGCTTTTTCCCTCACAATTTTCAGCATTTTAAATTCTGGCCCCCTTTTTGGGTCTGACCTCTACTTTCCAAGCTTTAGCGAAGTGCGGGCCGTTTGGAGAAGGACGCCTTACTGTGGTGCACTACCTCGCAACTGTGCGCTGTGTTCTTTTGCACCTGCCAATCAAGTGGGTCTACCTCTGCACCAAAAGTCCAGCGTGGTAGCAGGTCTCTCGTGGTGGAATCGTCGTGTACCCCCTCAGTGGCAGCCCGCTCACAATGCAGGGACCGCACTGCCGATGCCTGAGTTGTGACCTCACCCCGTCAGCCAAGGAGTAGGCGCCTGTCCACTTCCGGGTACCGGGACTCCGGGCAACGGCCACTGCGCCATGTGGCTTCTCCCTTGCTGGGGATTCACACACGGAGAGATCCTCCGATCGGAGTGAGTGGCATCGGCACGGATGATGCCCAATGAAACAGTTCAAACTTAATGGTGGCCGTGCCAACACGGCCGCCTCGTCAGTCAGGAACAGTGATTTTAATGAAGTTTACAGTCCTGAGGCATTTTCGTCACTGACCATACCTCAAGAAGAGAGCCAGGCAAAGAGAAATGGAAGCGGACAATTTTCCGAGTTCTTAGTTTGTTCCTGCACTGGCAGCGGCTCTTTTGCTTCAACGAATCCAATGTTTTTCATTGAAAATATTGACGATCGATATGGGGAGGTTGTGGTAATAGAGAAAATGACAAATGGATCTTTGCTGTTGAAAACACACCCGCCAACCAATCATGGGCACTTCAGGTCTATGTCAAATTAGGTTACACACCAGTCACCATTTCTCCTCACAACAAGCTCAACAGAATTCAAGATGTTGTCTTCCATTGGGATCTAACACTTCAAACTGGTTAAGAGTTGCGTACTAATCTGATGCAGCGTGGAGTCCATTTTGTTGCTGCACCCGGAAGGGACCGAGCGATAGTAGAGGGGACTCTGGAACTTTTATCCTAGCCTTCGACAGCAACATTTTGCTTGAGAATGTTAAGCTCATGGTTTCTAGTTGTGATGTCAGGCCCTACTTTCCTCCTCCCATGAGATATTTTAGGTGCCAAAGGTTTGGACACATGTCCGCCCACTGTTCTAATAAGACTATCTTAAGGTCATGTGGACGGGTGTCTCACAAGGGTAGCCCTTGTGACCAATCCCCTCAGTGTGCCAGTTGTCCGGAACCACACCCTCCTTGTTCGGGACAATGCTCAGTGTTCAAGAGGTAAAACAAAATTCAAGAGTATGAAACGCTGGACCGCCTGTCTTACCAAGATGGAGGAAAAAGTTTGAAAGACTTCATTCGATCAATATAGTTTCAAATGTTTGTGACTGTCGTGTCACAGTCCACACCTCACACAATGACAATGTCTCACTCAACACCTCCAGGCCCTGGCCGCATTCCGGGGTCTGCCCTCCAGTTAGAGAAGGCAGCGTCAGCTACTTCATCCCCTACACCTATAGCGCCACTGGTTCCCACACCATCGGTGCGCCCAGAGATGGCTAGTCATCCTCTGGTATCAGGGATGAGGACACCTGTCAAGATACTATCCTCTCAATAGAACGACTAGCAGCTACAGACTGCGAGCTGAAGAAAAGTACAGGCCTCTTCACTCCCAGAAGATAAAATAGGGAACTCTTCACAGAAATCTAAGTCACAGAAGGATAAGCAGAAAGTTAAACTACACTCCTGGAAATTGAAATAAGAACACCGTGAATTCATTGTCCCAGGAAGGGGAAACTTTATTGACACATTCCTGGGGTCAGATACATCACATGATCACACTGACAGAACCACAGGCACATAGACACAGGCAACAGAGCATGCACAATGTCGGCACTAGTACAGTGTATATCCACCTTTCGCAGCAATGCAGGCCGCTATTCTCCCATGGAGACGATCGTAGAGATGCTGGATGTAGTCCTGTGGAACGGCTTGCCATGCCATTTCCACCTGGCGCCTCAGTTGGACCAGCGTTCGTGCTGGACGTGCAGACCGCGTGAGACGACGCTTCATCCAGTCCCAAACATGCTCAATGGGGGACAGATCCGGAGATCTTGCTGGCCAGGGTAGTTGACTTACACCTTCTAGAGCACGTTGGGTGGCATGGGATAAATGCGGACGTGCATTGTCCTGTTGGAACAGCAAGTTCTCTTGCCGGTCTAGGAATGGTAGAACGATGGGTTCGATGACGGTTTGGATGTACCGTGCACTATTCAGTGTCCCCTCGACGATCACCAGTGGTGTACGGCCAGTGTAGGAGATCGCTCCCCACACCATGATGCCGGGTGTTGGCCCTGTGTGCCTCAGTCGTATGCAGTCCTGATTGTGGCGCTCACCTGCACGGCGCCAAACACGCATACGACCATCATTGGCACCAAGGCAGAAGCGACTCTCATCGCTGAAGACGACACGTCTCCATTCGTCCCTCCATTCACGCCTGTCGCGACACCACTGGAGGCGGGCTGCACGATGTTGGGGCGTGAGCGGAAGACGGCCTAACGGTGTGCGGGACCGTAGCCCAGCTTCATGGAGACGGTTGCGAATGGTCCTCGCCGATACCCCAGGAGCAACAGTGTCCCTGATTTGCTGGGAAGTGGCGGTGCGGTCCCCTACGGCACTGCGTAGGATCCTACGGTCTTGGCGTGCATCCGTGCGTCGCTGCGGTCCGGTCCCAGGTCGACGGGCACGTGCACCTTCCGCCGACCACTGGCGACAACATCGATGTACTGTGGAGACCTCACGCCCCACGTGTTGAGCAATTCGGCGGTACGTCCACCCGGCCACCCGCATGCCCACTATACGCCCTCGCTCAAAGTCCGTCAACTGCACATACGGTTCACGTCCACGCTGTCGCGGCATGCTACCAGTGTTAAAGACTGCGATGGAGCTCCGTATGCCACGGCAAACTGGCTGACACTGACGGCGGCGGTGCACAAATGCTGCGCAGCTAGCGCCATTCGACGGCCAACACCGCGGTTCCTGGTGTGTCCGCTGTGCCGTGCGTGTGATCATTGCTTGTACAGCCCTCTCGCAGTGTCCGGAGCAAGTATGGTGGGTCTGACACACCGGTGTCAATGTGTTTTTTTTTTCCATTTCCAGGAGTGTATTTTCTGAGGCTTTGGGCGTTCTGCTCCCAAGTCCAGCAGCAGTCGAGCCTATGCACATAGACGACAGATCGCGCAGCTAAGAAATCCCAACCATGTTTTCCAATCTCAACTTTCTCAGACACGACATCAACGCTCCATCAATGGAACTATAATGGCTACTATCGCCATTTGACCAAACTCCGTCATCTAATGGCTACGTATTCTGTAATTGGCACAGCGCTTCTTGAAACACAGTTTATGGCAATAAACCTCCTAGCTCTGAAAAGCTACCACCCCTATTGTACCAATCGCGTTAATGTTGAGAGAGCGTCCGGTGGGGTCTGTACCTTCATAAGCTATAATACAGGGTGATTCAAAAAGAATACCACAACTTTAGGAATTTAAAACTCTGCAACGAAAAAAGGCAGAGCTAAGCACTATCTGTCGGCGAATTAAGGGAGCTATAAAGTTTCATTTAGTTGTACATTTGTTCGCTTGAGGCGCTGTTGACTAGGCGTCAGCGTCAGTTGATGCTAAGATGGAGACCGCTCAACAGAAAGCTTTTTGTGTTATTGAGTACGGCAGAAGAGAATCGACGACAGTTGTTCTGCGTGCATTTCGAACGAAGTATGGTGTTAAACGTCCTGATAGGTGGTGTATTAAACGTTGGTATAAACAGTTTACAGGGAATGGGTGTTTGTGCAAAGGGAAAAGTTGTGGACGGCCGAGAACGAGTGATGAAAATGTAGCACGCATCCAGCAAGCATTTGTTCGCAGCTCAGGAAAATCGACTCGCAGAGCTAGCAGAGAGCTGCAAATTCCACAAATAACTGTATGGAGAGTCCTACGAAAAAGGTTAGTTATGAAACCTTATCGTCTGAAATTGGTTCAAGCACTGTCTGCAGCTGATAAGATTAAAAGAATCGATTTCTGTGATTTTATCCTTGCTCACATGGAAACAGATGAATCTTTCGTTTCAAAGATTGTGTTTAGTGATGAAGCAACTTTCCACACTAACGGGAAAGTCAACCGTCACAATGTCTGTACACCTGAACGTCAACTACCCGAGGCGATGGATCGGCCGCCAGGCAGCCCGTGACAGAGCACTTCATCACTGGCCTCGAAGAAGCCCTGATCTTACCCCCTGCGATTTTTTCTTATGGGGGTTTGTTAAGGATATGGTGTTTCGGCCACCTCTCCCAGCCACCATTGATGATTTGAAACGAGAAATAACAGCAGCTATCCAAACTGTTACGCCTGATATGCTACAGAGAGTGTGGAACGAGTTGGAGTATCGGGTTGATATTGCTCGTGTGTCTGGAGGGGGCCATATTGAACATCTCTGAACTTGTTTTTGAGTGAAAAAAAACCTTTTTAAATACTCTTTGTATTGATGAATAACAGAAGGTTATATTATGTTTCTTTCATTAAATACACATTTTTAAAGTCGTGGTATTCTTTTTGAATCACCCTGTATATTCTGCGTTCAGTTGCCCCTTACCAATACACTAGAAGCCGTGGCTGTTAGTGTCTTCCTGTCAGTTTGGATGACAATATGTAATGCTTATCTACCCCCAGACGAACCTTTCCATTATTACAAGCCGTTAGAGTCAGTGGCACAGCTCCCTGCATCCTTCCCCTTGTTGGGGGATTTTAATGCCCATAATCCTCTCTGGGGCGGTGACACTATGTCTCACAGAAGCCGAGTACTAGAACGCCTTCTTTCAGAATTGGACGTCTCCCTACTCAACACTGGAGCTGCAATCCATTTCATTGTGACCCACAGAACCTTTTCAGCTATCGATCTCGCAGTTTGCAGCCTGAATATCTTGCCCCTGATTCAGTGGCGCGCCCATGGCGATCTTCGTGACAGCGGTCATTTTCCTATCGACCTCTCCCTCTCGCCCCACGTTGCACGCTTTGGAAAGCTGTCAAGTGACGGATATTGACAAACTGGTGCTGGACGCTATTGATACTATTACTCATGCTGCTGCAGCAACGATGCCCTACTCCTCCAGGTCATCCCGGCGACCGCTGGTACCATGGTGGTCTGAGGACATAGCCACAGCTATCACTGAACGCCGCAGGGCGCTCCAACGGCACAAGCGCTATCCCTCTATGGATAATTTAATAGCATTTAAGAGATTCTGCACGAAAGCTCGGTTTTTAATAAAGAAAAGGAGGCGGGAGTGTTGGGAGAAATATCTCTCAAGTTTACGATCGCACCTCCCCCCCTCCCAAGTATGGAATAAACTCCACCGCATTTGCGGCCATCCACCACCCATGGCGGTTCCTGGCATCCTAGTGAATGTTAACATCTGCACTAGACCTGTGGTAGTTGCTGAATGATTTCGGCACACTTCCCTGAAATGTCCGCTTGCAGACACTACCATCCTTATTTCCTGTCACAGGAACACCTCACGACCGCTACGGTCGCAGATTCGAATCCTGCCTCGGGCATGGATGTATGTGGTGTCCTTAGGTTGGTTCGGTTTAAGTAGTTCTAAGTTCTAGGGGACTGATGACCTCAAATGTTACGTCCCATAGTGCTCAGAGCCATTTGAACTTTTTTTTTTGAGCACCTCACTGAGCGACGAGCGCTGTCTTCCAACGCACACGGCTCTCTGTCGTACAGTGTGACTTTTAGCGAATGGGAGCTTCGCAGCGCTTTGGCGGAGTGTCGCGATACAGCCCCTGGACCCAACAAAATCCTCAAACAAACGTTCAACTTCCTTCGAGCCGTGGCGGAGGGCACTTTACGTGCCACTGTCGTCACCTCCCTTTCCTGTTCCAGTCGCGTATGGTTCGCGGGAAGAACGACTGTCTGAAAGCCTCCGTGCGCGCTCGAATCTCTCTAATTTTACATTCGTGATCTCCTCTGGAGGTATAAGTAGGGGGAAGCAATATATTCGATACCTCATCCAGAAACGCACCCTCTCGAAATCTGGACAGCAAGCTACACCGCGATGCAGAGCGCCTCTCTCGCAGAGTCTGCCAGCTGAGTTTGCTAAACATCTTCGTAACGCTATCACGCTTACCAAATAACCCTGTGACGAAACGCGCCGCTCTTCTTTGGATCTTCTCCATCTCCTCCGTCAACCCGATCTGGTACGGATCCCACACCGATGAGCAATACTCAAGTATAGGTCGAACGAGTGTTTTGTAAGCCACCTCCTTTATTGATGGACTACACTTTCTAAGGACTCTCCCAATGAATCTCAACCTGGTACCCGCGTTACCAACAATTAATTTTATATGATCGTTCCACTTCACGCATACTCCCAGATACTTTACAGAAGTAACTGCTTGCTACCAGTGTTTGTCCCGCTATCATATAATCATACAATAAAGGATCCTTCTTTCTATGTATTCGCTATACATTACATTTGTCTATGTTAAGGGTCAGTTGCCACTCCCAGCACCAAGTGCCTATCCGCTGCAGATCTTCCTGCATTTCGCTACAATTTTCTAATGCTGCAACTTCTCTGTATACTACAGCATCATCCGCGAAAAGCCGCATGGAACTTCCGACACTATCTACTATCAATGGTACAGTAAATGCAGTGGGCCCCAGAGTCTCTCTGTCACTGTACGTCTGTGACCATTGCCTGTTCTATGCCTCCGAATGACTGCGCACCACTGAGTGCCATCTGTGTGGAGAGTGCGGACTCGGCCCTGAACCACAGGTCTCAATTTTCCCCTGCAAAATCACAATTATGCACTTTTGTCGACTCAGGATTATGCACCCACACACAGAAGTTAATCTCAATGGCCAGTTACTTGAAATCATTGACACTTTCCAATTCTTATTTTACCACAAGGTAACTTGGCTGCCACATGTCTGCTGGCTCAAAGGTATGAAGAAGCTGAATGTTCTCCGTTTTCTTAGTCACTCCTTGTGCGGCAGAGACCGCAGTTCTTCTGAACTGGACTATGGATGTGTTGCCAATGGGTCGGGAGCACCGTCCGTGCTGAGTCTGCTGGACACTGTTCACCACACTGGCGTGCGGTTGGCAGTGAGGGCCTCCCTCACCAGCCCTGTTGACAGCCTCCTGCTGGAAGCCGGTGTCCAACCGCTGTGGATGACACGACTGCAGCTTCTGGCAAGTTACGCAGTCACAGTCTCTCAGCTGCCTACCCATCCATGTCCTCTACACAACTCCACATCGAGTAGTTCAGACTGTTTGTGCTTCGCACAAAACTAGGAAGAACAGCTGGAATCCGCTTGGATATTCTGTTCAAGCCTCCGTTAGTCTGTGTTCCTAGAGCTCCCTCGACAGTCCTAGTGGTCTGTACCCTGACCTGTGATACGGATGGAGCTCTTTTGTGACCTCAAGAAAGATGCTGATCCTACCCTTCTCCGACACCTGTTTCTTTCAGTCCTTCACGATTGTTGTAATTCGGTATGCATCTACACAGACGGATCGAAAGTGAATGAGAGGGTCGGTTACGGTTGTATGTGCAAGGGGACACGAGAAGCACTCTCTGCCGAGTGCCTGCAGGGTATACACTGCAGAGTTGATTGTCATGTCTCAGGCTTGGCGGTACATCAAATCCTAGGCCACTACGAACTTTCTGATCTGTAGTGATTCCGCAAGTTGCTTAAAAGGCATAACCCTGTGCTATCCCAAACATCTTTTGGGCGCAAACATCCAGGACCTTCTGGCTGACTTCTACACTTCTGGGAAGACGATAAGTTTCATCTGGACACCGAGACACTTAGGCATTCCAGACCGTCCAGCTAAAGACGCAACTACAGTATATCAATTTGACATAGGGATGCCGCGCCCAGAGTTAAGACAATTTCGTCGCAATATTTTGAGGGCCTGGGAATTGGAATGGCACGTTATTACGACACAAAACAAATTCAGGGAGATTAAAGTGTCCACGAAGGTGCAGCATACATCTGCCTTTCAGAAAGATGTCACTGTGTTGTCCCGACTACGCATTGGCCACACGAGACTCACCCAAGTGTTCCTCCTGCATAGGGAAGATCCTGCGGTAGTTTTCTAACGATAGCGCATGTTCTTGCTGATTGCGCCCTGCTGGTCGGCCTGCGGCACAAACTCAGCTTTCCTACGTCACTACCTCAGGTGCTTTCTGATGACGTGACAGTCGATACCGAAGTCTAGCAATTCCTGAGGCAGAGGGGAATTTACTATAATCTATAATACTCTTCTCGTTCCAGTGTTACCGGCGGTTGTGAAGGCGAGAGGCTCCCCCTGTGTCGGGTACCCACCAAGCGACCGCAGATTCCTGTATTACCCTCTCACCTTGTTGGTTTTTAGCCCACTTAGTGCGAGATGCTACCTGGTTTATCTCTTTTCTTTTAGCTGCCGTGGTACAACTGACTGTTACTCCCTTTTAAGCTCTTTGACTTGCTTATATACATAGTTTGAGCAGCCTAGTCCCCATTGTTTTCGCTTTTTACCTTCTGACATGTTTCTCTCATGGTAATCATCACCATATATTATTCCACAGCAAAAAAGAAGGCAGCTCGCCGTACATTCAGAACAGTAATGATGCATTACAACAGCGGCTGAAGTGGCGACCACCAACGCTGTTAGAGCCGTTATATCTGCGAAGTATGTTCTATCACACACTTCCTATTCGACTTGGTGTCAATTCAATTTCTAATGCAGCGACCAGAATTCGAGACAGCAGATCTTCCACCGTCTTTACAGGAGTCTCGTACACTACACTTTCCATACGACCCCACAATAAGTAGACCATAGAAGTTAAATTCGGCGATAATGGGGGCCACGCGGTTGGACCACCTCGATCTGTCCATCTTTCGCCATGTCGTCTGTTGAGGTGTCTCCGAGCCGCACGTTGGAAGCGAGGTGGTCCACCGTCATGCTGAAACCACATTTCCTGACGGACATTCAGTGACACAACTTCCAAGTTTTGTAGGTAAATCAAGTATGCAGGACCAGTTAGCTTAAACGGCAGGAGGTACGGCAAATTCACAAGACCGTCCAGCAGCGAGGGAGACGTTAAGTGACGTCAGGTGACCGTCTGACGCAGCACACGTCATCCTGCCTGCGCTACTGAATACAAGAATAATCAACTCTGAGACTTTTCTCATTCCCTCAGCAGACGGGGACGCGTTACCCACATGAATTGAAACCGTCGTAGAACGGAAATCCTTACACTTCCAGACGAGTTTACCTATTCAAAATATTATGTACTCATTGCCCGATACAAGTGTTGGAAGTCTGTAACGGCAGTTTCCGAACACCTTGCATGCAGTTGTAGGATAAGCGAGTGGACCAATGTTTGTCGTCACGTATCACTACATGCTAGACAGGATGGCAGTAGCAGCGTGATGAGATGAACGTAGTGACTGAAATACTTGTGTACTGTCTGCAGGCATTTCCTCGTTCCCGCATGTGTAACCCTCATTAAGAAGATAATTTGGGAAATTAGTTTCGTTGCGAAAGTAGGAGAGAAGCAGCGTTGCTCGGTTACGGTTGACACCGTCAAAAGAAACTAAGGCTCTAAGCCGCAAATAGCCTAGACCTATTAAGGAAACTCCAAAACAAGGTGCGCACTGGAATTGGTTACTCCGAGAACAACGTATAGATACTGCGACGCTTTTATCTGGGCTCACCATCGAATTCTCCTTCCATGATGAGTCGAATATCGTTTGTACTTGACTGTCTTCTTTCTGATTCCCTTTTGTGAATCACGAAGCGACCTCACTTACTCGTCCACATATCAGTCAGTACTGGATCTGACTGTTGGAGTTAGTACGTGACGAAGAGTGACTGATCCTGTAAGACACTTTTTTCTAATTATGGCAGTATTTATCGAAACGTATTCATCGCACGTGAAGTACCTGTGCCGGGGTTTGGTTATGAAGTGACAGATGTCTACTCGGACTCAGTTAGGTACTTCGCTGTTGAGAACTAATAGTTTGCATTCGACCAGCTGCTTTCGCTCCCCACGACAAATTGTAGAAACAAATCACCCTTCATAGTGTTCAGTATCAAAAATGGTTCAAATCGCTCTGAGCACTATGGGACTTAACTTCTAAGGTCATCAGTCCCCTACTTAAACCTAACTTACCTAAGGACATCACACACATCCATGCCCGAGGCAGGATGCGAACCTGCGGCCGTAGCGGTCACGCGGTTCCAGACTGTAGCGCCTAGAACCGCTCGGCCACACCGGCTGGCGGGGACTTATACATTTGGTCCTTCAGTTCCCCATTCTGAATCACGTGAGGCTTATAATGGTATTGACATTTTTCTTATGAAGATTAAAGTCTCATGAATCCCACCACTTTTAGCATTTTTAGATATCTAATGTACATTATCAAAATATAATACTAAAATTGTGTAGATCATCGGATATGCCGCAAGTTTCGAAATTAAATTTTCTAGTTTAGAAGGTGTAGCACAGTAGGTTGAGAGGTGTAGTGTATTACAATTTACAAGGAGGTCTCCTAAATTTCACAGCTGATATTATAAACTGTACTACTAAAAATAGCAAGAAATACAGAAAATAGATGACCAATATTCATTTTAACTTTTAAGACATTAGCAAGAAAATATGAACCATTAATACATATTCATCATCTAAAATGTCAAGCAACTTTTGGACTTTCACTGAACACACCGAACATTACCTGCTCATTCAGGTTTTCAGCTATCACAATGAAATATTTTTTTCTTCGCACTTACTTTCGGCTACGAGGTATGGAATCATAGGCAACATTTGACGAACTTGATCATTTTTTCCTCTTGGTCAACTTCACAGATCTTGCGGACGTAATGCCTTTTTTGGTTTCACCAGTTTCCGTTTCGTTAGGTCTTCTCTCGTTTCCCTCAAATTCTTTGTCGAGGAGGAGTCTCTTGTTAGGACTACGGACGATCTCAATGGCAGATGATGAGCTCTGCTTGTGATTCTTTGGGATAGGACAGATACGCTGTCGGTCTTCTGACAAGGATTCGTGAGTTCATAATTCCCGTTAGTTTGTGTTGACTTTCTTCGGAGTTTTACACTTTTCTATTAACTCATTTCTTCTTCCTCCTTCCTGGATTCTGAGTGTTGACTGGATTTATTTCCCACGAAGTCCATATCCCGAAAAACGTGACGTACAGATTCCAGTTTTGGAGAAGTAAGTGATTGCACTTTGGACGTTTGCAGCCCTGCCATATGGTTCTGCTATCATCAGAGCAATTTTTGTGTGACCAAAATAACCGCAGAAATCAATGTGGGACGTACGACAAACGTATCCGTTAGGACAGCGTGACGAAATTTGGCGTTATTTGGCTATGGCAGCAGAAGACCGACGCGAGTGCCTTCGCTTGGTAGGGTTCAGATCTGGTGCAGACATCGCGAAACCACGGACCCAAGATGTCAACGACGCACTGGGCAAGCTGAACACTTCATGTATCCAAACAACGATGAAATTTTTATGGATGATAATGCGCCATTTCACAACACTACAATTGCTCGTGATCGGTTTGAAAAACATTCTGGACAGTTAGAGAGAATTATTTGGCCATCCACGTCGCCCTACATGAATCCTATCTAATATTTACGGGACATAATCGACAGGTCTGTTCATGCACAAAATACTGCACTGGCAACACTTTCGCAATTATGGGCGGCTATAGAGGCGGCATGGCTCAATATTTCTGCAGGGTACTTGTATTGACTTGTTGAGTCCATGCCACGTCGAGCTACTGCACTACGCCGGGCAAAAGGAGGTCTCGTACGATATTAAGAAGTAGCCCATCATTTATGACCTCTCTGTATACTGTTCAACAGAGTACAGTAAAAGAGACTAGGAAGTGCTACTATGAAAACTGTCAGCAAAGACGAAAATGTGGTGTACAAAGGTCATGAGGACATCCTACAGACCGCGCCCGGGTTCCCGGGCTCGATTCCCGGCGGGGTCAGGGATTTTCTCTGCCTCGTGATGACTGGGTGTTGTGTGATGTACATAGGTTAGTTAGGTTTAAGTAGTTCTAAGTTCTAGGGGACTGATGACCTCTGATGTTAAGTCCCATAGTGCTCAGAGCCATCTGCACCATTTTAACATCCTACAGAGATAGGAAGATTACTTAAAAGTGACGTATGACACAGGCCATAAACCAGCAACTCTGGAATCTGTATCTTTTGATGTTTGTGAATGATGATGAGAGAGGATCAACAATCATGATGGAATAAATGAAGAGTGCCTGAGCTGCAATGGACAATGGGAAAGCTGAAAGTCAGATACGATACCAGAAGGAATGCTACAATGTTTAAACCAAGAAGCAAGTAGTAAAGGAAATATTGAGGTTATGTGACAAAATATTTGACAGTTGCAAATGGACAGTGAACTTTCTGACAACACTATTGGTTCCAATACCAAAGAAACAAGGAACCAAGAAATGCATCGAGCACAGGAAAATTAGCTTCATCTCACAAACAGGCAAATATAAGTTAAGATTCATTAATGAAAGACTGGAAAAGGTGGTGGAGGCTAGGGCTGAGGAGCAATTGGGTTTTGGACGGAATATTGGTACAAAAGAGGCAAACGGACTATTGCGAATTTTGCGAGAGAGGTTTGTTCATAAGCGAAGAGAAATGACATGGAAAATGTGTTTGATAAGTTGGCTTTTATGAGCTTGCAGCTATATGAGGGGAAAGACAATCGATTCGAAAACCAGAAGACTTATAAAATCATTACATTTCTATCAAAAAGCGTCAGTGAAAAAGTGAGGCAAAATGTACCACCTGGAAAAGGAGCAGGAAAAGGTTACTGTTTGTCTCCTACCATAGTGACCGTTGTTCACTAGATGAGAAGAGGGTAAAAAGTTAGAGGATGAAAAACATGGTGTTTCAGATTTGTGGGCTACTTGTCCTTCTAGCAGCAGAGGAAAAATAATCACAGGATATAGTGAGTATCACTGAAGCTGAATGACATATTTATGGAGTGAAACTCAGTACAAAGAAAACGAAAATTAAAGCACCAGGAGGGTATGAAAGAGTAAAGGTAATGCTGTGTGGAGAAATATTAGATCATGTGGAAAACTTCACTAGAAAAGGGAAGTAGACCGATGGCCATACATTGAGAAAGAAAGTGGGGGTTATAAAAACAGAATTAGAGGAGTTAATGGAAGGGGAGAGGTGGCGAGGGAGGGAGGGATTTCAGACGCTGGATGCTAAGAAGGAAACGATGCATCGCCGGAAATGGAGGTGCAAAGGACCTGCAAATATAGCAGGGAACTGATGATGATGACTGCTTTAATAAATAAATCTGATGCTGACTTTCGATAGTGCTGACCAGGGGATATCAGAGGACACTTTGTTTCATAACGTCCCTCTTTGAAGATAAAGGTACATTTGCACCTTCCATCGTCTCTAGCTAAGGTACCGCTAAACCTGCCGAGTGGCTCTTTAAATGTTCTTCCTCGGTTCTTATTCCTGTTGCATGTGGTGCCAGTTATGCAGTTTTATTAGTACTCGTTCTACTCATCAGGTGGCCATGAAACAATACCCGGACTTTTCACGTATGCCCAGGCAACTCCCAAACCAGAAACCGCCTTTGCGACGGCCAATCGTCTGGGGAAAATCGCTGGCAAATACGGTTCAGATTACCTGCCGCCCTCGTGACAGTCGCGTGTTACTGCGTGGTAGGCACAAACTGGCAGTGTCAGAGTCACAGGTGTCATCTACTGTGGTGTGGCAGCTTCAACACGAAACCTTCTCGCGACCACAGGCGCCTCTATTCGGACACGCACTGGACACCGCTCGACGCCGTCTGTGGAACCGTCGGTCACCGCAGCACCAGCGTATACAAAATGCAGGCGTTATGCGCAGATGCGCTGTCAGTGATGACGCCACTGCTGACCTTTTCGTCTCACTGCACCATGCAGAAGTAAATAGGCACACCCACGGCACATACTTGTTTAACTTATACTCAGTTGTTGATACACTCTGGGTTTTTCGTGTTACAGTCTACTATTATTACCGACTTTTTATTGGTTAAGCAGACACGGTCTAGCTACACTAATGTAGCCGCTGCCTATGTTCCACGTCAATGTGAAATAACCACTCACTGACGGCAAGTGGCAGCACTAGCAGTGGAGGGTACATAGAGACTGTAGGGAGGACGCGGTAAACATAGCACTTGTTGTCGCAATGCAGAAAAGGAGACGTTTATCTGACATCCAAAACGGCACGAGCATTGGCTTTCGGGACAAGAGTGAAAGCATTTCCGAAACGGCTAAGTCTGTAAACTGTTCGCGGGCCATTGTTGTTAAAGTACACCGTGCATGGCAGAATGGCGCTGTCCAAAACCAGGGTCTAGACAGCTGTCACGCACCACGGAGCATGAGTGACAGTGGTGAACAACAGCTCTGTAAATGTGTAGGTGGTGAACAGACGAACAGCTACTGAACAGCAGACCACCTAGCTGAACCAAGAGACTGGCAACTGCATCTTCTCAACGACCGTTCAGCGAACCTCGCTGCCTGTGGATCTCCACAGCAGGAGCCTGCTGTAGCGTCTCCTGACCAGTTGTCATAAAAAGCGTGTGATAGAATTTTTTCCGTGTGTGTAAGACCACTTAACATATATCGATATAGTGCCACGCACATGACGAAAGAGAAATAATTTAAACACGGATAAACATGAGCAAGTGAAACAATAAAGCAAAACTTTGTAAACATTTCACGAATGTATTATGTGTGTATGTAATACATTCACAATTATTTGACGTTTTATGCATTTTTTAACTTTGAATCCATGACACATTATTATCTTGTTAAATGAATTAGTGATTATGATCTGTGCCTCAGATAAAAGGGACAACTCAGTACATGTATAAATAGTAAAAAGCATTGTAATAATCTCTCTGTTCTCCTTGGGTTTCGTTACGAGTAACACTTGCGTGTTAAGCAAATGTATATGCTAGCCGTGAGTCTTTTGTTCATGACGCTTGAGATCCGCCATTAGGCGAGTTGTTGTAAAAAGGTGTGTAAAATTAATGCATTTTTGTTTGAATATATAGAGTTTGAGCAAATATGTTTTTAAAGTAATTTGTTAAGTGGCCAGCCATTCGTCCCATAAATAATTTAGACATTTTCAGTATTTAATTTAGCGGAAGCCGCTGTACTAATCTGCGAGGGCAACGGCCGCAGACGTGGCACATTTAAAAAATATTTATTTCAGGCATCACAGTCGCCTCGCCGGTAGAGCGAGGTAACATAATAATATTTAACATTTTCTTACAGCTTCCAGCAGTGCCGGCAGACTATGTCGTATTATTCAGGGCATTTCTCAGTTTGATTTGGAAGGTGCTATGCGACATGTTCTATGCGGCCGCAAAAAATATAACGAATAACTGTGTTATGACTTTATCATTTCCATATATTGTGGCAACGTCTGCTCTGTGAAACTAAAGCAATATTTTACATTTTTTTCCCTGAGATTGAGAGAACGCGGGCTAGCCGCGCGCCTGTTCAGTATTCAAAAATCCACTGCATAACGTAACCAATATTCAGTGCTGTGACGATCATTTGATTTTCATTACTGACTTTTCTGAATACAATGCAAGGTAGTGAGTTCAGACACAGTTTTCTTTCTTTCTTGATTACTTTACAGTAGCAAGTGAATGTTCCCTACATGATTATCCAGAGCAGATGTGGAAAAGCAATAATTTGATCCACGGTGTGCCACATTTATGATAAAAGTGTTTATTCCCTCTCCCACTCCATGTCTGAACTTAACGTATGTTTGCTAGTGTGACTCATACAGCCAAAATGAAATATTTATTCAACATTACTCAAGGTTGCTTGCTTTTACGAAGAAAGAATTACTAACTAAAGACAGTGTAATAACATTGAATCAAAACCACAGCAGCTTGTTACAAATAATTTTGTGTACTGCCATCAGTTCTCAGTTTCAGTTTTATATCAGTCTGAACATTGCAAATCCAAACTTTAATATCGTAAAGCAAAGTTACTAGTTACCATGTATCAACTTACTTGCTGCTACAGATATATAATAATATCTAAATAAATAAAACCACAAGCCGAGTAAAATTAACTCCAGAAGTAAAAAAGTGAGAGGAGGTGTGACGGAGACGGAATACTGCTGACTACTGTTCATCTGGACACCAGTACCGCGAACGGATGTGCTCTACACCGAATAGCAACGGGCGGCCTTTTCATTCGACTCATGTTCCTACGACTTGCACTCCGTCGGCGTCAAACGTGTCAAAGGAAACACATTGTAACAATCGTCGGAACAGTCCGGGCAGGAGGAGGGAACGTTATGGTCTGGGAAATGTTTGCGTGGCGTTCCCTTGGTGATCTCGTCACTGTCGAAGGCATAATGGCTCAGCTCGCCTACGCATCTATCCATGAGGACCGTACCCACACTTACTCGCAGATTGTTTCTCCTCGACACGACGGCATCTACCAGCAGGACAATAGGACGCGTCACACAACTTGCAGCGTACGCGCGTGGTTTTCGAACCAGTACTACGATGAGTTTTCCGCACTCCCTTGACCATCAAACTGCCGGCATTTATACCCAATCGAGAGTCTGTGGGACCACCTCGACTGGGCTTTTCGTGAAACCTGGCGCGGCTGGCCACGGCGCGGCTCCACTTCCCTGCTGACGCCTTCCCGAACGTCACTGACTCTCTACCTGCACTTCTCGCAGTCATCCGCACTGCAGAAGGCGCTCATGCAGACCTTTGGCAGGTGGTCATATAAGTCTGACTGGACAGTGTATATATTTACCTCTATTTAAAAACGTAACGCTTTATAAGATATACAGCGAAGGACGCACCACTTTCAATATCTTCAGATGACCAATTAGTATACACCGTCTTTTCACAACCATATGCTCCTGACGGTCAAAAACGATTTATCTGAAGTTACACAGCACTACACTGAGAAAGACAATCCCCTTAATCTCTATTCTTTTGCGTGACTTACGTTACTTCCGTTTCCATAGCTTCTAACTGTTGGAAAAAGGCCGCACTGTCGCATTTACAGCACTATTTCTTTTCGTAGTTAATGTTCTCACCGAGATAAGTGTTTGCCATTAATTTATCGAGCGTATCTGTAAAATATTTGATTCTCCTTTACGATAACTTACTTTATATACCAACATTTTTCTCTCATTACTAGCTCTTAATAATAAACTAAATTATCTCTGGGGATGGGAGACGCAGATCTGAGACAGCACCAGGATTCAAATTTCGTCTTGGAAGAAAATTCAACAGTACAGTTTCTAAATACCTTCATATCATAATCAACAAAATGCATTGTACACACAGGAGTTAGCAACTGAAAATGAATCGGCAGGTTTACATACATTTATCAAGTTTTGTTTCGCCTCATTATTCTTAGGGAATATATGGCAATGACTTCGTTTTTCATTGTCTATAGTAGTTACAACAACTAGGCTCTGAGCACCTTGGGACTTAACTTCTGCGGTCTTCAGTCCCCTAGAACTTAGAACTAATTAAACCTACCTAACCCAAGGACATCACACACATCCATGCCCGAGACAGGACTGGAACCTGCGACCGCAGCGGTTGCGCGGCTCCAGACTGTAGCGCCTAGAAACGCTCGGCCACTCCGGCCGGCTACAACAACTAGGGATCGCATAGCAAATCGTTACCTATTTTTCAACGAAAATAGTTCAAAACATTTTCTCAGAATCACTCAGTACACTGATAACTATGCCGTGGCTCTACACTTAATTTTCAATCACTGATGATGCTGTTTTGTACAGAGAAGTCGCAACGCTGGAAAACTGTAGAGAAGTTTCTCGAAGACTTCGTAAGTGATAGAACCCAAAACGTTGTTCTCAACAGGTATCTTTAGGAGTGCCCCAGACAAATGTGATAGGACCGCTATCATTTTCTATAAGTATAAATAGCTGGCAGAGAGGATGGCAGCAATTGGCAATTTTTATCTGATGAGGCTGTGCTCTACTAGAAGTTGTAGTCATTGAGTGATCGTTGGAGAATACAAGATGACTTAAACAAAATTTGTGGTTCGTCGGATGAATGACAGAGGTGGAGGAGGCGATGGAGAGAGAGAGAGAGAGAGAGAGAGAGAGAGAGAGAGAGAGAGAGAGGAGAAACGAGGGTAAGGTCAGTGAAAGGGGGCAGAAGGAGATGGATAGAAGAAGAGGGAAGGAAGAGTTCGACAGACACATGGACGAGGAGCAGGAGGAGATGGACATAAGCAGAGGAAGGAGAAGGAACATAGAGAGGGAGGAGGGAAGAGGCGATGGACAGAGAGGGGTGATGATGAAACGGTCATAGACAGGGTGAAGATGAGATGGACAGAGATAGGGAGATGGACACAGAGAGGTGGGAAGAAGGACATGCGCAGAGGACGATGGAGGGGAAGATTGGTAGATCGTCAGAGAGACAGGGGATGCAGAAGATGGACAGACACATGGTACAAGTGGTACGTGGACCACGAATACATAAATGATTTGGCGACAAGACACCGCAACATATGATGCTACGTAAAGAGGGGGAAGAGGAGATGGGAAGCAAGAAATGGTGGACAAAGTGAGGTTGGGAGATTGGGATGGTGGAGATGGGCAGATAAAAGGAGGAGGATGAGGTGGACAGATGTAAGTGGAGGGGATAGACAGACAGTGAGGGACAGGAGGAGATGCAAAGAGAGATGGGGTGAGGAGGGGGTTCACAGAGAGACGGGGGTAGGATGACATAGACAGAGAAAGGCGAGTGAAAAAGGTTGGTAGAGGGATGGTGGAGGGGGAGTTGGCCTGAAAGAGTGGAGAGGAGAAGATTGTCAAATAGAGTAAGTTGGAAATTTATAGAAGGATGGGGAAGGGGGTATGGTGAGAGAAAGGGGAAGGAGGACGAGGTGGAAAGAGGGGAGAGGAGGAGGTCGACGAAGAGAGGCGAAAAGAGGAGATGGACAAACAGAGGGAGGCAGAGGAGACGGAGAGCAAGGAATGAGTATGAGATTGTAGCAGAGACGGAGGATGAATCAGGAGAGACAGGCACATAAATGTGGGGAGGAGGATGTAGACAGGGTGATGGTGGCGGGAGGGGGGGGGGGGAATGGACACAGACCGGGAGGAGTAAGAGAAGGGGATTGAATTGACAAACAAATGGTACACGTGTTAAATGGACGATGGATACATATACCGTGGGAACAAGATACGCAGATACGGTGTATGGAAAATATTCACAGCTGGGAATGCTTTAGACAGCTTTCAACTGTAAAGCACCGTCGGCAACCAAATCAAAAAGATACTGGTCAACATAGTGCCATTTTGTTGATATGGCAGAACGAACATTGTTAACATTATTTGATTTACAATTAGAGATTGGAATAAACACTCTACATGTCCAGCGCAAACAGAAAGTGGGGAGGAAGAGGTGAATAGAAAAAGGGGAAGATAAGATGTATCCAATATATTTGTTGAATGCATACGTGGGAAAACCGCAAGGAAAAGGAAAGAAACTAATAAAAATTTATGTACGGTGTATGTACATATTTCAATATCTCTTCCTAAACCACTGGATCGATTTCAACCAAACTTGGTAACTACCCAGAAAGGAACACTGTGGGTTTAACAACCTCCTACCTCTAAAAAGGGAAGGAAGTTATGGAGGTGTGAAGCAGAAGCGCTACGCATGGCGCCCAGATGCACAAACTATATAGATCCAAGATTTGATAATTGGGAAATTTTGACGATTTTCATACAAACCTTACACTTAAGTTGAAACCATTAACAAGCGTTTTCTCGCAGACAGCGCCCGCTCCCCACACGCGAGATCGTGAAAGCAAAACTTCATCGCTTACTACGTTATTATTATTCGTGCAGTAAAAACTGCAGGCCCAGGTATGTGTTTTGGTTTATTACTTCTTTACTACTAACTCAACGTGCAACATATTTTGCAGATAGCGTCCACATATATCATTACACGTGCCGGTAAAGTTCTGGAAATATGGCACCATAAACATTAGGGTGAGTAAGCAACTGCCGCATCATGCGTGACATTTTAATTTATTACTTCGTTACTACTATGTCTTTTCGAGATGTATTTCGCAGACGGTATCCACACATACAACTAAATGTACCTGCAAAATTATATCGTTGTCCGGCTCTTGGTTAAAGAGACAAAGTCATAAACTCTGACAAGTGTGAAATAGGAGGAATTCTTAAACTAAGGGTAAATTAACCAGACCATACTCATCCAGTGATTGATAATGACAGAGGACTTAGGGATTTCCAACAAAATTTAAACATAATTTCAAACCTTTTCTAAGCTTTTTCTCGCTTACATGCTTCATGTCAAGTAAACTCTAAGATAAAAGAAAGAAGAAAAAACGACGGACCACAAAGGAATTACCGGAATGGGACGGAAATCACTAGGCGTGATGTACTTATACAGAGAAACAAGTGATTACAATTGCAGAAAAATTCTATGTTATATTAAAGAGAAGGAGCTTCAGAAATCGAGCAAGTCAATAACGCGCTGGTACACGTCCGGCCTTTATGAAATCAGCTATTCGGGTTGCCAGTGATTGAGTTGTTGGATGTGCTTCTGAGGGATATCGTGGCATATCCTGTCCAAGTGGTGCGTTAGATCGTCAACACGCCGAGTCGGATAGAGCCTTCTGAGCACGCTACTACTGCAGACGTTCTCAAATGGGGAGCAGCGTACGTTGTAGTAATGCGTGAAGTCTCTACACTTTTCATTAATTTGCATTCAAAATTGTTGTAGCTGACGGGATATTGCTTGTGACTGCAGAAATTTTACCATTCGTATGAGCACTTTCTTCAAATGCTCCATCCATCCTTGCAAATTTAACACACAATGTTCCTTGATGTATAGAAAGATGAATACCGTCTGTCAATCATTGTAATTTTTTAATCTTTCATCGTCACTTAAATTTTAAATTCCATCTGCACGGTATCGCAATGTCGTTTCGTAGCAAAAATGCAGTAGCCGTCGCTTGCACGAACTGACAATTCTCATCCCTCTCTTTCTGCCAACCCTGTTCAACGTAAAGGATGCGATAGATCGCTAGACTGCCTCTTTTTGTGCAAACAGCCAATGGACATGTGAATGCACTTGTTTTCACCAACTGATATCGATGAGTGAACAACGATTAAACGACTATTCTTCTTAATTCAGAGAGTTGAGCTAGCCGGAAAAGGCCGCACCGCAGTGCTAAGTGAAATGACGCGCTGTTCCCGGTACTTCCGCGGAGTAAAGCCGAGCGAGGCTGGGCACGGCCTGCGCACGATGCGCGTGTGAAGTCTGACACGCTGTGTGGTCCACGTGACGACGACTTGACTATGAGATGTCACACGACGTGGACCCACCAGTGCAAAAGCAGGCGGGGACTATTGTGCTGCCAGTAGACAAACGGCAACAGCGGAGAGGGTGGGTCACCAGAGGTCAGTGGCCTCCAACGTGGACTGTCCACTGGATGACATCTGAGTAACAGATCCACCAGAGACGCTTCAACCCTTCCAAAATTTCCGCCGCCGTAGCTGTGCGGCCAGCGCGGCGAATTGCTAACCACAGGGGCACGGATTCGATCCCCAGCTGGATCGGAGCCTTTCTCCGCTCGAGGACCGGGTGGTTGCGTTGTCCTTATATTCGTCATGACTGACATTACATTATTGAGATGGCTGCATGGGTACTTCCCGAAAGACATTAGAAAAAACAACTCTTCCAAAACTACCCAAAACGACTCTATGGAGCCGGCCGTTGTGACCGAGCGGTTCTAGGTGCTTCTGTCCGGAACCGTGCTGCTGCTACGGTCGCATGCCTCGGGCATGGATGTGTGTGATGTCCTTAGGTTAGTTAGGTTTAAGTATTTCTAAGTCTAGGGGACTGATGACCTCAGATGTTAAGTCCCATACCGCTTAGAGCCATTTGACTCCAGGTGATGTGACTGTGAACTATAAATTCGACCGAAGTATGATAGCTAAACCAAGGCCAGGTCGACATCATGTACTGATGAACAGATGCCATCGAGTTTTGCGGAAGATGTTTGGGAAGAATCTCGTGAAATCATCAGAGGACGGAAACAATCTTGAGTATCAAAGTACCACCACCCGCTCATCTACCACAATGAATGTGCGTAGAGAGTTTAGGAGGGTATAATGGTCGAGCAGCTCTTCGTAACCCACAGATTTGTCTGTTCAATGCCTAGCGACGCTTGAGGCGGTGGAAAGAGCATCGCCACTGCACGGTGGATGACTGAGACTGAGTGATCTGGAGCGACGAATGACGCTATAGCCTCTGCAGTCCCATGGAAGGGTGCTGGCTTGCCGAATGCCAAGAGACCGTTACCTGCCATCACGTGTAGTCCCAACAGTGTAGTATGCAGGAGGCAGTGTTCTGGTATGGCGGTATTTTCCACCGTTAGGGTGTGCTCGCGTTATCGCGCTTAAGGAAAGGCTGAATACCCAAGGATACGAACACATTTCACAGTATTGTGTTCTGCTTGCTCTAGAGAAACAGTAAGGTGACAATGGTTGATTGCATCTGCATGACAATGCACTCCGTCATAGAGCGGCACATGTGAGGTAATGGTGTGCGGGCAGCAACACACTTGAAAAAGACTGGTCTCTCCAAAGTTCCAACATGAACCAGCGGAACATCTTTTGGGATGGGCCAGAACGACGAAATTGCTCCAGACTACACCGTCAGACATTACCACCTTCCCTTGTTTTGGGTCTTGAGGGAGAATGAGCTGCTGTCATTCCTCCACAGACACTAACTCACTGGAAGTGTTCCCAGCAGAGTTCAGACCGTCACAAAGTTGATGGGTGAACGCTCCCCATATTAACGTCCACTAATGAATGTCCAGATACTTTTCATCACACTGTCTATATAGGACATTTCATGACACTGGACATCTCATGACATTATCATTCCAGATAAGAAAACGTAATTCATACATACAGGCATCTGCATACCTACACTTGAGGTTTGAGAAGGATTGGGTAGAGAGCAGGCCGTGACGTTTTGTCTAGAAACCATCCCAGAATATGTCTGAAGTAGTTAAGGGACTCCACAGAAGACCTAAAACGGGATGCCTGAAACGACATTGGAGCCTCCATCCTCCTGTTTACAGCACTACAACATTATTCGTCTTATCCTTGTTGACCATACTATTTTGTTTATACATTCTTCCAAAGAACTTGTACAACAATGTATTGTCTGTTATTATATTTTTCTGAAAATCAAAGAGTAGAAAAAACTTGGAGTAAAGTAACAAAACAGTCTTCTTATTAGCACCAAAAGTGACACAGTAACCACGATGACAAAACAAAGCAAAAATTTCTGTTTCTAATGTTATAGAACTCGGCCGTACGCAGAATCAAACCACATCTCTGGTGCACTCACATTACAAATATTGAAAACGAGCCATCCAATAGAACAAGCTCACTCTTGTTAACCTAATGTGCAAAGTCTGTGCTACACGAACCACCGCTTATTATTCACGCGTTGTTACACAACATAAAAGGCTAATGCAACAGTGTTCATTCACTGAAACGGATTTAATTTGTATCTTCAATTATTTTGACGAAAGTTTAAAAAAAAAACTGAAGAGTGGTTGGTTCTGAGCACTATGGGACTTAACATCTGTGGTCATCAGTCCCCAAGAACTTAGAACTACTTAAACCTAACTAACCTAAGGACATCACACACATCCATGCCCGAGGCAGGATTCGAACCTGCGACCGTAGCAGTCGCGCGGTTCCGGACTGCGCGCCTAGAACCGCTAGACCACCGCGGCCGGCGCTGAAGAGTGGTGAAATCATCTAATAATCTTTGCATCAGCAGTTAACTGCATGGAAAACATTAGCTAATGAAGCTCATAAGTGGACACGATTACCGCTTGTAGTAAGTGCCATTAGAGCCAACTGAAATGCTGACATTTCGATTCGAACAGTCGGTACAAAAACCAACACGTGCCGCTTTTATCTCACTCAATTTGCGCAACAGGAATCCGGCACTACGCTGCTAGAATTCTCTTTTGCTCAGTGACAGAGCAAACACAGTCACATTTGCAGCGTTTTCATCGCATTTGCCCGTAAATGCAGATACCGAACAAACAAAATGAAAATCAAACTTTTACTGCGATTCTCAGTCCAGGAAGGATTATTTTAACGGATGTAGGTGACACGTAACCTTTTAACGCGGTGGTATTTCGTCGAAAATCAATAGGAGACCGTTGTTGCGAAAATGTAACAGAAGCAGCCATCCATTGCCAATTATTCCATATGTAAAAAACTTGTGTTGTTGCTGTTGTGATCTACAGTCCTGAGACTGGCTTGATGCAGCTCTCCATGCTACTCTTATCTTTTGCAAGCTTCTTCATCTCCCACCAACCGATCCCTTCTCCTAGTCAAGTTGTGCCACAAATTTCTCTTCTCTACAATTCTATTCAATACCTCCTCATTAGCTATGTTATCTACCCATCTAATCTTCAGCATTCTTCTGTAGCACCACATTTCTAAAGCTTCTATTCTCTTGTTGTCCGAACTATTTATCGTCCATGTTTCACTTCCATACCTGGCTACGCTCCATACAAACGACTTCCTGACACTTAAATCTATACGCAATGTTAACAAATTTCTCTTCTTCAGAAACGCTTTCCTTGCCACTGCCAGTCTACATTTTATATCCTCTTTGTTTCGACCATTATCAGTTATTTTGCTTCCCAAATAGCAAAACTCATTTACTACTTTGAGCGTCTCATTTCCTAATCTAATTCCCACAGCATCACCCGATTTAATTCGACTACATTCCATTATCCTCGTTTTGCTTATGTTGATGTTTGTTAAAAACTATCGATGTGAATCCACAGGTTCATCTTCCAGATGTCGACAGTTTCCAGGTGTGATGAAGTTTGTTGGGATTTTGTTCAAATGTGAGGAGCTGTTTCGAAATGGGAGTATCCCCCATCCGTTCGACCAGTCCCCTCTCCTCTTCTTTTTACACAGTTATTAATAGGACATATAGTGGAAACACTTCTTAAATTACTATGTTCTGGAAAATGAATGTAAATGTTTTGCTGATTATTTATATGAAGAGTTAACTCTGCGAAGCAATAGGTCCAACATTGCCGAGGGAACAGGTCTTCGGACTGCAATTTGTGAAACGTGAATCATACGAACCAGAAATCCTTGTGATGTTTGCGTATCTGAAGAAATGAGGGTATAAAACGTCGGCCACACTTTTGAATGCCTGTGAAACCTATTAAAGCAGTTTTCCCTAGAATTTCGGTTGTTAGGGACGGAGAAATAATACGACGGGAAGGGTGAAACACATTGCCAGCACATAGCTGGACGAATTCGTAAACATCAGCACCAACGTCTACCTCCCAACGCACCAACGTCTAATACACCATCGGCACATTGAGGGTTACACTGTAGTTTCAGCTTTCATTCCTCCTGTTACTTCGTTGGAGTATTCGTCCTTGTCACCTTCTCTTCCGCTACCTGTGCATGATCGTGAGAGGATATGACATAATTACTAAATATAGAACGAGCTACACAAACGTTTCCGTTCGATGGACGTACAGTCCAGCAGCCGTATGGGTACTAGCCAAAATTGTGTGAGTGCTAAGGCTTCCTATCGACGCACCAAGATACCAGTTTCCCCTATACACCGTGTCCTGCTGCGTGAAGAAGTCCGTAACTGGCTGCTGCACATCTCCGTCCGACAGGAGTCGTCGACCCTTCGAGGCCTCTTCTTAGGCACAGAAGGCGCGGTAATCACCTGGGGAGAGGTGAAGACTGTAGGAAGGGTGCTCCAGTGTCTCCCACTTGAGTTGTCCTAACTTGCTGCATTACGGCGTCCGTGATGTGGGGCATGCGTCATCATGAAGGGCAGCAACCCTTGTCGCAGTTCTCCTAGACGTTTCGCCTTAACAGCAGGCCGTAATTTCTCCAACGTTGTGCAGAACCGTTCCCCCGTGGTAAAGACACCAGGTTCCTTCAAATGAGTAAGTAGTAGGCACCGGTAATTAAAGAACACGGTGAGCTTCACCTTTCCAGCATATGGCTGGCTCTTAAGCTTTTTGGTGGAGGGGACAATGGATGACATTCTGTCTTCATTCTCAGGTGGATGTCTAGCGCTGTTTGTTCTTCGGCAGCCAAAAGAATAATAACAACGCGTTGGCCCTGTCTGGACGCACTGGTAATGTCGTCGCCATCGTTCCGTTTTCACATTTACAGTACGCAATAACACCGTGCCTACATGACAGTGCTTATACAGGGTGAGTCACCTAACATTACCGCTGGATATATTTCGTAAACCACATCAAATACTGACGAATCGATTCCACAGACCGAACGTGAGGAGAGGGGCTAGCGTAATTGGTTAATACAAACCATACAAAAATGCACGGAACTATTTTCTTTACACAAACCTACGTTTTTTTAAAAGGAACCCCGTTAGTTTTGTTAGCACATCTGAACATATAAAAAAATACGTAATGAGTGCTGTTTGTTGCATTGTAAAATGTTAATTACATCCGGAGATATTGTAACCTACAGTTGACGCTTGAGTACCACTCCTCCGCTGTTCGATCGTGTGTATCGGAGAGCACCGAATTACGTAAGGATCCAAAGGGAACGGTGATGGACCTTAGGTACAGAAGAGACTGGAACAGCACGTTACGTCCACATGCTAACACCTTTTTATTGGACTTTTTCACTGGCGCACATGTACATTACCATGAGGGGTGAGGTACACGTACACACGTGGTTTCCGTTTTCAAGTACGGAGTGGAATAGAGTGTGTCCCGACATGTCAGGCCAATAGATGTTCGATGTGATGGCCATCATTTGCTGCACACAATTGCAATCTCTGGCGTAATGAATGTCGTACACGCCGCAGTACATCTGGTGTAATGTCGCCGCAGGCTGCCACGATACGTTGTTTCATAACCTCTGGGGTTGTAGGCACATCACGGTACACATTCTCCTTTAACGTACCCCACAGAAAGAAGTCCGCAGGTGTAAGATCAGGAGAACGGGCTGGCCAATTTATGCGTCCTCCACGTCCTATGAAACGCCAGTCGAACATCCTGTCAAGGGTCAGCCTAGTGTTAATTGCGGAATGTGATGCTGCACCATCATGCTGATACCACATACGTCGACGCGTTTCCAGTGGGACATTTTCGAGCAACGTTGGCAGATAATTCTGTAGAAACGCGATGTATGTTGCAGTGCTCTCCGATACACACGATCGAACAGCGGAGGAGTGGTACTCAAGCGTCAACTTTAGGTTACAATATCTCCGGATGTAATTAGCATTTTACAGTGCAACAAATGGCACAGATTACGTATTTGTTTACATGTTCAGATGTGCTAACAAACCTAACGTGGTTCCATTTAAAAAACGTAGGTTTGTGTTAAAAACCGTACTTCCGTGCATTTTTGTATGGTTTGTATTAAACAATTACACTAGCCCCTCTCCTCACGTTCGGTCTGTGGAATCGGTTCGTCAGTATTTGATGTGGTTTACGAAATATATCCAGCGGTAACGTTAGGTGACTCACCCTGTATACCCCTATCGGATTCGCGCTACGTTGCGTAAACGCTGCACTAACGTCCTCAAACGGAAACTTTTTGATCGCTCCTTATATCACTGTGGCCTGCAGTTTTTCCGTTCCAATTTCGGTTGTTGAACACAATTTCTTGTTCCTATCTCTTCCGCGGCTTCACAGGATGCTTCACAGAAAGACAACTTGAATCTTTCACTTTGCAGCGTAGCGTGTGCTGTTTATAAACTTCCTCTGTGTTCGTGGTCGGGATTCGAACCCGGAACGTTGCCATTCGTATTCAGTGCTCTGAACTCTCCAGTCATGATTCAGTAGGCCCGCTAACAGCTGCGAAGTATTTCTCACTACACGACACATAATAACTCCAGAAGACTGAGCAGAGTGCATAGGGTTTATCTTGGATAAATCAATGTCTTGCATTGGCACTATCAGTATAGTTTCAGACATGAAAACTGATATGGGGACAGATGAATGAATCCAACAGTTAAAGGCTGGTGCATGCATACAAAGCATTAATATGAAAGATTCCAATGTATGTAGTAAAGGTATGGTTAGTTAATAAGCCAAATATTTTAAAAATCCATTTCAAACATTGGAGAAGTTCAGCATGGAATGACAACAACATTATGAAAAGTATAGATTGCTACTCACGATATAGAGGAGACGCTAAGTATCAGACAGGCACAACAAAAAGACTGCTGTACATTTTGCTTTTCGCCTAAAGGCCCTCTTCTGTAGAAGAAAAGAAACACACACACATTCACACAAGTACAGATCATACACACGTGACCACTGCATCCAGTCGGCATAGTAGCATTGTGCTGTAATCAGTGTTACAAACTCTGAAAAACGAAATAATCTAAGTGTGTCTAAAAAACAAAAAATAAAAAGGCCAGAAAAATTGAAGCAAAACGAGGTGTATTACGGCACAATTTTATTTAAGCAATAATTATACTGTGTAAGGTACTTAAGTGCGAGAGTGACGTATTATGAAGTCCAGAGAAGTAGATACTGTTCGATAACTCCAACCGTATGAAGAAGAATTTGATCAAATTTGATTCACAGACAAGGCAATACGTAATCAGCAATCATATCGTTTTCATGGATTTTTATATTCAAGTTCCTGAGAAATAATTTACTCACATCAGATATGTAATTCAGTTTAAAACAACTTCAGGAAATAGCTGTTCCACAGGATTTTGCATCATATCTTAAATGCGTGAATGAGGCTTCATTTTAAGGACTTTCACAACCAGAGAGAAAAGCCCTAAAGAAAAATCAGAGGCATGCCTTGTGGGTCTCATTAGAGATATGTTTTCTGGATGCACTAGTACTCTCAATAGAGGTTTAAAAATATGATATTTTATTCCTATGATACGCATATAAAATATCAGCTCCTTTTCAAAACCTTGATATTTTGACGTGAAAATGACTTCAATCATCTTCAAGTCAGTTTCTTTCGCATAATATTCTTTTTATCACATTAAAAAGATAAACAATACTTCTGCTAAATACTTACAGGACAAATTTCAGCAAATCTCCACTGTAATATTATACTATTTCATACATGTAGCAAAATACTACGCCGAAGATGATAATGATGTATGGTTTGTGAGGCCCTCAACTGCGCGGTCATCAGCGCCTGTACAAAGTCCCAATTTTTCACAGTCCATTTTTTTATAAGGTCCTACGTAGCCACTGTCACGAATGATGATGATGATGATGAAATGATGGGGACAACACAAACACCCAGTCCCCGTGCAGAGACAAACCCAACCCAGCCGGGAATCATACCGGGACCCCGTGGTCCAGAGGCAGCAATGCTGGCCACTGAACCGCAAGCAGCGGACTGTACGCCGAAAAGAAGGTCGCTTTTCCGCTCCTCAGTTCAGTTGCTGGCGTATTGTTCATCACAACTGTGAGACGTATGACTCGTGATTCATCCTGCAATATTCAAAGTCTGCTTTGGTAAGAATTACTGTGAGACATATTGTGAACTTTCGATACTTTGCTGATGTCCGCTGTGCTGCATCAACGTTTTCGGGAGAACTCTCAATTGTTTATTTTTCCTAGTAGCCTTTTTAGTCTGACAAGCCCAGAACACAGACCAACATAGCTTTAGTTCTCCTATCGAGACCGTCTGACCACCGTGTCATCCTCTGCCAGTGGCGTCATTTAGAAGCGGTATGGAAGGGTATGGAGTCGGCACACAGCCGTCTCGGTCTTTTTCGGCCTTGTTAACGCTGGAGCCGCCACTTCTCAATTATGTAGCTCCTCACCTGACACGGTGAGGCTGGTGCACCCGGTTCCACTCTTCACACCGAGGATAAATGCTTGGCACTAACAGGAATGGAACCCAGGTAGTCGGCATAGCAGGCAGACGCGACCACCATTTAGCTGTGGAGGCGAATCTGAACACAACAGCGAATGTACAGAAATAAACAGACGGAAATCATTTAATTCGGCTAAAGATCTGCTATCAAACTACCAGTATGTCACATACTCCACCTTTTAAGTACCCAGCACAAGAAAATATCACAGAATGTAGTGACACGAAAAACCACATCACTGATCGAACTCAAACCGTCAACTTTATGTCCTGCAACATTTGCTATACAATTTGGAAGAAGAAATAAATATTGCGAACTCGCAGAAAAATGGATAAAATATACTAAGAAAAAAAATAATGTGACTTGACCCTGATGGAGGCTCTGCGCACGCTTCCGTCAGTATACCAGCGTATGCCAAGGTTGTTGTCACCCCTAACATGTACTGACTAATTACTGTTAGATCTACAACTTTGCTTCGGCCGACATTTATCAAAGTTCGAAGCCTTACTGTGGAAAAACTTACAAAAAAAATCGATTAAAAGTACTGACCATCGCTGGCCACTACTTTTCTATCTTTCGGGTACCATACGAATCCTGCGTCGAAAGAACTTGGCGTCGTTTCAGAAGATCCATCAATCGATCCGATTTTTACTTGTTCATATGACTTGAATTGCAGGTCAGACAGGCGGTGTACCACTGACCGAAAAAGGTAGCAGTCAGACGGATCAGTGACTAGAGAATACGGCGGGTCAGGTGGACTACCATTTGCAACGTTTCCAAGTACGTTTTGAGGCATTTTGCGTTATGGGGTCGAGCATTGTCATGCTGCAAAATCACCTTTTCATGTGTATCGCTGTACTGTGCCTGTCTGCCTTTCAGTGTTCGGCTTAATAGCGTCAACTGCTTTCGATAACGATCTCCTCTGATTATTTCCTTTGATTTCATTAGCTTCTCTCTACCACTGCCGTACCGGGCTTAGACGTCAAAATCACCGTTCTTGAAACGTTGAAACCATTCACTGCATGTTCTTCCACAAACTGGTGTCTCACCGAAGGTGTTATCCAGAATGATATGAGCCTCAGCCGCAGATTTATTTATGTTAAAGCAGAAAAGCAAAATTTCACACAGATGAAGAGAACTGGGTTCGAAAGTTGGTTCAGTCGATAGTAACTTTATGATGAAACCACAAATCGACTAGCACGTTGGCGGAAAAGAAAAGTCACAATACCAAGAACGAGTTGTACGACATAAACGGAAGTTGGTACGCATGTTTCTACATCTGGAAAATGATGTCTTTTTAGATTTAGCGCCAGTCGCTACTATGAGGATTCAAGTCCGGTTTGCTTTAAACACACGGCGTGACGGTCGTGAGCGATAGTTAACTTTGAGATTGGACATAGCGAGTTGATATTAGTCAAGGACGCTTTTAAAGCGCCAAAGACGCCGTTATGAACATCTCACTGACTTTGAAGGTGTTCGTATTACAGTGCTACGAGAAGACGTATGTTCCTCCTGCGATACTGCTACAAGTTTCGGTAGTAATGTAACCACTGTACATGATACGTGACAGCGGTGGTTCCGGGTTGGACTCCCCGTCCTGCAAACATTTTAATCACGGTTATTGTTTACTATACTTAGTCCCTCCATGATTAGGCAGAGGCAGAGACATAGCTTAGTAGACGCAGCTTTTCAAACACCTGTCTGGGCCCATGGGACAAATGTATTGGGAAAATTCGGGGAAATTTACGTTAGTGGGCCCACAACAGAATCTGGACTCTATTGCAGCGTTCAAATCATTATGACATCTCTTTCAGTCGACTGTTGCTTGGGGAACGACGTTTGGAATAAACAGCGCGTAAGATGCTTTATTACGCGAGCCTCAGCAGTTCTTTTACTTCCTCTTGCATTTGCTTGAATCTAAAGCGAGCAAGATACGTTAGGTGAGAGATGAAAGCGTCAGAGATATTCTGTTCTTGCCTGCTGCAATTATGTAATTTCCAATTATATTTCTGAGATATATGGTGGCAAATTTCGGCTACGTTCTTTAGGTATTTCTAGCTTTCCTGTGATCGTTGTTAAAAGTAAAACGTCAAGTGCTGACACATATTTCAGCAAGTGAAGCTTAGTCGCCTATATAATTAGAGCAAACTTATCATAAGGTCTATTATATACACTACTGGCCATTAAAATTTCTACACCAAGAACATGACGTGCTACAGACGCGAAATTTAACCAACAGGAAGAAGATGCTGTGATATGCAAATGATTAGCTTTTCAGAGCATTCACACAAGGTTGGCGCCAGTGGCAACATCTACAAAGTCCTGACATCAGGAAAGTTTCCAACCGATTTCTCATACACAAACAGCAGTTGACCGGCGTTGCCTGGTGAACCTTGTTGTGATGCCTCGTGTAAGGAGGAGAAATGCGTACCATCACGTTTCCGACTTTGATAAAGGTCAGATTGTAGCCTATCGCGATTGCGGTTTATCGTATCGCGACATTGCTGCTCGCGTTGGTCAAGATCTAATGACTGTTAGCAGAATATGGAATCGGTGGGTTCAGGAGGGTAATACGGAACGCCGTGCTGGATCCCAACGGCCTCGTATCGCTAGCAGTCGAGATGACAGGCATCTTATCCGCATGGCTGCAACGGATCGTGCATCCACGTCTCGATCCCTGAGTCAAAAGGTGGGGACGTTTGCAAGACAACAATCATCTGCAAGAACAGTTCGACGAAGATTGTAGCAGCATGGACTATCAACTCGGAGACCATGGCTGCGGTTACCCTTGACGCTGCATCACAGACAGGAGCGCCGGCGATGGTGTACTCAACGACTAACCTGGGTGCACGAATGGCAAAACGTCATTTTTTCGGATGAATCGAGGTTCTGTTTACAGTATCATGATGGTCGTATCCGTGTATGGCGACATCGCGGTGAACGCAGATTGGAAGCGTGTTCAAAATGGTTCAAATGGCTCTGAGCACTATGGGACTCAACTGCTGTGGTCATAAGTCCCCTAGAACTTAGAACTACTTAAACCTAACTAACCTAAGGACATCACACACATCCATGCCCGAGGCAGGATTCGAACCTGCGACCGTAGCAGTCGCGCGGTTCCGGACTGCGCGCCTAGAACCGCGAGACCACCGCGGCCGGCTTGGAAGCGTGTATTCGTCATCGCCATACTGGCGTACCACCCGGCGTTATGGTATGGGGTGCCATTGGTTACGTGTCGGTCATCTCTTGTTCGCATTGACGGCACTTTGAACAGTGAACGTTACATTTCAGATGTGTTACGACCCGTGGCTCCACCCTTCATTCGATCCCTGCGAAACCCTACATTTCAGCAGGATAATGCACTACCGCATGTTGCAGGTCCTGTACGGGCCTTTCTGGATACAGAAAATGTTCGACTACTGCCCTGGCCAGCACATTCTCCAGATCTCTCACCAATTGAAAACGTCTGGTCAATGGTGGCCGAGAAATGGCTCCTCATAATATGCCAGTCACTACTCTTGATGAACTGTGGTATCGTGTTGAAGCTGCATGGGCAGCAGTACCTGTATACGCCATCCAAGCTCTGTTTGACTCACTGCCCAGGCGTATCAAGGCCGTTATTACGGCCAGAGGTGGTTGTTCTGGGTACTGGTTTCTCAGGATCTATGCACCCAAATTGCGTGAAAATGTAATCACATGTCAGTTCTAGTATAATATCTTTGTCCAATGAATACCCGTTTATCATCTGCATCTCTTGTTGGTGTAGCAATTTTAATGGCCAGTAGTGTACTTATGAGGCACAAATCCTTTAAATATTCACCAATAAGCGTTTCTGCGTAATTTTTTATTCTGATCTGAAACAAATACTCTTCGAACAAAACGTGACCCACAGTTTTAAATTCATCAGTTGTGACAATGGTAAAAGACATAATAAATTCTATACTGTGACTAAAATACAGTTTTCCATTAACAGGAATTAAAAATGTTGATAGACTCTCATATTTGCTGATAATATGAAAAAAATGTGATTTCATTCTATACTTTCCTTTCCAGTTCTTCTCATTAATTGACATTTTATTCTGTATAATAAATTAGTATCTCTTAAACTCTGAAGGTAGGAGGAATAAGGTATAGTGAGCGGAAATTTCATCTGCAGTTCGTTTAGTAACAAAACTGGAGTCCTAATTGCCGAAAAAAATGAAATAAATATAGTAGCTCTGAGGAAACAGTCCGAGGGGTACCTCATGCTATTCCCTCTATGCATAGAACAGTAAAAGAAAGCGAAGACATTTATAGGACATAAATTAATGGTCAGGGACAAGAAATAATATGTTAATGGTTCCGATGACAACGTAATTCTACAGCTGCAAAGGAGCTGGTTGATCGATGGAATGAAACGGACAGCATCTTGAAAAGAGGTTGTTGGCGTATCATCAAAATATGTAAAAAAAAAGTGAGGAAGTTTTGCTGAATTGAAGCACTAAGACCAGTGGACGAGTATTCTTACATGGGCAGCAGCATAAACTATAGTAGCTGCAACTCCTGGAGAAAAAAGGATTTAAAAGGCGAATTGGCAATAGCAAGATAAGCTTTCCTGAAGAAGAAAATTTTGTTAACTTCGAATCAAAATTCAAGTGTTCGGGACTGTTTGCTGGTAATATTTGGTTGGTGTGCAACCTTAAATGGGAATGAAATGTGAACGATGGACAGTACAGATAAGAAGAGAGTACCAGATTTTAAAATTTTGTGCTGCTGAAGAACGCCGGAGATTAGATATAATAACTAACCAGCTTCAAATGGATGCAGGTTTGCAGCAGTTACGCAGAAATGAAGAGACTTGGAATGTGCAGACTAACATCGAGGACGCCATCAAACCTGCTATTGAACTGAAGTGTAAGAGGTAAGGTAAAGGTGAGGTTTTCGGTGAAAGCCCTCGAATGGGCGATCGGCCTGTGGGCGGGCAGACTAGAACTCTTCCACCACCCGCCGTACTAGGAGACCTTCGTTCGAGCCGCCTTTCACTCAGTATACGTTTTGACAGTTGACTTAATGGACCTGGGAGCGTCCTGGAGGGATTGGAGAGCGGAAAATTGCTCTCCCCGATACGGTGTGAAATCCGGGACGTCCACAGCCAGAGTCAAATATTCTACCCGCTACACCAGCACGGTCACTAGAACTATTGAGTACAGTTACAAAAATACACTATAAAAAAATACAACACGAATGAATTACCCGAATGGAGTGGAGTTCGATAGATGTGATGTGCAGTGAGGAGCAAAAATATCGTTCGGCCCGAACAATTTAGAATCCAAGAACAGAGCACTGAGCATGCCCAAGTTTATTTATAAGTGCCAGAGTTCACAATTGTAATGATATATGGAACTTCATCCTGGTGTCTACATCGTCAATTAGAAGCAATATAATATTTAGGATACAGTATAGCTCGAGATTCATTGCAAATTTATCTCATCGCATCATTTCTTTCGACAATCATTATTGGAGCACATAGGAAAGGTTGAGATATAAGAGCTCTATGCCGGTAGAATTTTACTACAGCGACCAATGTTTCACATCTGTTTAACTGACTGAGTGAATAAGCTGGCAGTTTACGAACGTAAAGAACGAACATTCGGATCTAACTGGAGTAAACTGTCATTTCATTTGTTTAGAATTTTGCTAGTAATATTTTAAACCTTAATTCGCTACAAACTGTGCAGTTGTAGGCTTTTCTAGGTTCCACATTCATCCAAAATATTCCTTTTTTTTGTGGTCTACTCTTTAAACAAACAGACAAATCGTCATAGTAAAAATATTGAAAAATCTCTAATTACCTCGACGACACTTGGTGTCTCTACAGTTCTTAGAAAAGATAAACGTATCAGCCGATTCGCACACTTTTCTAAATCCTTACGAGCGGTTTGCATGAGCGAGAGTCTGTGCCTTCCAGTGTCTGTTGTTTGTAATTTAATTTTCGTTCTGTAATCATGGTAGGCCTATTCGACTGTTACGCTAAAAGGAAGAGATCGTTAACTCCTTCGTAGCATGTCAGCTTACTGTAATGGTAGCTGTAGTATGTGTCGGATCGAAATGACATCAGTCTTTTTTTTTATGGTGTCGCAGATATATAGTGCTTTAATTATTTATTTGCTATTAAAGTATATTTTCTTTTTTTGCCCGTTTTTCAATTTTGTCTTCAGTAAATAACAAATTATGGATTCTGAATTTGAGATCAAAACATAATCATTCTTAGAATGCAATATTTATGACCACCCTTAACAATTGAAATAATTATCTTTGGAGGGTGATATTCATCCGATCTGCCAAAACAATAATCTTCCTTTGAGGATGATATTCATCTGAGCTTCCATAAAAATACAAATAATCTTCCGTAGATAGTGATATTCATCTGACCTGCCATAAAAATACAAATAATATAGTAGCAAGTAGACTTTTATTTTGAAAGTAATATTGTTGGCCTAATAATATGTAGGCCCTTTACAGAAAAATGTAATAAACTAAAGTGAAGAATAGGATACGTACAGCTTCAGTATTTTGTCCACATGCCGTTGGCATCAAGAACAGCTTGGATCCTTCCAGGCATAGAACTGATAAGTCTACGGTTCATCATGGCCATTCTCTCCCACGAAGAATGAATCAAATCCCTTAGGACATTCACAGTTCAAGGAAGAGGGTCTGGTCAATTGTCCCAGAGAATCTTCTTAAGCTAAGCCCGTACCTGCTCTATGGAATTGATGTCAGGTGGCTTTGAAGGCCACGGAAGGCACTGAACAATATTCTCCCTCCTATGAAAGCTGCTCAGAATCCTAATGCTAGTGTGGGATGTGGTATGTACCACTGTGCCGTAAGGGTACCACGGATCACAACCAAAGGAGTCCTGGTATGACAAGAAATGCCACCCCAGACAATTACTCCTGGTCGTATGGCAGGCGACAGAGAAGCTGGTGTTCCACTGCTGTCTGGAGCCTGTACAGACAAGTGTTTGCTGATAATCGCGTCTCTTTTCGATGCGTAGCTCTTCGCTAAAGACAATTCTACTCCAATCAGTACGATCACAGGCCAAAAACGTGTCAGGAGACGCCTCACACAGCAGGGTAATGTCACCCGCCATGCGGCCCGACAACCAATAGCGATGATCTGGGGTGCCAATTTTTTTCATAGAAGGAACATTTTATTGTCATCCATGTCACCGTTACAGCACAGTGATACGTCGACGATATTCTACGTCCAGTTTTGTTGCCAAACGTGGCAAGTATTCCTGGGTTTACATTTCAGCAAGATAATGCCCGCCAGCGCACGGTAAAACTTTCTAGTTCTTACGATAGTGCTAGTTAAATCATACCTTGGCCAGCATTGTCACCGGATCCCTCCCCAACTGAGAACGTTTCGAGCATTATGGGTTGGCCTTAAAACCATCTCCAGATTCTGACCATTTGACGCGACAAGTAGACGGAATTCGGCAAAATATCCCTCTGGAGGACGACCAATAACTGCATCAATCAACCCCAAGCCGAATAATTGCTTGCATGAGGACCAGAGATGGACCAGCACATTATTAACTGGCTTTAATTTGTAAAGCTCTTCCTCTTCAATAAATCATCTATTTTTAGTAAAATTTTAATCACTTGTTTTTCCGTACATGCGCAACTCATCTACCGATTTCCATTCCATTCAGTTAATTCCTTCTTGGTGTCTCAATTTTCTTTCTTTTTAAGAATGTTCGTGCGTCGACCTGGACGGACACATCACACAGTAACACGTCTAGCGGAATCTTACCGGATCGAACTTATTGTGTCAATAGAATTAATATTCTGAGACGCTATAGTTTTAATATGAACATCCTAAGAGAATGGAAACTGAAAAGCCAAACAGGCAAAAAGGATGACTTCCACTGCCCAATCAGTGTTCGTATCACAAAGACGGAGAATTTGTCCAGAAGCGATAAAAGGAGTAACAGACAATCGTGACATATATACTAAAACATCTTGGCATTTAGATATAGTAACTTAATGAAACGTAAATCTGTATTCACTGGCAAGACTTCTATCCCATTCTTTCCAACGAGAAAACAGCTAACTAACTACTGGGTAGTGTCGTTTTTATACTGAAATATAATCTGAACGCTGATATTATGGAATATAAGAAGAAACGGTAAGACGTTTTTGTGTTTCGTAAGCCTTTATTTGAAACTAATGATAGTTTCATCACATATGAATTCTTCTTTTGATGCACGTATAATTCAATTTTCCGAAATTTACTTAGGTTCTTAGAAGATTATACGGCTATTATAATCATGCCTACTGTATAAACTTAAACACTTCAAAATATAAATAAAGTTTTCTGAATACTGCAAATAAAATTCTCTTGAAAATTATAAATTCATTTTGATTAGATTAGTTGTCCCTGAATGTAAATAATAAACATAAATCACAACACATGCAATTCTGTACTAAACGTCCAGTCAAGTCCTTCAGAAATAATGCATGAGAATAAATCAATAAATTATGAGGTGCTTATATTGATGGGACCCTCAAATGGAAACCACATGTTACGGAACTTCTTAAATATTAAGTTCTGCAATATTTTCAGTATTTACGGTTACTAGTAGATTTTGAAAATTAATCTGTCAAAACATGACATAGTTTCCACTTTTCATCAACGAGTGTCTTACGGCAACGTATTCTGGGATACTTCCACCCTGGAGAAGAAAATACTTGTACATTACCATGTAACTAACTAAAAGGTATTAGATAGACTATATAATGGTAAGACAGAGATTTAGGAACCAGGTTTTAAATTGTAAGACATTTCCAGGGGCAGATGTGGACTCTGACCACAATCTATTGGTTATGAACTGTAGATTAAAACTGAAGAAACTGCAGAAAGGTAGGAATTTAAGGAGATGGGACCTGGATAAAATGAAAGAACCAGAGGTTGTACAGAGTTTCAAGGAGAGAATAAGGGAGCAATTGACAGGAATGGGGGAAAGGAATACAGTAGAAGAAGAATGGGTAGCTTTAAGGGATGAAATAGAGAAGGCAGCAGAGGATCAAATAGGTAAAAAGACGAGGACTAGTAGAAACCCTTGAGTAACAGAAGAAATACTGAATTTAATTGATTAAAGGAGAAAATATAAAAATGCAGTAAATGAAGCAGGCAAAAAGGAATACAAACGTCTCAATAATTAGATCGACAGGAAGTGCAAAATGGCTAAGCAGGGATAGCTAGAGGACAAATGTAAGGATATAGAGGCTTATCTCACTAGGCGTAAGATAGATATTGCCTACAGGAAAATTAAAGACACGTTTGGAGAAAGGAGAACGACTTGCATGAATATCAAGAGCTTTGAAACCCAGTTCTAAGCAAGGAAGGGAATTCAGAAAGGTGGAAGGAGTATATAGAGGGTCTATACAAGGGAGATGTACTTGAGGACAATATTATGGAAATGGAAGAGAATGTAGATGAAGATGAAATAGGAGATATGATACTGCGTGAAGAGATTGACAAAGCACTGAAAGACCTGAGTCGAAACAAGGCCCCCGGAGTAGACAACATTCCATTAGAACTACTGACAGCCTTGGAAGAGTCAGTCCTGACAGACGTCTACCATGTGGTGAGCAAGATGTATGAGACAGGCGAAATACCCTCAGACTTCAAAAAGAATATAATAGTTCCAATCCCAAAGAAAGCAGGTGTTGACAGATGTGAAAATTACTTAACTATCAGTTTAATAAGTCACGGCTGCAAAATAGTAACTGGAATTCTTTACAGACGAAAGGAAAAACTGATAAAAGCTGACCTCGGGGAAGATCAGTTTGGATTCCGTAGAAATGTTGGAACACGTGAGGCAATACTGACCCTACGCCCTATCTTAGAAGAACGATTAAGGATAGGCATTTGTAGACTTAGAGAAAGCTTTTGACAATGCTGATTGGATTGGTTAAAAAAAAAATTGCTCTGAACACTTTGGGACTTAACATCTATGGCCATCAGTCCCCTATAACTTAGAACTACTTAAACCTAACTAACTGAAGGGCATCACACAACACCCAGTCATCACGAGGCAGAGAAAATAATTGGATTATTCTCTTTCAAAATCTGAAGGTGGCAGGGGTAAAATACAGGGAGCGAAAGGCTATTTACAATTTGTACAGAAACATGATGGCAGTTATAAGAGTCGAGGGACATGAAAGGGAAGCAGTGGTTGGGAAAGGAGTGAGACATGGTTGTAGCCTATCCCCGATGTTATTCAATCTGTATATTGAGCAAGCAATAAAGGAAACAAAAGAAAAGTTCGGAGTAGGTTTTAAAATCCATGGAGAAGAGATAAAACCTTTGAGGTTCGCCGATGACAGTGTAATTCTGTCAGAGACAGCAAAGGACTTTGAAGAGCAGTTGAACGGAATGGACAGTGTCTAGAAAGGAGGGTATACGATGAACATCAACAAAAGCAAAACGAGGATAATGGAATGTAGTCGAATTAAGTCGGGTGATGCTGAGGGAATTAGATTACGAAATGAGACACTTAAAGTAGTAAAGGAGTTTTGCTATTTGGGGAGCGAAATAACTGATGATGGTCGAAGTAGAGAGGATATAAAATGTAGATCGGCAATGGCAAGGACAGCGTTTCTCAAGAAGAAAAATTTGTTAACATCGAATATAGATTTAAATGTCAGGAAGTTGTTTCTGAAAGTATTTGTGTGGATTGTAGCCATGTATGGAAGTGAAACATGGACGATAACTAGATTGGACAAGAAGAGAATAGAAGCTTTCGAAATGTGGTGCTACAGAAGAATGCTGAAAATTAGATGGGTAGATCACATAACTAATGAGGAGGTGTTGAATAGAATTGGGGAGAAGAGGAGCTTGTGGCACAACTTGATTAGAAGAAGGGATCGGTTGGTAGGACATGTTCTGAGACATCTGGGGATCACCAATTTAGTATTGGAGGGCAGCGTGGAGGGTAAAAATCGTTGAGGGAGACCTAGAGATGAATACACTAAACAGATTCAGAAGGATGTAGGTTGCAATAAGTACTGGGAGATGAAGAAGCTTGCACAGGATAGAGTAGCATGGAAAGCTGCATCAAAGCAGTCTCAGGACTGTAGATCACAACAACAACAACAACAACCGTATAACAAGGTTACTATGTGGATCCACTCTTGAATCCCTTGTAGAAAGCTCCTCAAACAGAGTGGCACACTAACAACAGCGTAACAGTAGATTTACTCCTTTAGGAACTCTGTTGTCAACAACACGTTTTCCTTCGAAAACAATATTAACAAGGAACAGCCTACTTGGTAACGGAGGGAAGTACGGGTGGGAGGAGGGTAGAAGTTCTACTTGGAGACCAAGTGATGGACACAATAAGTACTTACAAATAGATGTAGGTTCTAGCTTGTATCCACAGACGAAGAAGCTTGCACAGGATAGATCATCGAGGAGAGCTGTACGAAATCAGTCTTCGGACTGAGAACCACAAGAACAAAACACAAAAGTCTCATACAGGCTTACAATTTCAGGCACTACTACTGTTATATCCGTTGGAATTCGCGTCCGTGATACATACATTACGAACTGACCAAGAAGTGTGAATCTCAGTGGTCATTACACAGATTTCGTAGCTCTCTGTATACTAAAGCCCGAAATAGGAGATTTCCGAAAAAACGTCCGAAAAAAGCATTGGACACAATAATTCACGTGGTTCGTGATATGGGGTATAACTAAAATTTGACGCGTCGATCGGATGAAGCCCTATAGGAAGGAGACTTTTATTAATTGATTTAGTAACAGGACACATGAACTAATTGATGTTTGATGTAAGTTTATTATAGTGTACACGTTATGGGTTCACGAGTCTACTTAAATGGTTGTGTAGATAAATGGCTTGTAATGTTTTTTAGTACTTCACAACGAGATATCTATGGAAGTTTCACATTTTCGTGATGTATATCGTTCGGAATATCAGACACCTTTAAGTTCTGGTCCTCGTTGTCTGTTCTAGCGGCTAAACTTTCAGATACATAGGTCAGTTCTTGAAACTAGTTGTTTCGTAAATCGGTTATCAATGAACTTATTGGTGGATTTTAAATTTATCTACACCATACAGTCCTACATGGATAACTAATAATTAATTTGCATTGGTCTAGATTGCACTGTTTGCACTGTACTTACCATAGACAGGTTCAGGCCAGGCCAGAATGAATGGCAAACTGCCTTCATAACACCTGTTTCTGACTTTCCTGAGTTTTCTCGTAGATTTGTAAACAAAATCGAGTGACGCTTTAACTGTATTATATATCAAGATATAAACTATACGATGGCACTGCATGTTCGCTGTAAGTTCAGAAAAATCTGGTGTGCGGCAGAAACAAACTGTTCTTAATGTGAGTCTGTCAGGATGCAACGAGATTTATTCTTGATGATGCTAATCGATGAAAACATGGCATCGAAAAGATGTATCGAGCCAAGGGAAGGATAAGCTTTAAACGGAACACTAACAATCATGGGATATTTGTTCCTGTCCACCTGAGTCCAGAAACTGCTCCAAGTTCCAAAACATGACTCCAAAGACATATCGTCTTGAAGATAAAAAATATTTCATTTATAATTTTTCAAAATTAAAATTTCCGAAGATCTCAGATAACCTACCCCAAAATTCAGTGTTACCAACTGAAACTAATGTATTACAACTATAATCACTAAAAATGGCTAAACTTGTTACTAAATTCTCTGATTATCATTTCAAGTTGCTTGGTAAAAGGCATAATCACATTCGCCAACATACACGTCTTCCATTTAGTTTCTTCTGAAGGGTATTTACTGTACTTATTACAGCTGAAATGCGATTTTTCCCTTACAATTGGGGGTTTATATCGTTAAATTCTGAGCCGATACCTGCCAAGAAACCTAAATGTAGGAGCCACGATTCTCGTCAGGTTCGTGACAATGTTGCCCAAAATATGATTTCAGAAAAGCTCTTATCTCATCGAGAAGAGTGCAGAATCGTTTCAGAGTCCCCCACCCCCCTCCCGCCCTACTAAAGCATTTTACATCTGCAAGAAGAATCTGATATATCCAGAACGGTGCAATATACTACACAAATTACAACTTTCATGACACCCACAGAAATCAACAACTTTGCAAATAAAACTTCCTGGTGGATAATACAATGTCAACAAAAATATTTTGAAAATTAGTCGTCTTTAGCACAAAGAGCAAGAAACCTATTATTCTTTCCAATCATTTAAGGAGGCTATTGGTTCTTGTAGTGACAGGCTTAGAGAGTGGCAAATTTCAGGTATGCATTAACTATGGCTTCTCCCCTGGTATGTTCATGAGATTACAGCATTTTTACGAACTTCTCTTTAACAGAAAAATCACGAAAGATCATTCTAATAAATCAGCACAGCTCTCCAATATGGGGAATATCACTTGTGAAGCGAAAAATACACAATTGTGGGTCCTGATATACAGAGACTCCAAATTCTTAGAAATCTGTTCAACACGTGTAGCAACAGTATACTGAAGCAACTAAAATCCTTTTATAGGAGACGTAAGTACACATTTATCGTTGTGACCATCAAACAGAGATTTTGCGGCACTGATCACTCCTTCTTTAACTACTTCCGCGTCACTTAAACTTTTTTTTTCCTTTTCGGCAAAACATAATAGACTGGAGGAAGCCATTGTCGCGTTCCTATTTTTCTGATTTGACTTTGTTAACACAATTTGCTTTAGTGTTAATTTAGATGTCAATTGTCTAACTTTATGTTTGCGTAATTCAGAATTAAAAGGATAGTCCCTATAGAAATTTCTATGGTTTGTCGAAAAATAATGTTCCACATTACTTTTCGTGGAAACAGTCACATTACAGTGGCACAATAAACACAGACGTTCATTTCTGAATTCGGAAAAACAATGCTGCTCCTCGCAATCACTGTTACAACTGTAAGTTATTTGTCTTTTAGCCACACTCTGTTATGAAAAACCAGTCAGACACAAGACATGTAGCTCCACTTGCATTCAGAAGCTCTCACGCTATACTGGATAGCGCCAAAAACATCGACCAGAAAGAAGCAGTCGGTACAAACAACAATGTTCAAGAAGAGGGAATTTATTGCTTGCAGCATACCATTGATGGGATTAAAGTGATTCTGTCTCCAATTACAAGGGGCGTTCAATAAGTAATGCAACACTTTTGCTCTGAAAGGAGATTTATTTTATTTAGAATTCCAGTATTGCAAATTATTCCCCACTCTTCGGGCTACAAAACCCCATTTCTCAACACAGTCTCCGTTCAATTCGTCGGTGCATCTTGCTTGGATACCACTCTACTGGTAGACGTCTGAGCTAACGTCTTAACTACATCAGCAAGCTCCCTCCCCACCATCCACGTGCTGCTTCCCGCGGAGTTCGGAGTGCGTCCTTCGGTCCTTCATTGGACCAAAGAGACGGAAGGTGCGAGGTCCGGGCTGTAGGGTGGATGCTCAGGAATAGTTTAGTGTAGTTTTGTGAGCTAGTCTCGGGTGTGCAAACTTGTGTGACACCTCGTGTCGTCATCGAGAAGGAGAAGTCCGTTTGCATTTTTGTGGCGTCGAAGTCGCTGAAGTCGTTTCTTCAGTTTCCTAAGTGAAGCACAATACAATTCTTCAGAGTTGATTATTGCACCACGAGGGAGGGTATCAATCAGAAGAACCCTCTCAGAGTCCCAGAAGACCATCGCCCTGACATTACCGGCTGAGGGTGCGACCTTGTACCTCTTCTTCGGAGGAGAGATGATGTGGCGCCACTCCAAGGTTTCACATTTTGTTTCCGGTTCAGAGTGTGAAATCATGTCTCATCGTCAGCGATAATGGTGGGAAAAAATTGGCACGGTCAGCCGCGTAACGCAAAAGCAATTCGCCATTGATTGTCCTTCGCTGCCCTTAATGGCCTTCTGATATACAGCGAGGAACCTTGTGGGTACACACATTTGAGTATCCCATTTGGTAGACGAGTGTGTCACCACTACAACGAGAGACGTCCAGTTTAGCAGGGAGGGGTGTTATTGCGATCTGTTGATCACCTCGAATGAGAGTGTCTTCACGTTCCAGCATCGCAGCAGTCTCAGTTGTGAGCTCCTGGCCGGCGCGCAGGAGGTCGGATAGGCTTGCGCCAACCTGTTGCTGTGTTCACTCTCAGGCTTCCATAAACACTGTGCAAACGCCTATGAATATCTGTGACGCTCTGGTTTTCTCCCAAAAGAAACTCAACGGCACTTCTTTGGTTGGAACGCACCCCTTTACAGACGCCTTTTTGAAGTCTACGTATAGCACTGCCACCCAGCGGAACTTCATGAAAATATAGCCACTGAAGTGAGAATATTCCATGACGTCTACGGGCCGAGGGAAAATGTGTGTTCCATTACTTACTGAACGCACCACGTACCAAGAAGTATCGTTTAATTCTTGTTCTTTGATTTTTTCCTGGAATTTGATTTAATATTAGAAATCGTCTGAATAGAAACCATGGCACCCGGGGGCGTTGGACAGCTCTTCTATGAGGCCTGGTTCTGGATGGAGCTGCAGGACACACAATAAGATGATGTGATCGAGAGGTAGGTGCTTATCATAGTCCTTTACATTTAAGCCCCGTCAAACGCGTCCAGATGAGTATTTTCAGGGTTCATAGTGAAGGACAGACGTAAAGCAATGTACGCAGTACAAAAATAAGCATACCAACTACGCATTATAGTATCAAAGGTATCATCTACAACTGGAAAATTTCGCCCAATAGTTCAAGTTTCTCCCATTACAACAAATTTGGGTTTATAAAATATTTCCTGCATCTTGAAACAAGCAACAACATTCGCCCCTGATGTAGACGATGTAACTGTGTTGCCTACATTTTGATGCATGCAATATTTTCATCTAAATTGTCATTTTGTACACACGAAGACAATCGTATATCTTTACTGTCTACGAACTTTCTAAAGGATATAATAAGAGGTGGCTGCTCATGTGTTTAAGGGAATATATGAACCTCTGGCTTAAGAGGTGTGTGAGTACTACATATCCAGCTGAGAATTCAGCGAACGGTGCCACGTGGAAGGCAGCAACACGTTCTTACGGTCTTCCCACGTCGTGTTATAAGTTTCCAAAGCTCCCTCGTACGGAGTTGGTCTCTTCCACAATATATAGTTGTAGCACAGACATTAGTAATCATTACTCCAAATACACTGTGCAGAAGAATCGTAGAATGCTAGGTGCCACCCTTTTCCTCGTCCATCGGTGTAAAAGTTATTTGTTGCCTATTTCTTCCATAACATAATGCTCCCTAGCAAAGAACACTGGTATTTCGCGTTCTCCTTCTGACAATAAAACTAAACCTATTACACAATGAATCCCAAATACTTGCCTAAACAAGTCTTGGTGAGAAATCGTGCAGCTCCTTACCTCAGCGCCAGCAACACGTCTGCCGCCGACTCCGTCTGACGCACGCGCTCACGGGAAGCCGTCGCGCTCAGATCCGATGCGCGACACTAGTGCACCCCATCGACAAGGCAATGTTGTTTGTGCGAACGTTTCCAATAAAGATAGTCTGTGACACTGAAACGCAATATGACTATTCAGATATTATTTTATCTCTTTTATGATACATTGTTGCTCTTAGACAATCACAAGCACATTAACAATTATAAACAACCAGTAAAATAAACAAATAGAAGAAATCGAAGATCACTGCCGAGCTATTACAACCATTCAGCTGCTTTAGAGTTAGCTGGATTTGTACTTTAAGAGATTCGGCAGTCCTGAACGCTACAATACGTGGCACTGTCTGCGCCTCCTCGCTTTAGAGAGTTTGCCATTCCCAGGTGCAGAGAGCAGAAACTGTCCTCCATATTCCCATCTGATTAGAATCACTGTGTGCCAAGTGATACGTACAAGACTGAAACCAATAAGTCTGACACCAGAGTTTTCTAGCACAATCAGGTCGTCTCTTCAGAGTCTTTGACGAGATTTCAATCGAACTGTAGAGCGTCGCTGACTGAAATCATGTATGGGAAGAGAATGATTCGACTGTACTCTTGTCCACAATCAATCAAGAGCTTGCTGTCTTTCTTATTTGACCCGGAGCCATGTTACTTGTCAGTCGGAGCCACTGAACAGGCGCCTACCTGGTAACACCACTCATGGTGTGTCAGAGCTGAATATCCAGTTGGTGAATGTGGGAACTTTTGATCCATACAGGTGAACCGTCACTTAGTTGATAGGTAAGATAAAGCCAGTGTTGCTGTCTTCAGAAGTTTTGCATCGGCTCCCCAGGTAGTTACCTGTAACAGGATTCAATTCCTTTTGTCCTGTATTCCAATGTCCTGTTATTAATAATTATTTAAATGATTAAAGGAGTTAATCAACGCCGCCTGAAAGGAAAACTACTTTTTTTGTACTTGAAATTTCATGTTATTACAAAGTATTTAATTAATTAATTCGTTCATTAATACGACTGACAACAGCAGTACCTAAACGTCAGAGGTTATTACCGAGCGATGTGGCGCAGTGGTTAGCTCACTGGGCTCGCACTCGGGAGGAAGACAGTTCAAATCCGCGTCCAGTCATTCAGATTTAGGTTTTCCGTGATTTCTGTAAATCGCTTCAGGCAGATGCCGGGATGGTTCCTACGACTTCCTTCCCGTCCTTTCCCAACCCGATGAGACCGACTGACTATTGAAAAGAGGGAATTCAAATAATTTCCTTTTCATTTAATCTTACCGATGATTTTTTCTGCTCATTGTGACTATAACTGACTTATAAAGATTATTTCGAAGACTAACTTTCCGATCTAGGGCTGCCGACAGCGTTTTACTTTACAATTTTATTAGATTTCCACTGAAACAGGAATCTTAATCAACCGTATCTCTCTTACGATTCTTTCAATTAATTATTTGATAATACTGTGCAAAATGACCATTTTGGTGATTAGTTATACTCTTTCCCATGTTATCATATTCCGGAACTGATGCCTTGTCTGTGTGTTAGATACACTAAGTTACTGTCAAATTAAGTAAGTCGAATGAAGTCTGAGAGTTATAAGGTCAGTGGAAAATTTAATAGCGTTACCAAATTGGCTTCACAGATTAACGTTAGTTCTGATCCATATTCGACATTTGTAAGTCGATACGCTAGCTGACTTCAAAAGGTACAACTTAAAACAAGGCTTGTGCTTATGAGCAGCACTTTTTTTTTTTACTCAAACTGATACAAACGTAATTGAAGACGACACTTTAACTCCCGAGGCTCCCTTCTGCAGTCAGTAATCCTACCGGAATCGAACAAACATTGACACTGAATACGTTGCTAAAATCTCTGTAACGTGGCGACCCAGATGGTTTCTAGGGACTTCAAATTTGAAGCAGGGCAGTTAAAGTGATTTTGGCAGGGCATGCAAGTGCTATTGTCTGAATACATGCGACATATGTGCACCCAGCTCACGTTTTGGCCTGATACGGGGATACAGATAATGACAAAATGAAGGAACTTCTCGAAGGCGTCCGACGAATGGATACGTCAATGGGACAAGGGAATGGTAGATGTTGTAGACGTTAAACACAATTTTAGAAAAGCATGTGCATACTTTCAGAGAGAAACTTTCATGGTTATTGAGTGTGTCTTTTAGCGTAGGAAGGAGGGACATTATAGAACAACAACAAAAGATTTTACCAAGTAATTCGACTGGCAAGATGAACCTGAGCTGGCCTATCAGACGTACGAACACGACGATAGAACGCTAGCCAAGATATTCTCATAGTTTTAGTGGTTTCAGTGCGAGGCTTCATGGCAGAATTTGACGGAAGGCTTCATAAGAGACATTTCGCTGGTAGGGCCCATATAATGCAATTGTATTTTCGTGGACAAGTTTGCTTGTGCCTATGAGCGAAGACAGTTAGCAAATATCACGGCGAGTACTCAGTAGTCGGTGCTGTGCCGTCTCGGACGACACTGCAATGCATATTCTTGCATTCACTAAAATAATGGATAATGTTGCTATCTTATAATAAATATAATCAATTTAACTATTCTTCCAATGTGACACTATAAGCAAATAACATCATCCACATAATTCACGTCCACCTTCACCCTACCCGTCACCACCCCATCGCCTTTCAGAGACACCTTTCTGGCAGGTAACGCTTTTAAACAGGATCATTACCAGCAGGTGTTCTCTCTATCTCTCTCTCTCTCTCTCTCTGGGTGTGTTTTTTTTTTTTCCTTTTTTCAATTTTTTTTTTTAAGTTCATGTTCCGTGGCACGAGGCAAATGCGCAAGTTACGGTTACGGGATGAGTCACTAGATAATCCACAGAATGATAATTCGAACATTTATACCTGTCAACATAGACTTAATAAAACGTGAAAAACAGAGAATATACGAATAAATAACACATCACGGAGAAAAGTTCTCAACTACTACGAGCAAATCCTCTACTGAATAGGAGGGCTGTAGCACAAGGACGTTTTATTGAACTTGCAATAGAATACTTGTGGTTCATTACTCAACACTTTCAGTTCTGCTGGAAGGCTGTTAATAGTGAAACCTTTCCGTACAATACTTAAGGAAGCATTGGCCAAGAGCACGTAGTTTTTCCGTCTATCGTTGAGTAAATGAGTCAGCATTGTCAACAACAAATCCCATGCTGGAATATATGCACAGGAATGACAGATCAAAATTCCGAGACCCTCGGCATGGGTCTACACGAAGGCCATGAACTGATACAGCAGGTATGCCTCACCGCACTTTCCTGGTATAAAAATATTCTCGATGAGTGCACTGATTTGCCTCAAAACGCCAATACCGTACGAGACAGTAGAATGAAAGTGACGGGAGTAAATAAAGGCATCGTATTTCAGTGTCACAGACAATGGAGATCATACCAAGAGAGCAGCAATCAGAGGTTCTGCACAGACCTTTAACGTGGGACTTTCAAGACAGCCTTCCATCTACACTCAGTCCTAAGAGTTTAAAATGGTTCGATTAATTGACTGTCTAAATAGCAAGTGGCAATAAAATTGTCGTATTTTCGATACACCCGTGCTAGAAACTATATGCATGGCGTTTTGTTGCATTAAAGCGTTAATCTGTTGTCTGTTACCGTTAGCCAAGTCATTTATATTATTATAACACTCGTATCATATGCAAGGAAAAAAAAAGAGTCGTGTGTCATATTTAGTGCCAGAGTATCAGTACATATCAAGAACAGCAACAGACCCAGAACACAACCCTTAGACTTTGATTCAAATCTCTTCCTTGTTTATTGACACCAGAGGACTACTTTATGTTTCCTACTTTTCGGACATGAAGCTAGCCTTGTTGAACTTTACCCACAATCCCATATTCACCTAACTTAGGATGAGGTATTGCATAGTCCACAAAAGTAAATGCTTTTGCCCAATTACAGAAAATACTTATTATCCTCAACCTGTCGTTTAGACCTGACAGTACCTCACATAAGGAAAGAGTAAGTTGCATTTTCGGCGGATACGCTTTCCTCAAGCCTAACTGCGTGTTTGACAGCAAATTTACTTGTGTTAATACGCTCCTATTCATTGCCTAACCAAGAAGTTCGCTGACAGTAAAGAAACTGGCCAGCAATTCCTTACATTATTTCCTTCGTCACTGTAGTTTCAGTAACAAATACTTCACTCTCTCATGAAATTTTCCACACCTCAAAGAAATATTGCACGTGTGACTTAGTACAAAAAAATGAATCATGTACTAATTATAATCCGACTCGATATATCGTCAAACTCAATGCGGCCTTTACTCTTCAAAGATATAATAATTCGTAAAATTTCAATTTTGGTTGTTTTCTATAGTTTTATGTGACGTAGTTGTCTTCGTACACTAGATTTCGAGAATTCTACGTATTTATCTGTACCAATAAATATTTTAATTTAACTTACAGGCTATTGACACAAAGTGAGCATTAAGTATTTTGCACAGCACTGGTGGATCGCTAACAGCTGGAGTCTCACATAAAAGACGTGAAATATGTTGAGAATAAACGTTCTTCCCTGACAGCCACTTCACAACTGACCATATGATTTTAATTTTCTTCTGAGAGCTTTCTACTTTCTTGTAAATGGGCATTGTTTTATTCTCAGCACTTGGCAGTACTGCCTGTAGTAAAATTCTGTTACCAGACTCTGATCGTCCTTCATATTTAGGTAAAGCTTCCATTTCATACTAAATCACATTCTAAAGATATTTGTTATTTATATCGGTTGTTTAAAAGTACTGCATATTTGCCTTTACTTTTTTATGGGAAAGAAAGCGATAAATGTTTGAAGAAATGTGCTATATCTACCGTTCACGTCGTCACGGTTTTATAATTCTTGCCCTGCTAGCCTTTGGAGACAGGCCTTGAACGCCGGCACTGCAAGTGGACTCATGTCCCTAAGTTTTTTGTTTACTACATTCGGATATTAGTGTCTTGATTTCCTTCAGTATTACTATATGTCCATCATAGACCGACAGGCCGTTACAAGTTTTTCTCATACAACCTTTTCCGGCGTAACATCATGCACCGGCACGTCGGCCTCGAATGCTATATCAGAGAAGACTATGAGACGACGTCAGCCAACAGAACACTGACTAGGACAACACCACAACAGGAGCGGCACTTGTACCAAGAGAATATAAGCCCCGCTCCATCGAACCTCGGCCACACAAGAAGACAGGCACTAGAAGAGCTGAACTAGAAGACGAGCTGTGATACAAACTCTAGAGCAGTGACTTATGAACTTGTGTGGTTGCTTGCGTGGAAATTCTATATACGAAGGACATTGATTATTTGCATGTCGCCATTTGCTTGCGACACATCTTTGTAGAAACGCAAATTGAGCATTGTCAATTTAACATATTTTAATAAACTCCATTAATAAAATTTGCTTCTATTGTTGTTGAGCTATCCGAGAAAGCATCTTCCTAGGCACCCTATGTTAGACGAGTGGGCCGGACACCACATAGTCTATGAAGATACTGTCGGTGAACGTGCTGACATTTCCCTGAACTGTAGCTGGGAATAATACTGCCTGCACGAGGTTGTAAGATTCAAGTAAATCCATTAACGTGATTTTGTATGGAGAATCGGTCAGAAAGCTAATGCTGGAATCTCCACATAAAATAATCCTAACGATTGTCTTACGAACCGAGACTAGATCAGCGTCAAGTCTGTAGAGGAAAACCCTGTGGTCTGAACTGAGGCATCTGCCCACCCCTCCCGTCTACAGAGAACTTCTTGCATAGCAATCACATTTCAAGGCGTTCTTTACTGAGTAAAACTACAACGTGCGCATCCCGAAACGAAGACTTATATTAAACTTCCTCTACATGAACGCTAGTGTCACTAAAAATGCATTGTTTCAAATTCTAGAGCAAATACAGTACTCCTTTTTCGTTTTTAGCACACCATATCGTACAAAATTGCTGCGTCTTTTTCATCATTTTCCTTCCAATACCTAAAGGACACTATCCAAGATAATTACCATAAAATGCATTGCCTTCAGCAATGAATAGGCCGAATCTGACCAAAAACGTGTTATTGAAGAAACATAAGATTAAGATTGTACAATATATACGGCAATTTTGAAAGAAACATGCTCCAGGTCTGGAAAAAAAATACCGAGGCTTTGGAACATCATATTCCTCATCCGCTTCCCACTTCCGCTGATTGATCTGACATTTCGATTTAAATATCTTTGTTAAGCCCGTTTATCGTAAACAGAGTTGTAAGAGTCAGACGCTACAAGCACTGTGTGGCTGACGGTAGCAGGCGGATGCCCGCAAGTATACAGAGTGCTTAAGACAGACTGTATAAACACTTTCTCTCGGACATGATGCGTTCGGTCTTTGTGGTGTCAAATGCATTTTAGACAAATTTTTACGAGAGAATAGAATAGTGAACATTAAATTGGCTGGAAACTGCGGAAAATGAAGGGAATGAACGCAGAATAAGGTTTTCAAATTGTTTCGAAGATACTGCCAGAAAAAGTTATTCCTAACAACGCGCTAGCAACGCTGAGCAACTCAACTCCAGTGAATAGGAAGTGTCCACTCTAGTAAAGGTACCATGAACTTCCTCAGTCTTAACGTCAGTAGTCGCGTATACCAACAGGCATTTCCGCGGTACATTGCCACATGTCTTTGTGGTCTCCTCCTTTTCGTTTGTGTTAAATGTTCAGTAATGGCTTATTCAAAGAAACATGCCGTTATGGCCGAATGAGTAGCCAAATGACGCACTTCAGTCCCTGTAATTCAGATACTGTGTATTTATTCATTTATTTACACGTCAAGTTTCATACGACCAAATTGAGCAGAAAATCTCCAAGGTCATGGAACAAATCAGTACATGAAATTACAACATAAAAGTAATAACAGATAAAAATAAAATGCTGAAGAACCAGAAAAAAGTCAACCCATATGATTAAGTAAACGCAATCAACTATACTACGAGAATCAGCTTAATTTTTCAAGGACCTCCTCGACAGAATGGAAGGAGTGATCCATGAGGAAACTCTTCAGTTCAGATTTGAAACTGCGTGGATTACTGTTAAGATTTTTGAATTCGAGCGGTAGCTTATTGAAAATGGTTGCAGTAGTATACTTGTTGTGTACATAGTTCCTCGTAGTCAGCGCGTACACAACTTTCCCCCTAGAGCGCGCCCCGCTACGCACAACAGCCCAGGCGCAGCGCTCGTCCGTCTCCGGACTATGAGATGGCGCTGCCATAGAGACGGACCAAATTCTGCTTCCGCCGATCCGCGTATTAATATGTAACGCAGCCAATGAGATTGCTGCTAATGTAGAACCTTTTCTCCTCGTGGATCACACTCGCGCAGTGGTACATGAACAAGTGTACAGTCCTCCGATTAGTCAGTCTGCATTTGTCTGCACCAGTTTGTACCAGTCTGCATTCGTCTGCACCAGTCTGCACGAGTTCTACATTTGTCTGTACCAGTCTATAGTCAAGTTTCAGTCTGCGCCTGATAAGATTACCATATTCCTGTACATAGCCATGAAGATGTATAGAAACTTTTCTCAAGTATCAGAGACATATGTGAGAAAAAGATTAACGTACCAATACCAAAGGAACATCAGATTGTCAATTATAAATAGCATCCAGAACCAAGTTAAGTAATTTTTATGCTTGTTATTATTTTAATAAATCTGTGTGAAAATTAGTCAAGTTCTGTTTAAAGTTGGTCACCGTCAATCTGCTACTCTAAGCGTGCAAGTGGCATTTCTATCGTCTGACATACCGGCAGAAGATAAACACGCCATGATAAGACCACGAGACATATTGCTGACACTCGCCTACTTCGTTAGAGCTACAAGTCAAATTATCTGATGGTGTGTGTACTAAAGGTCTTACAGTACGCTCACCACAATACCGCACACCTTTCTGCACAAGAGTTAAGGAAGTCCGATCTAAATGCAGATTTGATTTCTGCCAAGTATTAACTGAGTGAAAGCTGCTTTTTCTTGGGAATAAGCTAATATTGTTAACAAGAAACGACAGTAAGGAATATATATATACTGAGAGGCCAATGTCAAAATACCCAGACTCGTTAACAGGGGTCGATAAGAGGTTCGTGGACTTACACCACTTACTGCACGAACCGCCTGTTTCTGGGCCCAAAATATCCTTTTAGAATGGGAAGAGATACCCCAAAATATAATACCATATGACATAAGAGAATGAAAATGGGAAAAGTAGATTATTTTCGTGTCGAACGATCACTCACTTCAGACACCGTTCGAATGGTAAACATGGTAACGCTAACTCTTTAAACAAGATCCTAAACGTGGGCTTTCCAAGGTAGTTTACTATCTATCTGAACACCTAGAAATTCGAACTGTTTAGTTTCACTAATCATATGCCCATTCTGTGAAATTAAAACGTAAGGTTTTGTTGAACTGTTTGTTAGAAACTGTAAAAACTGAGTCTAACTGTGATTTAGCGTTAGTTCATTTTCTACAAGCCATGAACTTAGGTCATGAACTGCACTATTTGAAACCGCTCCAATGTTGCACACAACATCCTTTACTACCAAGCTAGTGTCATCAGCAAACAGAAATATTTTAGAGTTACCCATAACACTAGAGGGCATATCATTTATATAAATAAAGAACAGGAGTGGCCCCAACTACCCTGTGGCACCCCCCCCCCCACCCTCTTTGACTGTATCCCTCTCACACCCCATATCACAGCCGTTCTCAACATTGTGAATAATGACCTTTTGCTGTCTGTTGCTGAAGTAAGAGGTGAACCAATTGCGAGCTACTCCCCATATTCTGTAATGGTCCAACTTCTGGAACAATATTTTGTGATCAACACAATCAAATGCTTTAGTTAAATAAAAATTACGCCTACCGTTCGAAACCTTTTGTTTAACCCATCCAGTATCTCACAGAGAAATGAGAATATAGCGTTTTTACTTGTTAAACGACTTCTAAAGCCAAACTGCACATTTGATAGCAATTCGTGTGATATAAAATGATCAATTATCCTTACATACACGGCCTTTTCAATAACTTTAGCAAACTCTGATGGCACAGAAATAAGCCTAAAATTGTCTACATTATCCTTTTCTCCTTTCTTATAAAGCAACTGTACTACTGAGTAATCGTTCAGTAAATTGACCACTCCTAAAGGAAAAACTACAAAGGTGGCAAAATACAGGCTAACCTGTGCAGCACAGTACTTTAATATTCTGCTAGGCACTCCATCATATCCATGATAGTCCTTAGTCTTCAGTGATTTACGTATTGTATTGGCTCAATCCCCCCTCCCCTTGTCTGTATCACAGAGGAGTATTTCAGACATCAATCTTGGAAAGGAAACTGCCAAAAAAGTTATATGATTCACTGTAGAAACTAAATTTTTATTTAATTCACCAGAAATGCTCACAAAATGATTGAATACTCTACATATATCTGATTTATCAGAGACGGAAATATTTTTACTACGAACTGACTTTATATCTTCGACCTTGTGCTGCTGACCAGAGACTTCCTTCACAACTGACCATACGATTTTAATTTTATCCTATGAATTAACTATTCTATTTGCATACCACATACACTTTGCTTTCCTAATAATATTTTGAGTTCCTTATAATACTGTTTGTAATGGGCTGCTGTAGCTTGATTGTGACTACTTTTAAGATTTTGATATAATTCCCACTTGGTTCTACATGATATACTTATCCCACTAGCCAGCAACCCAGGCTGCCTACTACAGCTAATACCCCGTTTAGGACAATCTAATGGAAAGCAACTTTCAAAGATCATGAGACATGTGTTTAGGAATGCATTTTATTTGTGATCTATGTTAAGTACCCAATAAACGTCCTACCATTACTGTTCCTTGACAAGGTTTAAAAAACTCCATATTGCTGTTGGATTATCTTTCCTATATAGTTTGTAATTATACGTGACATTTGTTTGAGTACAAAAGCCTTTTAGTGTTAAAATTTGTGCATCATGGTCTGAAAGGCCATTCATCCCTTTACTAATAGAATGCTCATCTAGTAATGAAAAATGAATAAAAAATTGTCTATGGCTGTGTTACTGTTCCCCTGCGCCCTGTATGGAAGAAACACTGTCTCCATCAGATCATACGAATTTAGGAGGTGTACCAACATCCTTTTTCTTGCAAAGTCACCACGTATAACTAATTTCTGGTACTTCCTACAAGCCGGCCGGAGTGGCCGAGAGGTTCTATGCGCTACAGTCTGGAACCGCGCGACCGCTACGGTCGTAGGTTCGAATCCTGCCTCGGGCATAGATGTGTGCGATGTCCTTAGGGTAGTTAGGTTTAAGTAGTTCTAAGTTCTAGGGGACTGATCTCAGAAGTTAAGTCCCATAGAGCTCAGAGTCATTTGAACCATTTGAACTGCCTACCAAGTGAATCAAGAACCCTCTCTAGCTTGAGAAGAAATGCTCTGAAGTCAGAGTTACGGGACCTATAAACAACAACAATTACAAGTTTATTTTCACTAAATTCAGCTGCCCCTGCACAACATTCAAATATCTCTTCAGTACAGTGTCTTGATACGTCAATGGAGTCAAATGGAATACTGTTTTTTACGTACATAGCCACTCCCCCACCCCACAAGGAACTCCCTGAAAAACAGGCAGCTAATCTGTATCCTGGTAAAGGAAGCCTCTGAATTGTCAAATTATTTAAGTGGAGCTCTGATATACCAATAATTTCAGAGCCAACAGTTATAAGCAGTTCACTAATTTTGTCTCTAATACCACTTACATTTTGATGAAATATGCTAACTCCTTCTCTACTTGGAAGCATGACATCCTCTAAAGGTGGGCCCTATACCTATCAGCTGACTTCAGTCTAAAAAAGTGCAGCTCTAACACCAACTGCTACAGGAATTTATCCATGAGTGATCCCACCACGACCCACTACTCTGTCACCAATAAGCTTTGCCAGCCTCCCCTTCCCATACCTGTTGAGTTTCAGGCAATGCGTAGTGAAATCGGTCTTCTGATAGACCCAACTGGTAACACTGCAATGTGACCCATGCCCTCTGCCATCAGCGCCCTCGGCAGCCCCGTGTTAACGTGCCTTACTGCCGCATTCATATGAGGCCGATTATGACGCTGAAACAATTGCACAAAATGCACATTAGTGCCACCAGTTTGAGTAGTTATCTTTACCAGTTCACCATCTACATCATATTCCCCGTCTCTATCAAGACTGTTCCGTGCTCCACCCACTATCACTATCTGATCATCCTTCGTAAAATTCCTACATAACTCCCCTATGGTGTCAATCACCTGAGCCAAACCTGCACTAGGTTCCGCAATGCTGGTGACCTGGTGCTCACTCCCCAACACTTCCTGCTACTGCTGGCCTACACCTGTTCCGTGCGATCTACCTATCAGCAGAATCTTCTTCTTTCTGTTAGACTTTGCAGCTGACCTAGGCCTGCTGACTGCTGAGGACTGCTACATATTCCCTACATCTGCAGCTACACGAGACTCCTCTTCACTTAACTCTGACAGTTGGTGAAATCTATTGGATATATGCAAAGTATAACTGTCTGAATACTTCCTCCACCTAGCTGCCTTCTTCCCAACTGCCAGTTCCCATTCCCCACCACCTTTCCCCCTCCTCAACCTATCTAAATCCTCCTTTGCGCGTTGTAACTGCACCTGAAGGGCACAGATCTTACGCTCCTGTTCCTCTATCAACTTATTTCTACTGCAGATTCTGCATTCTTAGGCGAAGATCTCGCTAGAATGACCACTGGTTTCCCCACTGCATTTCCCCCGATGAAAATACTTCTAACAAATCCCACACCGTAACCCTCTACACACAAACCTAAGACAGAGCCCACACTTCTCACTCATGGTAAAATTTTAGAGTTACTGAAAAAAACTATACGTCTACCGGTAAGTTACCTAAGTTCAGTTACACCAGTAGAACTAATTATAGAACTAACAATAGCGGTCTCTGTCTACTAAGAAAGCAACTACTTGCATTAATACTACTTCATCACAGCTAATACAAGTACCAACAAAACTTCACAAAATTGCTAGCTAAAACCAAAAATTCCAGCGGCCACTGGAACACTCAGCGAAGTGGAAAACTGAATGAAAACTTTACTGAAATATTTCACTAGGAACAATAAGAAACGTCAGCTGAAAACTAAAACACGAAATTTACTAAACGACTTCAACACACAGAAAACTCTAAAAATGCAGCGAGCGAACGTTTCCAAAAGTTATTAAATCGTTATTTCGCCACAAACAGCACAAAACACCGCTGAAATCTATTAAATTTAATAACTATGTAACAGTGCACAAATAACTTTGTCAGAACGTACCCTTTTAACAGCTACAGCTGCAACTGCACGCCGCAAAATGTAATGCACTGCAGTTGAATAACGTTTCCTGACACGGGTGGACATCGTTATTTGTCCTTGAAAACATCATGTACAACTCCTTTCGAAGTTCGTCGGTATAGCTTTGTTACATTCTGTTAATACATATACAGTGGATACACGAATATTTTATGCTTTTATCGCTAGATGACTATGTTTTCCAAGCATTACATCTACATCTACATCTACATGGATACTCCGCAAGCCACCGTATGGTCCATGATGGAAGGTACCCTGTACCACTACTAACCATTTCCTTTTCTGATCCACACGTAAATAGAGCGATGGAAAAGCAACTCGACTGTCTACTTGCTCTCGTGTGAGCCCAGATTTCTCGTATGTTATCTTCGTGGTCCTTACGCGTAATAGCTGTTGGCGGCATTAGCATCGTTCGGCAGTCAGCTTCAAAGGCCGCTTCTTTAAATTTTTACATAGAGTTTCACGAAAGGAACGTCGCCTTCACTCCGGGAATTCCCATTTGAGTCCCTGAAGCATCTCTGTTAGACTTACGTGTTCTTCGAACCTACCGGTAACAAATCTAGTAGCCCGCCTCCGAGCTGCTTCCACGTCTTCCTTCAATCCGACCTGGTACGGATCCGAAAGGCTCGAGCAGTACAGAACAGGTGGCACCAGTGTCTTATACGTGGTCTCTCACAGATGAACCACTCTTTCCTAAAGTTCTCCCAATAAACTGAAGTCGATCATTCACCTTCCCTACTACATTCTCGTATGTTCTTTCCATCACATATCTCTTTGCAAGGCTACGCTCAGATACTTAAACGACTTGACTGTGTGAAACAAGACAATAGTAATACTGTATTCTAACATTACTGGTTTTATCTTCGTACTCATCCGCACTGATTTACATTTTTCCACGATTAGGGCTAGCTGCCACTTATCACACGAACTGAAAATTTTGTCAGGTCATCTTGTATCTTCCTACAGTCACTTAACTTCGATACCATAGCGTACACCACGCCATCATCAGCAAACAAGCGCAGAATACTGCCCATCCTGTCAGCCAAATCATTTATGTCAACTGAGAGCAACAGTGGTCCTATCACATTTCCCTGGGGCACTCCTGACCAATCGTTGTCTCTCATGAACACTCGCCATGGGGGACAACATATTGTGTTATATTATTCAAGAAGTCTTCGAACCACTCACATATGTGAACTTATTCCCTATGACAGTACCTTTGTTAACAGTCTGCAATGGGGAATGCTTTCCGGAAATCTAGAAATATGGAATCTGCCTGTTGTCCTTAATCCATAGTCTATAATTTCTGTCGTATCAGTCTGTGTATAGGCTATCTTACACAAAACGCCAAGCAGTATGACAACGCATATGCCTCTGTGTTACGAGGCGTCCTGGTATTTTACTTTCTCGCCTGATGAGTTCCCTCATGATGCCTGACTGCAGTGTGTCTATAGCTGCAAAATTCATTGTGTTGCGAAAGTAAATTCACCATGCAGTAACAAATTTTATGAATTTTATTTAGCTCAACTGTTTGAAAGCATATACCTTCTCTACAAATTTTCTTGAGTTATGTGTGATTCTCTTAGTAAGTATCGTTGAAGTGCAACCACCAATAGAAATGCATCACAGCACGCACGTTGAGTACCTCTCGAAATGACATCGAGATTGGCTGCAAATGAGTAACACCGTTCCGTTGACTTGGAAACTGTCTATGTTTTGTGATAGCCAGCAAGAAAATCTTCCCTCATTCGCCCCAACCTTCCGTAGTACACTGCTACCGTTGATTACAAACTGATGAGCCAAAAGATCATGACCGCTGTTCCCCGTGAGACTGAAAGCTGCCCGGTGGCGTTGCTGTCACGTGACGCGATCTGGAAACTGCCGGGCAACCGCAAACAGCAAACGATTAATTAAAGCGCAGCTACTCACAAAGGTCTAGTGTGGGCTGCAGGTATCTTATGGCAGCGAAACTTTCTGGATATGCTAATGCGTTAATGTGGAACCGATTTACGCTGGAGAACAAATTAGTTCCAACAGTAGGCATCATCCGCAAATCTTGCGCTGTACACTCGTTACGTGACGGTATGACACCCACGCTGTGATTTCACAACCCATTACGCGAGTGAACAGTATGGCTATCGACAAAAAGGATCGTGTCCTATTACTGAAAGTGTTTTATGGGAACGGCAGCAATGACAGTGCTGAATTAAGAGAGAATCGCCGATTGGAACATCTGAGGGGAGGCCTGATGTCATTAAATGGTTTAGAAAAGATAATGAAATTCGAATAGACGATGATCTTGGTGTGGCACTAGAAGAGGAAGGCGTCCTGTCCGGTGAAAGCTACTGACGATGTTGCTGTCGCTGTAACTGACGATGCAGGACGAGCCCCGAGTTGTGCTGGTGCTAGTACAGTTTCACGAGAATTGTCCATCCCTTGGTCGAAGTACGGGAAGTTTTGCCGTCTTTATTCACCCAGCTACCCGTACAAGATCCAGGCGGTTAGAGAGTGAAACCTAAAGATACCCTGCAACGTTCTGAATTTGCACTTCGGTTTCTAGCACGAACTGAAGTTAATGAATGGCATGTGGTTGGCAATAGTATGTGGAATCACGTGGCACATTTTACACTGTAGGGTGAAGTGAATACACAGAACCACTGCCAAATCGTGGATTATCTGCTTAACGCGACTTTTCACGAACGTGTTATTTCCAGAGGTTTACGAGGCGCATGGCCTGCAGGATCACCTGATCTGAATCCAAGTGATTTTTGGCTCTGGGCCAGAAGACAGGAACACGTTTCTCAGATTACACCGGAAATGCTGCGAGCATCTGGTGGTCACGTCGTTTCACGGATGCAGCATCTCGACGATATCTCCGGTGCTCATACTGAACAAGCTGTGTGAGTGGCTGGCTGTTAGCTATAAAATAAACATTATGCATTTCTCACTTGTTCTGTATTTTCTGTCCACGTCCCGTTCTAATCCAGGGAAACGTATACATCTCTCTTGCGTTCACAGAATCAAATCTGCTCCTGGTGGCCAAAACTGAATTAATTTTTTTCCAGCGTTACTTGGTTGTAGATTAACACAATAGAATATCTATCAAGTTTCTCTGCTGTTGTGACCCGCCTACTCATCGATTATGGGATGCCTAGGAAACCTGCTTTCTCTAAACAACTGTTCAAGCAAATCGTATTACGGAACTTTTATTATAGTGAGATAAATGAAACAACTTAACTTTGAGACTTTACAATGGTGTGTCGCAAGCAATGTGTGACAGACAACGTCAGAAATCTCATCAGTATAGACTATGGCTAATACAAGGGAAATTATAAAGTTCCTAAGTAGCTGCTGTAGAGCTCGTAGAAGGGCCAGTCTTCAACTAGGCCGTGGCCAGGCGGCGCGGCGCTTTTGTCGTCTTCACCTACAGGCCGCTGCTGTCTCCGTGTCGTCCTAGAGAGCAGTCTGTCAGCGTACTGTTGGGTTACGTCTTCTTCGCAGCCGTCTCTGCTTTAACGTTACTGACCGGCGTGCCGGCGCTTGACTTTACGGCGGAACAGCTGCCACAAGGTATTTACTGCCCACACTGTACCTCTACGAGCAGCTGCATTTTAATTATAAGCACCCGGTTTATAGGTGGAACACAGGCGGATGGTGAATTATTCATACGACGATGCAGAACGCAAATGTGGAGACCCGATGCTATGAGCGACGTCGGTAAATGCCGGATTATGATGGTGGGACGGCTATGAACGACCATCACCGAAACAGCGAAACTGTTCTGCTGTTCGCAAGCCACTGTCGTGTATATCTATCGAAAGTGGATGAAAGGACGTGAGACTGAAACGCGTGTCTATTGCAAAATGGCACGTCTCATATTTCATTACGTAATTCAATTGATGTCGGTCTGCGTCACAACCCTGCTGATTAATCAATATTTAATGCTGATTACCTACCGAAAGGACAACCCGTGGTCTAGGGGTAGCGTCTTTGATTCATAATCAAAACGTCTTCGGTCCCGGGTTCGATCCCCGGCACTGCCTAAATTTTGATAAATAATCAGCATTGGCGGCCGAAGACTTCCGGCATAAGAAGTCAGCCTCATTCTGCCAACGCCCTTGTCAAAGAGGGCGGAGGAGCGGATAGAGGTTCAGGGCACTCTCTTGTCCTAGGGATGGGAAATTGCCCCTAAAGGCGGAAGAATCAGCAATGATCAACGACATGAGGATGCAGAAGGCAATGGAAACCACTCCATTAAACACACGTAACGTGTATCCACAGGACATGTGGCCTGTAATTGAAGAAGTGTCATGATGACCTCTCCATTGGCAAAAGATTCCGGGATAGTCCCCTATTCGGATCTCCGGGAGGGGACTGCCAAGGGGGAGGTTACCATGAGAAAAAGATTGAATAATCAACGAAAAGATAGCGTTCTGCGAGTCGGGGCGTGGAATGTCAGAAGCATGAACGTGGTAGGGAAACTAGAAAATCTGAAAAGGGAAATGCAAAGGCTCAATCTGGATCTAGTAGGAGTCAGTGAAGTGAAGTGGAAGGAAGACAAGGATTTATGGTCAGATAAATATCGGGTAATATCAACAGCAGCAGAAAATGGTATAACAGGTGTAGGATTCGTTATGAATAGGAAGGTAGGGCAGAGGGTGTGTTACTGTGAACAGTTCAGTGACCGGGTTATTCTAATCAGAATCGACAGCAGACCAACACCGACAACGATAGTTCAGGTATACATGCCGAGGTCGCAAGCTGAACAGATAGAGAAAGTGTATGAGGATATTGAAAGGGTAATGCAGTATGTAAAGGGGGACGAAAATCTAATAGTCATGGGCGACTGGAATGCAGTTGTAGGGGAAGGAGTAGAAGAAAAGGTTACAGGAGAATATGGGTTTGGGACAAGGAATGAAGGAGGAGAAAGACTAATTGAGTTCTGTAAGAAGTTTCAGCTAGTAATAGCGAATACCCTGTTCAAGAATCACAAGAGGAGGAGGTATACTTGGAAAAGGCCGGGAGATACGGGAAGATTTCAACTAGATTACATCATGGTCAGACAGAGATTCCGAAATCAGATACTGGACTGTAAGGCTTACCCAGGAGCAGATATAGACTCAGGTCACAATATAGTAGTGATGAAGAGTAGGCTGAAGTTCAAGACATTATTCAGGAAGAATCAATACGCAAAGAAGAGGGATACGGAAGTACTAAGGAATGACGAGATACGTTTGAAGTTCTCTAACGCTATAGATACAGCAATAAGGAATAGCGCAGTAGGCAGTACAGTTGAAGAGGAATGGGCATCTCTAAAAAGGGCTATCACAGAAGTTGGGAAGGAAAACATAAGTACAAAGAAGGTAGCTGCGCAGAAACCATGGGTAACAGAAGAAATACTTCAGTTGATTGATGAAAGGAGGAAGTACAAACCTGTTCCGGGAAAATCAGGAATACAGAAATACAAGTCGCTGAGGAATGAAATAAATAGGATGTGCAGGGAAGCTAAGACGAAATGGCTGCAGGAAAAATGTGAAGACATCGAAAAAGATATGATTGTCGGAAGGACAGACTCAGCATACAGGAAAGTCAAAACAACCTTTGGTGACATTAAAAGCAACGGTGGTAACATTAAGAGTGCAACGGGAATTCCACTGTTAAATGCAGAGGAGAGAGCAGATAGGTGGAAAGAATACATTGAATGCCTCTATGAGGGTGAAGATTTGTCTGATGTGACAGAAGAAGAAACAGGAGTCGATTTAGAAGAGATAGGGGATCCAGTATTAGAATCGGAATTTAAAAGAGCTTTGGAGGACTTACGGTCAAATAAGGCAGAAGGGATAGATAACATTCCATCAGAATTTAAAATCATTGGGGGAAGTGGCAACAAAACGACTATTCAAGTTGGTGTGTAGAATATATGAGTCTGGCGACATCATCCACACAATTCCGAAGACGGCAAGAGCTGACAAGTGCGAGAATTATCGCACAATCAGCTTAACAGCTCATGCATCGAAGCTGCTTACAAGAATAATATACAGAAGAATGGAAAAGAAAATTGAGAATGCGCTAGGTGACGATCAGTTTGGCTTTAGGAAAAATAAAGGGACGAGAGAGGCAATTCTAACGTTACGGCTAGTAATGGAAGCAAGGCTAAAGAAAAATCAAGAAACTTTCATAGGAATTGTCGACCTGGAAAAAGCGTTCGACAATATATAATGGTGCAAGCTGTTCGAGATTCTGAAAAAAGTAGGGGTGAGCTATAGGGAGAGACGGGTCACATACAATATGTACAACAACCAAGAGGGAATAATAAGAGTGGACGATCAAGAACGAAGTGCTCGTATTAAGAAGGGTGTAAGACAAGGCTGTAGCCTTTGGCCTCTACTCTTCAATCTGTACATCGAGGAAGCAATAATGGAAATAAAAAAAAAAGGTTCAGGAGTGGAATTAAAATACAAGGTGAAAGGATATCAATGATACGATTCGCTGATGACATTGCTATCCTGAGTGAAAGTGAAGAAGAATTAAATGATCTGCTCAACGGAATGAACAGTTTAATGAGTACACAGTATGGTTCGAGAGTAAATCGAAGAAAGACGAAGGTAATGAGAAGTAGTAGAAATAAGAACAGCGAGGAACTTAACATCAGGATTGATGGTCACGAAGTCAATGAAGTTAAGGAATTCTGCTACCTAGGCAGTAAAATAACCAATGACGGACGGAGCAAGGAGGACATCAAAAGCAGACTCGCTATGGCAAAAAAGGCATTTCTGGCCAAGAGAAGTCAACTAATATCAAATACCGGCCTTAATTTGAGGAAGAAATTTCTGAGGATGTACGTCTGGAGTACAGCATTGTATGGTTGTGAAACATGGACTGTGGGAAAACCGGAACAGAAGAGAATCGAAGCATTTGAGACGTGGTGCTATAGACGAATGTTGAAAATTAGGTGGACTGATAAGGTAAGAAATGAGGAGGTTCTATGCAGAATCGGAGAGGAAAGGAATATGTGGAAAACACTGATAAGGAGAAGGGACAGGATGATAGGACATCTGCTAAGACATGAGGGAATGACTTCCACTGTACTAGAGGGAGCTGTAGAGGGCAAAAACTGTAGAGGAAGACAGAGATTGGAATACGTCAAGCAAATAATTGAGGACGTAGGTTGCAAGTGCTAGTCTGAGATGAAGAGGTTAGCACAGGAAAGGAATTCGTGGCGGGCCGCATCAAACCAGTCAGTAGACTGATGACAAAAAAAAAACCTACCAAAATATTAAAACGTATTCCCTGTTGCACTGCAAAAGAAACTTGTTAAAACACTTATACCTCTAATTATCGATTACAGCGATATTATGCTGCAGAGCCTTTATCACGTAAGCTCAGGGCGCCTGGAACTTTATATGAATGCCTGTGTTTCTTATATTTGTGATGTTCAACTCGTTCACCATATTTCGGGATCATTAGCACCAATCCTGGCTACGTTCAAACAAGCGCAGAGGTTTCCGATACCCTCTGTCTTCCCTACGGTATTATAAACAAACACTGTCCCTCCTATCTCCTACTCAATTATCTGAAAAACATAGGAGAAACACCGGTTCCCATCAGAACAAACTCCTTTCTGTTCCACTCCATTGTTCAGCCACGCCGGCCGGAGTGGCTGAGCGGTTCAAGGCGCTTCAGTCTGGAACCGCGCGACCGCTACGGTCGCAGGTTCGAATCCTGCCTCGGGCATGGATGTGTGTGATGTCCTTAGGTTAGTTAGGTTTAAGTAGTTCTAAGTTCTAAGGGACTGATGACCTCAGAAGTTAAGTCCCATAGTGCTCAGAGCCATTTGAACCATTTTTTGTTCAGCCACTTTCTCGAGTTCTCAAAATCAGGAACCAGATTCTGGAAAAACCTCTCTCATTATATTACAGAATCCAATAAAATCTTCATCTTCAGAAGACAGTTAATGACATATCCACTAAAGCAACGGTAAGGATTACCATTGTACCTGTGCGCAATCGTTACCCCTGCATATCCTTCTACCCATGCAGATCTTCCTCTTTTCCCATTACCTTGGCTGGCGCGGTCTCCTTAAATTTCCTTTTCCCAGAATTCGCTCTTCCGGAAGCCATCTATCATGTACACCTATAAATTCTTTTCATACGTGCCTCTATAGTTAATGTTACAGGTATTATTATTATTATTATTATTATTATTATTATTATTATTATCTCTGGTTATCAATTAATTAAATTAATACTGGCATCAACTACAGTAGTACAAGTACTGGCGGTATTAATTTTATTAGTTCATACTCAGTATTACATACTCACATAGCAAAGTCAGACACTCAAATAATTTTAATACTCTTTGTCGTGTTAAAATCGTTATTTCTTCGGAAACTTTGGTTTAAAGAAGGTACTGCATGTGTGAAAACGTAGTCCGATGTGAGAGATCAGGTTCAATAATGAATAAAAGAAATAATTGCGACGACTGCAGGGATTCAGCCTATATTATTTATCTCAATATTTTCACTATTCTGGTGGTAGTTTCCATGTTACATATTTCTGTAGCGGCACATGTCGCTTGGCCATGACGACCCGAGGGAAGAGCAGTAGCGTACTGCAGTGACTTGGAGCCCCACCGAGGTGGTTCGAGAGCATGCCCGGCTTTGCATGGAGGAAGCATGAAGGGCGGGGAAGGTGCGGTACCTGCAGGTAGTCCGCTCTGGCCAAGTTCTGTGAAGCTGGGCCCTTGGTGGACAGCGGCCGCAGCGTTTTCCCACTACCTGTGCCGCACGCGGTATGGGGTCAGAGTCTCTAAGTAAAGAAGTAGAATAATGAGCTGCCTCGAGAAGTGGGCCCCGTGCAGAATGTTGCCGTTTCACAAGCCGTAGAGTCAAAGCATAGTTCTAAAGAATGAGTTTCTCCCCTACTGGTAACTTTCTGGAAGGCAGTGGAGAGGGCGGCCGGATCGCAGGTACAGAACTCTGTTGGCTTGTGGGAAGGTTGGCAGTTGTGTTTCGTTCACAAATTCTTTCCTTTCTTTGTAAGGGTGCCGTGCTGACCTCCTGGGGTTTCTTAACGCGGTATGGAACAGCAAGTCTAAAAATTTTAAAAATATAACAGAGATTGTTAGACAGTGCAATGCACCCTCCCTTAAATGTACTACTTAAATCAGATTGATTGCTACATTCAGCCTTTAACACCCGCCCTCCCTGAACGATTAACTAATTATTTTGGGTCGCCAACCTCACTACAGAACGTTCCTTTCATGAGACAAGGAGGACCAGTCTAAATGGAACTCTCTGGCCCATATAGCAGCCGCGAAGACCCGGCGTCAATTCATAAGGATCGTCGAACAGTAGGAAAGACAATTCAGCAATACAAACACCATATATAAACATAACGTAACATCACAAAAGGGTTAGGGCGGGTATTGAAAAACAAATGACTGCACGTAGGACATATAACGCTTACAGATGGAGAGTACCTTGGCAATACAAATTAAAAGTTATAAGGGTTTTATTCACATCCTTTAGTAATTGTTTTCATCTCTTTGCATTTTGACGAGTATGGTTTCATCTAGTGTCTGTATTTATATTCATCATTTGGATTTGTCGCTCCTTGTGTCGACCAAGTTTGCAGTTAAAATTGTAGGATGTGAGGTCCGCCAGTTATGCAAAACACCGTTTTTTCTCAGTACCAAAATATGTTTGGTTCAAATGGTTCAAATGGCTCTGACCACTATGCGACTTATCTTCTGAGGTCGTCAGTCGCCTAGAACTTAGAACTAATTAAACCTAACTAACCTAAGGACATCACACACATCCATTCCCGAGGCAGGATTCGAACCTGCGACCGTAGCGGTCGCTCGGTTCCAGATCAAATATGTTTCAGCACCACTGTGCCATCATCACTGGGTTTCCCTTTTATTTATTCTGTAATGTGAACATTTTTATTAAATGATTACAAAATTATGTGGATGTTTAGTTCAAACAATAGTTCGTTTCTTTTTGTTAATACCTTTACACTTGCTGTGCATGATTTTTCCGGATCACTTGTGTATTATTTATTACCGCTAGCTTGTCATCTGCAATCAAACAATGCTGATGAGAAATCTTGCTGGGAGTTAACTTATCCTCTATAATGTAATTTAGTTTGTCGTGATATTTCGCACCTATATTCGTTTTTACATACGATTTCGTGTGGCAACCCCTTTTATTTAGCTTGTTTGCTGTGATTTCCCCTGATGTTGTATGATTAGAAATAATTGTGGGTTTGTGTGTTATTCCTGCAGCTACTAATTCTCTTGTCAAGTTTGCATTAAAATTTGGTGTGCAGAGTCTTTCTTGTTCCTCTTTTATGTGTTATGATTCCGTTACGGGGGATTTCTAATGTTATGTGTGATATGTTTGTGTTAATTTTGTGTTTTGGTCCTTTTTATAGTAGGCTCTTTTCTTGTTTCGCAAGATATATGTCAGTTAGGTTAATGACTGTCATGTAACTTATATTGTTGGTTGTGATTATTTTTATTGTGTGAGTTTGTGCTGTTGATTATTCTGCTGAGTTTACGTTTTTGTTTCTCCTATTTATCTTGCATTACTTTCTGAATGTATGCCTTTTCGCTCTATGTTATTTCCTCAAAGTGAGGTGGTATTGTAAATTTGTTGCCGGATTGTAAATGTGTTTAGTAAAGTTCAGTGTTGTGCGACTACTTTCTAGCATATAATTTCCTAATTTCCTGCTTTAGCTACAAAATATCCACTTACTTTTCAATTTATATCGCGACAAACTAAATTACATTGTAGATGATAGATTAACTCGCGACAAAATTTCTCATCAACATCACACAAGTGATCCGGAAAAATCATTAATAGCAAGTGTAAAGTGTTGTGTCTAGCTCATAAAGCATAGACACAATGAGGTAGCTAGGTGCACGCTAAACTAACGCAGACGGGCTTGAAGTTCTGGAACATGAGACTTATTAATGAATAAGAAGAAAAGTACGTAGATGTTACTTAACTTTTATTCTCTTGTTGGAATACATCTCTTGAATAGTAGTAAGCTATAAGCACTGATACAAATGGCGCCTTGCTAGGTAGTAGCTATGGACTAGCTGAAGGCTATTCAATCTGTCTCTCGGCAATTGAGAGGAAGACTTGGTAGGTCTGGTCGCAAGCAATGTCGTCCGTACAACTGGGGCGAGGTCATGTCCGTGTCTTGTGACCTGCCATGTGGTGGCGCTAGGATTGCGATTACACAGTGGCGACACGCGGGTCCGACATGTACTACAGGACCGCGGCCGATTTAAGTTACCACCTAGCAAGTGTGGTGTCTGGCTGTGACACCACATAAAGGTACTAACAAAAAGAAACGACCTATTGTCTGAATTAACATTTACATAATTTTGTAATCATTTAATAAAAATGATCACATTACATAATAAATAAAACGAAAATACTTTGATGATGGCACAGTGATGCTGAAACATGTTTGGATACTGAGAAAAAGCGGTGTTTTGCATAACTGGCGGACCTCACATCCTACAATGTGTATTTATATTGTCTAATAAACTACGATAAGAATTATAATTTAGACTCTGTCACATCCTTAGACACTTGCAACCTTCCTGACAAATAGTAAAACCTCCGAACTACCACTCCTCCACTTTTCGACCGATCAGAATTACCTGCTCCCAGCTGTCAGTCAAGGTACAGAAAGTTCGCAGCGGCGCTTTACCTCTGACCTCTCCATTCTCCACCGGTCCTTGCTGAACTCTTACCCTCGTCCTCCGGGCTGCTTCCAACTCCTCCCGCCGCTGTCGCCACTTCACATTTACCCTACCGGCTACGACTCCTGGACCAACACTCGCTGCCGTCACTAATCTTTCCAGTCCTGCACTCCGACATATACATCTTGCCCTCTGTCCTCTTTCGATTGTCTGCTTTACAAATAACAACAGCGACGAGCTATCATTCGTTCAGATGGTTCAAATGGCTCCGAGAACTATGGGACTTAACAGCTGAGGTCATCAGGCACTAGAACTTAGAACTACTTAAACCTAACTAACCTAAGGACATCACACACATCCATACCCGAGGAAGGACTCGAACCTGCGACCGTAGCAAACGCGCAGTTCCGGACTGAAGCGCCTAGAACCACTCGGCCACCGCAGCCGGCCTGTCATTCGTCAATCAGTACCCTTCTATCCTCACTGCCTCTCTTCCTCCTTCCAGATGAATTTCGTTGTATAAAGGTAGCCTGGGAACAACAGCTCTTATTGTATACGGGCAAGTTGCACTTGGCAGCTGCCGAAACAACTCCATTCTAGGTACTTAAATGAAGATGAGACAACCAGCGGCTGTATTTGAATCGAACGTTGTTTATTGTTTTTAAAATATGCTACCAGTTTCGACATCACATGGCGTCATCGTCAGGTCCCGATATAACCTGACATCCACAACCGTTTTCATCTGCAATGAACAGAATGTGGGCTTGTTACTGACACGGATGGTAACGAATTCAATTAATTTTAGCCAGCAGCATACGATTCTGTTTATTGGACATGAAAACGTTTGTGGTGGCAGGTTACGTTCGGAGCCTGAAGATGAGACCATGTGGTGTCGAAACCGGTAGCATGTTTTTGAAAGAATAAACGACGTTACATTCAAATAGAGTCGCTGTTTTTTTTATAATTATTCCAGTACTAGGTGTCCAGCTGCAGACCCACTTCATGGATTACCAGAAACTCCATCGAGATTTTCAAAATATCTTGGAATTTCCAGAAAATCTATGGCTCCACAGCGGCTCCTGAGGTCTCAAGGCGTCTTGGCAAACATTTCCGAGAACGGAATGAGTTTTTCTGAGTTCAGTTTTCCCAGGGTCCTCGTCACCGAGCGAGCGCCCAGCGGCCCCCTCCATCGACGGAAACCGTTATCCAGACACCTATTCTCCTAGCTGGCGAAATAGCAGGATCCCCACATTCTCCCTTTGGCTATAGGGTGACCAATCTCTAGCTTAACTACGTCTCCAAAATGAGCCGTCACAATAACAATCCAGTCTTTGAGAAAGTCAGGCACGGGGCATCAGTGAATTCGGTGTACTTAAAGACTTAACTGAAGAGAGGGAGATCGACACTGAATCGTTTAAGAACAGCACACGAGAGAAGACAACCGATTGGCTAACTTTATATAACTTTTCTCAGGTGGTGAGTTAGCTATTTTGTTAACAATTATATCACTGGCCTTCGTTTAACGGAGCTTTTTCACAGACAAAGGAGAATTACGGTGATTTTGGAGAGAGAGGAGAGACCAGTTAGTTCTTGTACCGTACAGTACAGTCGCTTCTGGGTCTTACGCTTTGGCAGAACACACTCTTGGTCTGTCTGCAGCAGACCGAGATCCAGCTGCTATTGTGTTGCCGTGAGCAGACGATCGAATCGCACGCAGTTTCCCATCTTCCGCTATGCAAACTACGGTGCGAACTTGCAGCATATACGAGCGGAAAATGAGTGTTATTGATTATTTGTACGCCCTTGCCGTTCGAGACTGATTAGTTTCTGCGACCTCTGTATTTTGTCACCGAGTTTGGTAGTGGCATGATCTCGAGTGAGATAGCTCGATTTGATTTTACGTACGCTGTCATTCCCCCAAAGTTGGCAGTGGGTGTTCTGCTGGCACCGCCTTGGGTTTTTGCGAGGCTTCTTCTAGTGATGGTCTATGGCGCTCGCGTAGGGTCGGCCCCGCGAAGCGAAACAACGAAGTTCCGCGCAACGGCTGCAACTTGTCGTCAATGTTTATCTGTGCAGCTGCGCCCGGTTCCCGTCAGAAGTGGAGGCACAGCCGTGGAGGTGATGATGTGCGCGGCTGCCTAGTTCAAGGGGCAAACCTCATTCTCACCCAGCTGTGGACAGCCTGCGTATCCTCATGCGAATTACTGGGCGCGATGGTGCCTTCGTGGAGCTAAGTCATTTGTTGGACGTCGAACGTACTTCGCTATTTTGGGCCGATATCTGCATACTGGTACACTCTGCAGTATGGTGGCCACAGAGTAAGGAGTCGATCGAGGAAACAGTTTACATGTATCGCTGCTCCCTCGAAAACGAGCTGTTTGCACAGGCCACTTTTCCACGTGTTATTCACCTTGAATACCATTTGTATGTTTCACTGCGGTATTAGTTATCAGTTTCTGATGGACATTTTCTCTCTGCTTAATTCCTGAGATAAACAGTAATCTTATAACGAATTGCAAATTGTGGAACTCAAATTTCTTACATACCTCATTCTCAATTGTTCTGCAGTATCACAAGAACGTAAGCTGTTTGCTACAAATAGTTTGTCTGTTGTGGTGCAACAACAGAGCTAATAAGTTTGCCGTAAACATTACCTTAGTCAAAATCATGAATTTGAAGAGTTTCGCAATGTCAGTGTTATCTAAAAGTTTTTAAGGAGTTGTTTACTTACAGTTACGATCATAAGTCTTAAATTTTGTTTTAAAATTTTTTAAATTATCTAGACCTAAACTTGAAGATTTCATTACATAAAGCTTTGTTGCTCAGTTGTTAAAAGAAATCTTTAGATTTTCACTATCGAAATTATTTCTGTCCGATTCCAGCTGGCCTTAAAATTTTATGTTGTGCATGTTGTACACCATATATTGTCTATGTTTTAGTTGTGTGTTAAAGGCCCAATGCGCCAGTCAGAGACTTTGTTCCCTGAGGAACGAGACTGAATCATTGCGAAGTGTTCTCCCTTTTATGAAATTCTGAATTTGGCAATGAGATGTTGACTTCTTGTTCATTGATTCAATGAGTAGACTGTTCAGCTTCTTAAATATTTTCGTGGACTAAACGATTACCGCTCAACCTAAATCCTTGCTCCTTACTGTTTTGATTATGTGACTGAGGGCTCACATTTTTTGCACGTGGTAGTCACACGCCTTCTGGTGAAAATAGAGCATCACTGTGTGCCTATCTCGTCTTTTCATAGATGACTTGTGAAACGTTGGCCATTCCCATCCACTTATCCCACACGGACTTCGACAAGCCATTGAACTGTGGTTTAGATTTGTTCAATGCTGCTGTTGTTGTTGTTGTGGTCTTCAGTCCTGAGACTGGTTTGATGCAGCTCTCCATGCTACTCTATCCTGTGCAAGCTTCTTCATCTCCCAGTACCTACTGCAACCTACATCCTTCTGAATCTGCTTAGTGTATTCATCTCTTGGTCTCCCTCTACGATTTTTACCCTCCACGCTGCCCTCCAATGCTAAATTGGTGATCCCTTGATGCCTCAAAACATGTCCTACCAACCGATCCCTTCTTCTAGTTAAGTTGTGCCACAAACTTCTCTACTCCCCAATCCTATTCAATACCTCCTCATTAGTTATGTGATCTACCTATCTAATCTTCAGCATTCTTCTGTAGCACCACATTTCGAAAGCTTCTATTCTCTTCTTGTCCAAAGTATTTACCGTCCATGTTTCACTTCCATACATGGCTACACTCCATACAAATACTTTCAGAAACGACTTCCTGACACTTAAATCTATACTCGATGTTAACAAATTTCTCTTCTTGAGAAACGCTTTCCTTGCCATTGCCAGTCTACATTTTATATCCTCTCTACTTCGACCACCATCAGTTATTTTACTCCCTAAATAGCAAAACTCCTTTACTACTTTAAGTGTCTCATTTCCTAATCTAATCCCTCAGCATCACCCGACTTAATTTGACTACATTCCATTATTCTCGTTTTGCTTTTGTTGATGTTCATCTTATATCCTCCTTTCAAGACACTGTCCATTCCGTTCAACTGCTCTTCCAAGTCCTTTGCTGTCTCTGACAGAATTACAATTTCATTGGCGAACCTCAAAGTTTTTACTTCTCCTCCATGAATTTTAATACCTACTCCGAATTTTTCTTTTGTTTCCTTTACTGCTTGCTCAATATACAGATTGAATAACATCGGGGAGAGGCTACAACCCTGTCTCACTCCTTTCCCAACCACTGCTTCCCTTTCATGCCCCTCGACTCTTATAAATGCCATCTGGTTTCTGTACAAATTGTAAATAGCCTTTCGCTCCCTGTATTTTACGCCTGCCACCTTCAGAATTTGAAAGAGAGTATTTCAGTTAACATTGTCAAAAGCTTTCTCTAAGTCTACAAATGCCAGAAACATAGGTTTGCCTTTTCTTAATCTTTCTTCTAAGATAAGTCGTAAGGTTAGTACTGCCTCACGTGTTCCAACATTTCTACGGAATCCAAACTGATCTTCCCCAAGGACCGCTTCTACCAGTTTTTCCATTCGTGTGTAAAGAATTCGCGTTAGTATTTTGCAGCTGTGACTTATTAAACTGATAGTTCGGTAATTTTCACATCTGTCAACACCTGCTTTCTTTGGGATTGGAATTATTATATTCTTCTTAAAGTCTGAGGGTATTTCGCCTGTCTCATACATCGTGCTCACCAGATGGTAGAGTTTTGTCATGACTGGCTCTCCCGAGGCCATCAGTAGTTCTAATGGAATGTTGTCTACTCCTGGGGCCTTTTTTCGACTCAGGTGTTTCAGTGCTCTGTCAAACGCTTCACGCAGTATCTTATCTCCCATTTCATCTTCATCTACATCCTCTTCCATTTCCATAATATTGTCCTCAAGTACATCGTCCTTGTATAAACCCTCTATATACTCCTTCCACCTTTCTGCCTTCCCTTCTTTGCTTAGAAATGGGTTGCCATCTGAGCTCTTGATATTCATAAAAGTGGTTCTTCCAAATGTCTCTTTAATTTTCCTGTAGGCAGTATCTATCTTACCCCTAGTGAGACAAGCCTCTACATCCTTACATTTGTCCTCTAGCCATCCCTGCTTAGCCATTTTGCACTTCCTGTCGATCTCATTTTTGAGACGTTTGTATTCCTTTTTGCCTGCTTCATTTACTGCATTTTTATATTTTCTCCTTTCATCAATTAAATTCAATATTTCTTCTGTTACCCAAGGATTTCTATTAGCCCTCGTCTTTTTACCTACTTGATCGTCTGCTGCCTTCACTACTTAATCCCTCAGAGCTACCCATTCTTCTTCTACTGTATTTCTTTCCCCCATTCCTGTCAATTGTTCCCTTATGCTCTCCCTGAAACTCTCTACAACCTCTGGTTCGTTCAGTTTATCCAGGTCCCATCTCCTTAAATTCCCACCTTTTTGCGGTTTCTTCAGTTTCAATCTGCAGTTCATAACCAATAGATTGTGGTCAGAATCCACATCTGCCCATGGAAATGTCTTACAATTTAAAACCTGGTTCCTAAATCTCTGTCTTACCATTATATAATCTATCTGATACCTTTTAGTATCTCCAGGATTCTTCCATGTATACAGCCTTCTTTTATGATTCTTGAACCAAGTGTTAGCTATAATTAAGTTATGCTCCGTGCAAAATTCTACAAGGCGGCTTCCTCTTTCATTCCTTCCCCCCAATCCATATTTACCTACTATGTTTCCTTCTCTTACTTTTCCTACTGACGAATTCCAGTCACCCATGACTATTAAATTTTCGTCCCCCTTCACTACCTGAATAATTTCTTTTATCTCGTCATACATTTCATCAATTTCTTCATCATCTGCAGAGCTAGTTGGCATATAAACTTGTACTACTGTAGTAGGCATGGGCTTTGTGTCTATCTTGGCCACAATAATGCGTTCACTATGCTGTTTGTAGTAGCTAACCCGCACTCCTATTTGTTTATTCATTATTAAACCTACTCCTGCATTACCCCTATTTGATTTTGAATTTATAACCCTGTAATCACCTGACCAAAAGTCTTGTTCCTCCTGCCACCGAACTTCACTAATTCCCACTATATCTAACTTTAACCTATCCATTTCCCTTTTTAAATTTTCTAACCTACCTGCCCGATTAAGGGATCTGACATTCCACCCTCCGATCCGTAGAACACCAGTTTTCTTTCTCCTGATAACGACGTCCTCCTGAGTAGTCCCCGCCCGGAGATCCGAATGGGGGACTATTTTCCCTCCATGTTCAATGCTTGTAGATGATATTTCTCGTGTTGTCTGTGCTTTATCAATCTCAATAACATTCTGTCATTAATCATGGTCATGAGTTACTTTTGGACCCATCTCTCATTTCATTAATTAGATGATGATGATACCCTTTTCTGTTACCTATTATTTTTATGAAAGGAACAACACCCAGGATTCATCTGATACGGCTATCTTTTTTATCCACAATCGTTATTTCGTTGCTCTTCAGTTTTCAATACCGCATCTGGGTCTATGGCGGAACGATCTGTCTCTCGGGCGGCCCTACCCGAGTGGATCACTGTGACAGCCAAAAAGGCATTTCGAGAGCTCAGCTGGCGTCTCTCAGAACCACATGTAGGTACGAGGTGTTGGACATCCAGGCCTCATCACAGAATGCAGAGTTCAAAAGCTTACCTGCTCTGCGCAGTATATCCATGGCAAGATGCAACGCTAGTGCAGGAACAAGTGTTTCAGAGTACATTGTTCAACGCAAGTTTTTAAACACGGTACTCTGCAGTAGACGACTCCCTACGTGTACCCATATAGTCCCAAGGATAACGTCAGCTACGATTCCGCAGGGCACAGGATCATAGAGTGTAGACAGTGGATAAATTGAAACGTGTCGCCTAACTGTGTGATGCACTGTTCTTGAAGTAGGTCGATGTTTCTGTCCAGAAATGCCGACATCCAGGCGAACGTCTTCTCCACATACGCACTGGGCTACGGACACGGGCCGGCGGGTCAGTATTATGACATGGCGGACATTCACCTTGGCTTCTATGATGCCTGCGTTAATAATCGAAGGCGTCATTACAGCGGTGGAGTACGTGTACATTATTGCGCACCACGTGCATCCCTTCATGCTCGTTGTCAGAGAGGGCATCTTCCAGCAGGATAATACTCATTTCCACAAGCTCAAAATAGTGCTGCAGTCATTTGAGTAAAGCGATAGCGATCTGACGTTTGCCTGATATGAATCCGGTAGAGCACGTCTGGGTAGCTATCTTGCGGCTGCTCCGCGGCGACGAAAGACCGGCGGTCAACCTGCTTAATCTGTGAATAGACATCTCGTGCCACATAACTCCGGAAACCTACCAAAGACTTCTCAGCTCTATGGCACACAGAATATCTGCTGTGCTGCAGCCCAAATAGGGACCGCCGGCCGGTGTGGCTGAGCGGTTCTAGGCGCTTCAGTCTGGAACCGAGTGGCCACTACGGTCGCGGATTCGAATCCTGCTTCGGGCACGGATGTGTGTGATGTCCTTAGGTTAGTTATATTTAAGTAGTTCTAAGTTGTAGGGGACTGATGACCTCAGCTGTTGAGTCCCATAGTGCTCAGAGCCATTTGAGCCAAATAGGGACCAACATGCTGTTAACCAGACGGTCATTATGTTCTGGCACGTAAGTGTATTTCAACGCGACGTAAGAAAGGGATTGCATAAAAATTACTAGTACTCCTGATGGACTAGAGGTTTTGAAACCAGTGTTTCAGCTAACAAAATTCATCAGTACTGTAACTAAAATGTATTTTCCATCCGCTCCAAAAATAAATTTTTATCCTCTATGACGTTTTTGTGAATGGAGAACTTCTAATATTAAATTGGACACATTTGCTAGTTTCCTTCAAAATATTGTTGAGTACCCGGCATTGCTTGGCATCTATTTATTCCAATCCGCCATTGGTCCTTGTCCTCCACCCGCCTCACTCTGTCCACCTCTTCGAACTCCTACTCTCTGGACGTCTCCCCTGCCTCTCTCTCTCTCTCTACCCATCTCCTCCTTGCCCTCTCTCTGTCAATTTGGTACTCCTCTCTCTACCCACCACCTCCTTTCCCTCTATGTCCATCTCCTCCTCTTCCGCCTTCTTCTGCTCATCTCCTCCTCCCCTCTACCTAGTCATCTCCTTCTCTTCCCTTTCTCTGTCCATTCTCTCCTTCCCCCCAGAGTCTGTCCGATTCTTCTTTTCCCCTATGTCTTCCTGTCTCTACCTCCCCTTGTCTCTTTTCTTTCACTGTCCATCTGCTCCTGTTTCTTTTCACTGTCCATCACCTCCTCTCCCCTCTCTTTGCCCATTTCCTCTCCTCTCTTGTTTACCCACTCCTTCCCCCAATCTGAGCCCATTTTCTCATTCCCCATCACTGCCTGTCCATCTCCTCCTCCCAATTTCTCTCTCCACATTATCATACTCACGCAGATAGGAGTCGGGTCATTCTTACCCTCACAGTACTTCTTTTCAAATTGTAACTAATACATGTACCAAATTTGGTTGAAATCGTTCCAGGCGTTTCCGATAAGCATTTGACCCATTGTTTTGCCCATGTACACATATATCAAATGCATTTAACATATTTTAAATGTACTTCTATACATTTTTCACCGTTATCTGCAGTGAATTTCACCTTGCAGTTTCGTTCACATGCAGCTTCATTTCCATTACATCATATCCCTTGAAATATGGGTTGTACAATTATATAATTTTGCAGCTACATTCAGCGGTTTGTCTGGATACTGTATCCGAAATGTGCTGCAAATAGAGTTAGTAGTAAAGACGTCAAACATTATGTCACAGTTTTTCACGCATCTCTCAGTATTTGATGGCATATCTCCTAAACTAAGTATTGTACAGTGATATATTTTTGTAAGCATATTCAGTGACATATTCGGGTACTGTCTGTGAAATGTTTTGTGAATGGAGTTACTGGTAAAGAAGTCACGAATTAAAAAACATGGATGATGCGGCAGTTTTTCTCACTCCTCAGTATTTGATCTCGTATCTCCTGCACTGTGTGTCGTACAACCGTATATGTTTGTATATGCATTCAGCGGCACATATCGACACATTCAGCAAAAACTGTTACGAATAGAGTAACTAGCGGCGAAGTAATGAATTTAAACGTCTGGCATGACGCGGCAGTTTGTCACACATATCAGTGTTATAACATCAGTCTCCTGAACTGTGGGTTGTACAATAATATAATTTTTCTGGTAGATTCAGTGGTATAGGTGAGTGCTGTCTGCAAAAGTTGTCGCGTGTACAGTTACTAGTAAATAAGAAATAAATAGAAATGTCGTGTTTCACGAAACAGTTTTACTTAATGAACAGTGGAAATGTAATGAGCGATAAACTTTGAGGGTGGTCGTCAGAAAGAAAAAGTTATGTAAGTATCTGGAATTACGTCTGAAGTTTGTTACAAGTCTCTAAGTGCTCTAATTCTCTAACAATGGATGACTAAAGGATGGATATTCATGGGTCGTGTTTTACTCCGTTTCTTGAGCTCCCTGCCCCACACCTTTTGATAGATGGGTGGTTCTTACCTCCACACTTATGATATGCAGGCAGTGTGTGGTACGTGTACCATATTTGGCTGAAATCGGGCCTGAGGTTTAGGAGGAGATGTGGAACATACATACATACATTTATACATACATACACACACACAGCGTGTTGGTAAACTCCCCATACAAATTTCTAGGACTTGTAGAGGGGAGTTGATTTATATCATTTTGAATAGGGTCTCATGTCTGGAAATGTGCAGTGGCCATACCGTCTCAAAAGATGTTTGCTAGGTAGGTATGCAACAGAGTAGGCATGGGAGTGGGCGGTTACGTCGGATCAGCTGATGTCATTTGACATCTGTTCTACCCCTCTGACCTGCTTCGAGCCTCATTGACGTGCATATCAGTGTTAGAACATAACGACTGAATACACGTTTGCAGAACACCGTAACATAATTCTTCTGAATGGCGAAACTCACGATTCGCCGCCTTTATCAAGATCGTTGTCGACACCGTCTGACTCCATCGCATACTATTTTCGACGCAATTATGCAGTGACTCAACGCCTTCGAGAAAGGGTACCTTCACCCTTATCAGGCGTGCCTTTGGTGCTCCAAGGAGATGCCTCACTCCCGAACTGGAAGAGGCCACATAGCGCCACGTTCAAGAGATCTCGTCAACGAGTACACGAGAAATTCTGCTCTTTCGTTTGGTTATTAATGAGTGGGATTGCAAACAAGTGAGGTACTGGGCCATGCCTACTGAACTGCATGTAAAAGCGGTCGCGTTACCAACATGTCTCCAAATAATTGTAGCACGGACACGAAAAAAAAGCGATATTACAGATATTTGAAAATCTGACCATTTTTAGAGCCCTAATTTTTGTCCGAAAAAAATACTGGATATCAACATAGAAACAATGCCTACGATGAACTGAAGACAATCAATTTGTTTCAAGTGGGACCAAAAATCACTCAAATAGGATGAAAATTGTAGCGTGAGCAACGACAACCATGCCGAAAATCATGATGCTGAGGAAAATGGATTTAAGGTTTGACAGCTAGTTGTCACATAAAAAAAGAGACAAGGCTTGAAACTTATGGGATATCATCGGTGCCTGGTCCACAGTAACCACCGCCCAAGCAGGTGGATGGCCGCTTTCTTTGACCTGAGAAGCCCTCATTGCCGTCTCAAAGCCGTTGAGCACATCGCCATCGGCGTCTATATCTTCACATAATCGGCGCATTTCATCTCCGATTTTGATTTGAAGGGCATCTTACACGTGTATCAATGCAGTATAGCCTACAGTAAATACAGACGGCCAAATCTGAAGCAATGTTGACAAACTCACTTCGTCTGGATGTTATTTTTGGAGCGTGTCTCCTAATGAGACTATTGAAACTTTCGTTTACATTTGGAGAAAAACCGCCGAAGCAGCTCTCCAGAATGTCAGGTTTACTCAAATCGGTATAAGTAGAAGCGGTGGCATCGATAACAACTTGTGCAACCGGTTCTCTAACGCCGAGGCGCTGCACGCTCGGCTTCAAACGCTCACAGAATCGTTACCTTTTGCAGTTCGCGCATGATATTTTGGGGAATAATTCTTCAATGTATATACATTCTAATTCAGTAATAAAAAAATTTCGAGGTTTTTTTCGTCCGTCACCCTGTCGTTCTCCCTGAAATAGGCATCAACGAACGATGCCTCCTGAGTTACTCCAGCGGCACGGGAGTTCAGCGTCGGCTGCACTGAATACCTGACCAGGGGGGGGGGGGGGGGGGGGCAATCGGCGGGGAATTACCAATACGGCCACCTGCTGCCTCGCTCGAGCGGGTGTGCCCTGATGAAACTCGGAATTCGCAGCGTGGGCACCTAACCAAGCGGACGCCACCGGAGCAGTTCAGAGCTGACGCCGCCGGCACTCAGCGTCGCTTTGTACCCGCGGTAATTGTGTTTCTCAGCGGTGACCCCTTCCCACACACAGCTGGTCCGCCCTGCACGTGAACTTGCCTCTGATAGCGCGGCCGGTGCGTATGCCTTACTCCCGCACACGTACTGCAGAAAACCCGGCAAGCTGCAGTCCCCTTTAACATTTCACAGTCAGCACGGCGCCTTCTATTTCCGATCGAGCAAAGCCATCTAGTTGCAGCTACGCTGAATTCGTATTTGCGAGAAGTCGGGATTAAATCCTGTAGCGTCACCCTGATTTTGGTTTTCCGTAATTTGAAACATGTTTGACGACATTTTCGACACAGTACCCATGCGTGTTTGTAACTGAGAAGCTGAATATCTAAGCTCGAACTGATAAGACTGAACAAAATCGCTTCGAAAATACGGAGATTTGTAATTACGACTTCCCAAGAAGGTAATTTATCTTAATTAGACCAACAACCATAAAAGTACGAGTATATGTAGAAACAATGTCGTGTAACAATAAATTATGATCATGAAACTTCCTGGCAGATTAAAACAGTGTGCCGGACCGAGACTCGAACTCGGGACCTTTGCCTCTCGCGGGCAAGTGCTCTGCCAACTGAGCTACTCAAGCACAACTCACGCCCCGTCCTCACAGCTTTAATTCCGCCAGTAGGTTGTAGAGTGAAAATTTTATTCTAATTATGATCAAAATTTTCACAAGAGTTATTTGTGAGGTATTATTTGGCGAAAAACTACATATGTTAACATGTGAAGTACTTCCTAAGTTACATTTTCCAAAATATACGTCCCAGCACTATTGTACTCTCATATCTTATTCGTCATCGAATTGCAGATATTAAGTTTTGATGAGGTAATTAAAACGCAGCGGGGCGGTACAGCTCGTGGCAAAGATCCAGGTAGTGTTATGGCTGTGGTTTTTGATGAAGGGCCACCCCTGTAAGGATACACCGAAAATTACGCAGTATGTTGACACGTGGCTGTTATCAAGGGCGCATACTGAGTATGAATCGTAGCTTGACGAATGCTGTCCAGGACTACGTACTCTATACATGCATGAAATTGTAAGAACAACGTTAGGTAACTGAGTATCATTACTTTCATTTAACTTAATTGATTTAAGCAGCACTCTCCAGAAATGTTCTCAGGAGGCGCAAATGTTATCTGCTCCATCTCCATCTGGCGTTTGAACTGCTATCTCGTGGCAATTATGGGACCGCGTCTTGAATTAGTTTATCTGTTTTCTACCGATGTAAATGCTCTTTGTGAATCGTAAATGCAAATCCGTATGTGACTGGATGTATATTTTAATTTGTAGCCTATCATGTATCGGAGGCTGGTTGAGTGGATCATGAGTGAAGGGCAGAAAGAAAATGAAATACACTCCTGGAAATTGAAATAAGAACACCGTGAATTCATTGTCCCAGGAAGGGGAAACTTTATTGACACATTCCTGGGGTCAGATACATCACATGATCACACTGACAGAACCACAGGCACATAGACACAGGCAACAGAGCATGCACAATGTCGGCACTAGTACAGTGTATATCCACCTTTCGCAGCAATGCAGGCTGCTATTCTCCCATGGAGACGATCGTAGAGATGCTGGATGTAGTCCTGTGGAACGGCTTGCCATGCCATTTCCACCTGGCGCCTCAGTTGGACCAGCGTTCGTGCTGGACGTGCAGACCGCGTGAGACGACGCTTCATCCAGTCCCAAACATGCTCAATGGGGGACAGATCCGGAGATCTTGCTGGCCAGGGTAGTTGACTTACACCTTCTAGAGCACGTTGGGTGGCTCGGGATACATGCGGACGTGCATTGTCCTGTTGGAACAGCAAGTTCCCTTGCCGGTCTAGGAATGGTAGAACGATGGGTTCGATGACGGTTTGGATGTACCGTGCACTATTCAGTGTCCCCTCGACGATCACCAGTGGTGTACGGCCAGTGTAGGAGATCGCTCCCCACACCATGATGCCGGGTGTTGGCCGTGTGTGCCTCGGTCGTATGCAGTCCTAATTGTGGCGCTCACCTGCACGGCGCCAAACACGCATACGACCATCATTGGCACCAAGGCAGAAGCGACTCTCATCGCTGAAGACGACACGTCTCCATTCGTCCCTCCATTCACGTCTGTCGCGACACCACTGGAGGCGGGCTGCACGATGTTGGGGCGTGAGCGGAAGACGGCCTAACGGTGTGCGGGACCGTAGCCCAGCTTCATGGAGACGGTTGCGAATGGTCCTCGCCGATACCCCAGGAGCAACAGTGTCCCTAATTTGCTGGGAAGTGGCGGTGCGGTCCCGTACGGCACTGCGTAGGATCCTACGGTCTTGGCGTGCATCCGTGCGTCGCTGCGGTCCGGTCCCAGGTCGACGGGCACGTGCACCTTCCGCCGACCACTGGCGACAACATCGATGTACTGTGGAGACCTCACGCCCCACGTGTTGAGCAATTCGGCGGTACGTCCACCCGGCCTCCCGCATGCCCACTATACGCCCTCGCTCAAAGTCCGTCAACTGCACATACGGTTCACGTCCACGCTGTCGCGGCATGCTACCAGTGTTAAAGACTGCGATGGAGCTCCGTATGCCACGGCAAACTGGCTGACACTGACGGCGGCGGTGCACAAATGCTGCGCAGCTAGCGCCATTCGACGGCCAACACCGCGGTTCCTGGTGTGTCCGCTGTGCCGTGCGTGTGATCATTGCTTGTACAGCCCTCTCGCAGTGTCCGGAGCAAGTATGGTGGGTCTGACACACCGGTGTCAATGTGTTCTTTTTTCCATTTCTAGGAGTGTAAAAAGAAAAACATTTGATGTGAATACATCGCCTGTGACGGGACTTCTGCTGTGAAGCTTAGAATGCACTGATTCATTGTTTAGACCAATTGCCGCAATTATTTGTCGCGGATCTTTTATGGCAAATTTTGTCGCCCTACTACGCGAAGTATTGTGTTTGATTCAACGAACATAGAAAGGTGAAAATTCAATCATCTGCTGTGGTGGTGAAGCACTTTATGTAAACGAAGCAACGCTATATTCTATCGTGAAGTAGGCTTTCGGAAAACGTTTTACTTTTTACATAAAAAATTGAAAATCAAATATTTTTCATTCGCATGTTTCTTCGCTGTTCAGTTTTTCTGAAACGACTGCAAACTATTAGCCGTCACCTAGGCAACTTTCAGTCCCCAAACTGTCATCCACCCAGGGAAAGGGGCCCTATAGTGTAACGTGGAACCCAAAACATGTTTCGTTTCGTGGTGAATCTCCATGTCATGCAGAGGGGAATGCTAGGTTGAAAGGTAGTACAAAAATAAAGGTGGTTCAGTCGGATTCTATTCTGTAGCCTCTCACTCTCCAGGTCATCAGGCCCGGTGCAGAGTATGGTCACGCTGTGACTCTCTCTCCAGTCGCTGCTGCTCTTTAACGGTGTGATAACTGTAACGGTAGGTGGCAACGGCGTCGTTTTCGGAGCGTCACGAGACTTCATCATAACTTAGACACTTTCCATAATGCAACTAATTATCTGGAAAACGCCGCAGCGTAAGAAAGAAAATGTTCTAGGTGCAAAGTCAATATTAGTAAGGGGGTCATCTGCTGGTGCTGCAACTGGCCACCCCCTATCTATCACTAAACTTTGTATTTTCAAATGGGAATGACCCGTTTTATTGCGTGTTCGGATTCTACTACAACAAATGCGTAGTGTTTATTCAGACCGTGACAACGTAATCGACAAATGTCGAGTGTGCCTATTTTTGTAATTAAAAACCGACGCATTTGATTCTATGTTTCATTTACGATGTAAATGTAAAGCTTTTGTTCTAACGGCTGATAGTTATGTTCAAGCGTTACTTGGCTGTTGCAAATGTGTCTGTATGGTACAAATAGCAGGTCTAGACATTGACCTTTCTGGGAAATAATATACTTGTACGGTAATGTAGTTTTCTGTTCGGTACAGGGTTGACTGCAATGAGTCCACAAACCATTGGAACGCTTGACATTAGGGTGCTTCGAATCTCGCGTTGGCCGCTATGTCTCCACTGACGCATTACCTATCACGACCGCTGAAATAAAGTAGAATGTGCATGAAGTGATCGTGGCAGGCTCACCTGCCATGGATAGCTACCGAAACCAAGCACCCCGAGGTGAGAGGCAAAGGGACTCACCAAAATCCAGCACCCGGTTGGGACCACAAAACTGATACACCGACGTTGGTGTTGGATCACGTTAACGAAGACGCTGAAACGGATAATCATATTGTACTATAAAATCAAATTTACGAAACTGAAGTAAATTTGTAATATATTTTATTTATTTAGCGTATGGCTCATACAGAGATATCATGAAATTTTCGAACATAAATATCAACTGTTAGAACATAAAGGTTTACATTTACATCGGAAATGAAACGTAGAATCAACTGTGACGGCTCTTAATTGCAAAAACAGGCACTCTTGATAATTGTCGATTACAGCGCCATGTATCACGAAAGGAAGACAATGGCTTGAGGAAACCGTACGTATTTTTTCGCATACAATCCGAATATGGAATAAAAAAGGGGGAGGTGTGGGGTGAGTTCCCGTTTGAAAATACAAAGTTGACCCGGCCCACAGACGAAGGGTTGTTAGGAGGTGACGAGTTGTAGCAAACACAGATGTTCCCTTTACTAATAGTAACTTCTCACCCAGAAAATTTTTTTCATGGGATGCTTTGTTTACGAGGTATCTAGCTGTCTGCAGTTAAAAAAAGAGCACGTACGTACAAATTATACACATGACCCTTCCTCGTCAGTCATTGCATATATTAGTAAAATCTTGATCAAAATCTCTACAGTAGTCCCTGAGATTAGTTCGAATGTACAGACAGAAGCAAGCAGGCGATGTCACGTTATACATAGAGAACCGAAGAGACAGAGAACGTGAAGACATAATTTCATTTCAAGCGACTTATATCACTATACTGCTTACTACGACTTGGCAATCTTTGTTGTTTATTTTCGCTTACCATTAAATTGTTTTTATTGTTAAGATCATCTTTTCGCTATGAAGTAATGTTGATCGTATATAACAAATGGCTCTGAGCACTATGGGACTTAACTTCCGAGGTCATCAGTCCCCTAGAACTTAGAACTACTTAAACCTAACTAACCTAAGGACATCACATACACCCATGCCCGAGACCGCATTCGAACCTGCGACCGTAGCGGTCGCGCGGTTCCAGACTGTAGCGCCTAGAACCGCTCGGCCACCGCGGCCTGCCGTATATAACAGACGCATCTGAAGGTTGGAGTCCCTCATTGCCTAAGGGAAAGAATAAACTAGGCTGCCCTCTTGCTCATGCCCGTATTTGAATACAATTGACCCAATGACCGTGCCTCGGTGAAAGCGCCACTGGATCTCAGCGATCGTTTTCGTGTCTGCTGCTTCCCCCCCCCCTCCCAACATCCCTCCCCCCCCCCACTCCACAAATTCCAGCTGATTCCAGCTGTACCCCGCGTCGACGACCCGTGCGCCTGTTACGCGCGTCACTATCACTCCGATCGCCACCTGTCACCTGTGTCGCCAACGCCGCCACAATCATCTGTCATCTTTGTCACCGACCGCGTTTCCGTCCCCCTGTCATCGTCATTCACATGCTGTGGTGCTACAAGTAGATTATAGCGTTAGAGACTTAAAACTCTATCGTTGTATTGTGTTCGCAAGTCGGAATTCCGTAACCTGTGGAATCTAAAGGACTGATACCTGCTTTGTGTTGTTCAAGTGCAGTTAACCCCTACGTGTCCCTTTACCTCTGAGCCCTTTCGGACACCATACGCAGCCTACACTCTGCGTAAAGGAAATAAACACAATGAGGTGACAAAAGCGGTGGAATACCTCCCAGTATACTGTCGGAACACCTCCTGCCCGGCGTAGTGCAGCAATTCGGCGTGACGTGGACTCGAAAAGTCGTTCGAAGTCCCCCGCAGAAAAACTGAGCCGCGCTATCTCCATAGCCGTCCATAATTGCGAAAATGTTGAGGTCGAGGATTCTGTGCATGAACTGACCTCCATATCATGTCCCATAAATATTCTCTGGAACTCATGTCGGGCGATCTGTGTGGTCAAATCATTCTCTCGATCTGTTCAGAATACTCTCCAAACAAATTGCGAAGAATTGTGGCACTGTGACACGGCGCAGCGCCATCCACAAAAATTCCATCCTTGATGGGAAACATGAAGTCAATGAATGGCTGAAAATGGTTTAAGTTGCCGAACATAAGTAGAGGACCCAGTCCATTCCATGTTACCACATCTCACACCACTACGGAGCAAGCACCAGCGTGCACAGTGCCCTGCTCACAACTTGGGTTCATAAATTCGTGGGCTCCTTGCCACATTCGAACCCCATCATCAGTTGTTACCAACTGAAATCGGGACTCGTCTGACCAGGCCACGGTTTTCCAGTCGTGTGGGGTCCAGCCGATACGGTCACGAGCTCAGGACCGGTGCTGCAAACTATGTATGACGTGATGTTAGCAACGGCACTCGCATCCGTCGTATGCTGCCATAGCCCATTAACGCCAAGTGTCGCCACATTGTCCTGCCGGATACGTTCATCGTACGTCCCACATTGATTTCTGCTGTTATTTCATGCAGAGTTGCATGTCTGTTATCAGTGACAACTCTACGCAAGCGCCACTGCCCTCAGTCGTCAAGTGAAGGCTGTCGGCCACTGCATTGTTTGCGTTTAGAAGAAATGCCTGAAATTCGGTATTGTCGGCACACTCTTCATACTGTGGATCTTGGAATATTGAATTCCCTAACGATTTGCGGGATGGAATGTCCCATGCGTGTAGCTCCAACAGTCGCTCATGTTCGAAGTGTATTAATTCCCGTCGTTCGGCCGTAATCACGTCGGAAACCTTTTGGCATGGCTCACATGACTACAAATGACAGCTCTGGAAATGCATTGGCCTTGTATACGAGGTGTGGCTAGAAAAAAACCGGACTAGTACTGGTGAAACAATAAAACGAATGCAATAAGGCTGAAAGTCGCGTGGCCTGTCACGTGACTCTCGCTCCGCCTACTGCTCGAGTTTCATCTGCCTCCTGCACTCAGTCTGCCCGTGGCGTCTGTTTTAAGTAGTTGACGTTTTGTCTGTGCGTCGGAAAATGTTGAGTGTACAGAAAGAACAGCGTGTTAACATCAAATTTTGTTTCAAACTAGGAAAATCTGCAAGTGAAACGTTTGTAATGTTACAACAAGTGTACGGCGATGATTGTTTATCGCGAACACAAGTGTTTGAGTGGTTTAAACGATTTAAAGATGGCCGCGAAGACACCAGTGATGACACTCGCACTGGCAGACCATTGTCAGCAAAAACTGATGCAAACATTGAAAAAATCGGTAAACTTGTTCGACAAGATCGCCGTTTAACAATCAGAGCAGTGTCTGAGTTAACAGGAGTTTCCAGGATGTCAGAACAAATCATTCTTCGGCGTTCCTTCTGTTCAATTGTGAGACACTTTGGAACCATTTTTGAACACACTTTGTTCATGTTGAAACTTTCATGAAGAATCTGCCTAACACTTTCCTTGTCAACTCCTGTTAACTCAGACACTGCTCTGATTGTTAAACGGCGATCTTGTCGAACAAGTTTACCGATTTTTTTAATGTTTGCATCAGTTTTTGCTGACAATGGTCTGCCATTGCGAGTGTCATCACTGGTGTCTTCGCGGCCATCTTTAAATCGTTTAAACCACTCAAACACTTGTGTTCGCGATAAACAATCATCGCCGTACACTTGTTGTAACATTACAAACGTTTCACTTGCAGATTTTCCTAGTTTGAAACAAAATTTGATGTTAACACGCTGTTCTTTCTGTACACTCAACATTTTCCGACGCACAGACAAAACGTCAACTACTTAAAACAGACGCCACGGGCAGACTGAGTGCAGGAGGCAGATGAAACTCGAGCAGTAGGCGGAGCGAGAGTCACGTGACAGGCCACGCGACTTTCAGCCTTATTGCATTCGTTTTATTGTTTCACCAGTACTAGTCCGGTTTTTTTCTAGCCACACCTCGTACATTGTGCATGCGGTACTACCGCCACCTGTATATGTGCATATCGCTATCCCTTGACCTTTATCAACTCAGTGTGCAACCCTAGAACACAACATTCAAAGATAGATCACTGCAAAGCGAAGTTAACGTAATGCCCCTCCAAAACAACCACATACAATGAAACACAACCGAAAATCATTTGTTTGAATGGCTCATATCTTAATTTCGTTGGTCTCCCCGATTAATATGTATCTCGTCCTCTAACACAACCTACTTTATAGCGCTACTTTAGCCCTGTTGGTGTGGTGCTACCAATTTCATTCCGGTTGTTAAGTGAGACATCTGAGTCTAGCGCTTTTCTGATCATATGCGAGCTACCTGGTAGAGCACCACGTGCGATGGTGCAAACACTGGGTTATTGTAATGAGAGTGCAGCTACTGACAGAGGTTCAGTGTAGCCTCTAACCATCGTATCGCAGCAAAACTTGGTAGAAATGCTAATGAACTTATGTGGAACAGTTTATCCTGAAACAAAATAGTCCCAATTGCCACCAGGTGCAAATCCGGCGTTGCACACAGTTTGTATGACGTTAGTGCTATCATTTCGTAAGCCATAAAGTGAGTGAACAGAATGTCTATCGACAAGAGAGGCTGTGCGCTGTCATCGAAAGTGTTTTATGTGAGCGGCAGCAATTACAGTGCTGCATTGAGAGAGGATCGCCAACTGAAATATCTGAGGAGTCCTGATGTCATTAAATTCTTTATATAAAGTAATTATGAAAGTCTAAAACACATGCGAGTTTTGTATGTTATTTGGAAGAGGAAGGCGTCCTATCCCAGTCGAAAGTCTTGAAGAGGTTGGCGCTGCTGTAATTGACGATGCAGCACGGCCCTAGGTATTGATGGCGCTCGTGCAGTGTCACCAAATTATTCACACACGGTCAACAGTACGAAATTTTTTCCAGTCTACTTCACACTAGTACCTGTAAAAGATGTAGAGGGTGCAGCAACAGAAATCTCGTGATCTGCTGCAACGTTTCAGATTTGCTACTTGGTTTCTGTCACGGATCGAAGTTGCTGACATGTGGCCGGAAAATACTCTATAGAGCGACGAGGCACATTTTACACTACAGGGTGCGTTGACTCCACAGAACTGCCGAATTTGTGGTACTGTTGAACCGAGTGTTGTACACGAAGAGACACTGGGCTCGTCTTATATGACTGTGTGTGAGGAAGATACACAAGCACCTTCGTTCACGGTCCATTCTTCTTTGAAGAGAAAGCACTCAGAGAGGCTGTCACATGTATCGTGACGTCTGCATGTTATCGAGACATCCTTGTACAGCATGTGAGTCCTCCTTTGGACGACCGCAACCGTGTGGAAACTACCGTTTTCATGCAAGATGAGGCAACAACACCCCGTACTGCTAGACCTGTTAAACAGCAACATTTCACAAACATGTTTTGTCCAGAGTTTTTCTAGACGCATGGCCTGCAACATCAGCTGATCTGAATCCTTGTAACTTTTAGCTCTGGGTGTATCTACCTTAACGTGTTTATCAGGGAGGTGTTCGATCTTTACCTTATCTAAAGTCCAGTATACAGTAACACATAGCTCAGATTCCACCGGAACTGCTGAGAGCAACTGCTGATCACCTCGTTTTACGTATGCAGCATCTTCTCGACGTCTCCAGCAATAATAGTACAGAAATTGTGTAAGTGGCAGGTTCTAACAATATCAAAATTATGCCTCTGTGAGTTGTTTGACGTTTGACCTTTTCTGCCCACGTCTCCATCCTAATCCATTACATATGGAAACATTTCTATACGTGTTACGTGCATTCACAGCACTAGATTTGCACATGGTAGCTTAAAATGGAACTAATATTTTCCAGCACAATTGCGTTTCCTCATTAACACATTAGAATATCTACCAAATTTCGTTGCCATATGGCAATTATTGCCCACTCTGAACGTTTGTGAGTAGCTGGACTGAGCAACGATCCAGATGGTTGTGGCGTCAGTGATTTGCAGTGCTGTTATAATGTGCTTGCACGTGAGGATTCCATAACCTACCGTGACCTGAGGACCGAGATTGCTTTGCTCTGCTCAAGAGCAGTTCACATACACTTGCACATTTACCTCAGTACACTGTCACGCAACGGATACACCCAGCACTCCACATAAAGTATGTGCAGCAAAGTTAGTAGGCGCTACGTGGGCTGAAATAAATTGAACACTCTCAAGAAACGTGCTCTGCGACACTAGTGTATAACATATGCATACTGAGTGGTTGTAGTGTTATTGTTTTGTTTGTCACGGTCATCGGCGATCAGATAGAGCTCAGGAGGCCTGTTCGTGCACCCTGTGTTCTGACTTTTCAGGCACTTACTGTGTTGCGTTTAGAGATGAATAGTTTTTGCAACGTTCAGTACAGGGTAAAACCACGCCCGTCCGACTAATACGTACTCCTGTTGAACAGTTTCAGCCAATTGAACTGGATCGCACTATAGACCTGCAGAAAGCTGGATGGAGGTACTGACGTATAGCTGCATGTATTACGCATAGTGTATCGGTGTTGTGACGCTGTGATCTCTGGAACATTCCCACACCTATAGACCTGATGCTTCACACACGCGTGATACAGACGCACGTTGAGATCGACAATTCTTGATCAGCCGTCACCGACTGAAGATCCTCGAGGGAAGAAATCCGGATGCATGTCATCAAGGACTCTATTGTCTTCTACGCTCAGAGTAGTTTCTGTTTGTATGCGATTGATGGCTGTACATGTGTACTAGGTAGAACTGGTGAACGCCCTACTCTGGAATGCATTCGTCCACGACACCCAAGTCCCATCCCATGTTTCATGGTGTAGGGCGGAAGTGGTGGTGGAAACCAGTTACAAGTCGTGGTCACATTTGGTGCTTCTGTGGGGTAAAGTTACCTGTGTCCGCTACATTGCACCGTGCCACTGTCACTGCCACTTTTTCGACACGAAGGTGATGTACTTTTTCAGCAGGACAATGTATGTACAAATACGGCTGCTGCGACGCAACATGTTGTTCGTGTAGTAGATCAACTGCGCTGGCCAGCTAGATCACCGGATCTCTCATAAACTTTTGGGGCATTATGAAGCGGGAGCTTAATCCTTTTTGAAAGTGTGCAAAAACCATTGCCGAATTGCAACATAGGGTGTAAAATGTTTGGGACTGTGTCACAGGATACCATTTGGCGTCTTTATGATCGTTTGGGTGCGAGAATAAACCCCCGCGTTGCCACCGGAGGGGGTAACTGTGTACCCATGTGCCTGTTTAGGCATCTTTTCCTATAACGTGTGTGTTTGATCTGGCATGAATTTGTTATCATATACTCATTCAATGATCAACTATCTGTCACATTACTTGTCAATAAAATGAACTTTCCCTTGAGAGTGTTTGATATTTTCCGTCTCTGTAAAAAAATTGCCTATGTTGCCACCAGGTCCCCGACCTAAAATAAACAAAAATAAGTGGGGATATTATTACCGTTCTCACAAGTCACCGACAAAACAGCTTTGATTAACTATTCGGAAGCTCTATGTATATCTTACATTAATGTTTTCACTAGAGACACTGATCGGAAAAAAAACGGCGACATCAAAAAATAATGAATGTAAAGTAATGAAATTTCGGAAATGCATCTGTGTGCCACTGTCACTGCCACTTTTTCGACACGAAGGTGATGTACTTTTTCAGCAGGACAATGCATGTACAAATACGGCTGCTGCGACGCAACATGTTGTTCGTGTAGTAGATCAACTGCGCTGGCCAGCTAGATCACCGGATCTCTCATAAGTGATTAACGTTGCTGCGTCACAGGTTTAATAGTAACCGCCAGAATTTGAATGCAAGCACGAAAACTTGCATGCATTGTGATACACAGGAGCCGCATGTCAGTTGTGCAATTGAGCCTCATGTCTGTTGCTCTTGATCAGTCAACACATATACCATTAATGCTGGTTGTGGATGATGTTGGAGTTATCGTCCGATAATGACCCATGTGTGCTCTATTAGAGGTGGATCTGGTGATGGAGGAGACCATGGCAGAGTGTTGGAGCTCTGTAGAGCATGTTGGATTACAACAGTGCTACGTGGTCGACCTTTATCTTGTTGGAAAACATCCTCTGAAATACTGTTCACGAGTGGCAGCACAACAGGTCGAATCACCGGACTGACGTACAGGCTTGCAGTCAGGGTGCGTGGGACAACCATTAGAGTGCCCATGCTGTCTTAGGAAACGGCACCCCAGCAATAAATGCAGGTGTAGGTGCAGTGATTCTGACACGCAGACAGATCGGTTGCAGGCCCTCAACTTGCCTCCTTCTAACCAATACACGGACATCAGTGGCACCGAGGCAGAACCAGCTTGCATAAGAAAACACAACAGACCTATACCCCGCGCACCAGGAGCTCTCACTTGAGACAACTTAAGTGGCAATTGGCGATGGTTTGGGGGTCAGTGGAATGCGAAGTACAGGGCCTCTGGCTCGTAGCAGTCCTTGAAGTGACCGATTTGTAAGAGTTGGATGAAACACTGTGCTGCCAATAGCTGTTCGAAATGTTGCTGCAGACGCAGTACGATTCGCCGGGGCCATACGCCCATACGCCGAACACGATGGTCTTCTCTGTCCGTAATGCCGCGTGGCCGTACAGTCCCGTGACCACTGCTGCCAGCAATCATTTCCAGTGGATACATTTCTACCAAGTTATTCTTTAATATCGGAGAAGGAACATTCAGCTTCACGTAGGTCTATTACACAACATCCTTCAAACTCAGAGAGGTGTTCATGGTGGTATCTATGTCGCCTTAAAGGCATTCATGACTAACGGCAATTCACCACGTCCAATCTCGAACGGTCACGACCGTCTCAGCCTGCTCTTAAATCAAACCTGATCTGCATCCTCATAGTGGCGCTACTACTACCTCTCTTATGGGAGTGGCGCGAAATCTGAATAGACATTTTCCAGGTGTAGACAAACGACTACAGCTTTCGTTTATGTCAATCAACTCCTCCTTGTTTTTCTTTCTTTTTTTAGGTCACTGTAGCTAGGCAACGAATTGCTCCCGGGAAGGGAAACGAAAGTCAAAGTAACAGCATATCTGACACACAGCATCTGATCAATGTTGTGCAGCGCTATATTCAAACGTTTTCATCAGCTCATGACTGCCCAGGAGGAAGTGATTTTTTTTCCAGAGGTATCGTGTCGTATAATGAATGTTTGTGCTAGCTAGTCAAGGGCTCATACGTCTTTCCTTGCTAATTTAGCTTTTAATGCCGTTCTGTAGTAACTGCGGATTCCAGAAAGCAATTAATGTTTCCAGATAAGTTGGTGGGAGATCGACTCTCTTTGCCTATATGTCTTGATTTTAGCAATTAATTTTCATATTAAAAGAAAATACACAGTTTAAATGCAGGGCTGCGATTTGTTGGGTCTGGGTTTTGGAGGATTTTCAGTGTCCTTCAGGCGTGCAAGACCGGCTGGCCGTTCACTCCCAGCCTAGTGCGATCAGCCACTTCGCCTGGCACCACCCCTCTGGTCGCATACCACCTGCCATTCACAAAGGTCTACTGCGTCTCTTAGAGTCCCTGGCAAGAATGAGTGACAGTCTTTACAGTCCCGCAACCGCCCTTATTTCTGAGCGCAACAACAGCATCTGACATTAAACTTGTTGTCTCAGATACGTGCTCTATTCCATTAACCATATCGCTGCTATGATGACTGATATGTTCCACCAGCAGTTCGAAATAGTTCCAGATGTTTTTTGTTGATTAAGGCCTTCTGATATAATGGGCCACTGAGGATGCGATAGGGCGCCAGGTCGCATATTAATAAACACAGCTGTGGTCATCTTTGACAATGGATGTGGCCACAGCATACTCATTATGAAGATGTAGACGAAAGGACATTTGGTCACCGAGTATGTTGAAATAAACCTGAATGAGTAGGTCCAATTCATGCAACAAAAACACCTCCAAAACCTCAGAGATCCACCTCCTGCCTCAGCTATGCCCTCCAAAAACTGTTGTTCAATCTCTCTCTTGGACTATCTGTGAACCTCACGACTTGCATCTCTCAGAAAGAAACGAAATCACATTTGTTTTGGCCACAATACACACATCAAGTCAGCTAGACTCCATTTTCTGTGTTTCTTAGGGCACTGATATGCGCAGTATTAAAGATGTACGGTTGTGAGCAAAGACCTCTTGCAAGGTACCCATTTCCAGATATCTTTTGCATGTAGTTCCGTTCACAAATGTTTACATAGGAATTGGTTGAGACTGACCTCCACTCACTGACAGCAGCAATTTCTGTTTTGGTGCATACCGATAGCCACTGACAATATGCCACATTATATTTTATGCTTTTCACTTGTATTCAAACGTATACGGATCGTTTCCAGTACACGATATTTCGGCAATCCGTCTGGCCGCCATCTTTACGTGCGATCACTGAGACACAATCACGCCGGAACTGACTGAACATCAGAAACGGCGGCTCCTTTATACCCCGGGTCCAGGCCACTGCGCCTGCGCGAGAAGGGGAAGAGCTGCCCCCTGCGAAAAGAAGAATTGCAGCGCCGCCGGCGGTAGAAACTGGCGCAAATTAAGATGTAACGGGTCGAAAACCTGGCCGTTGTTCTTTTATATCCGATAAAATAGGGTTCCATATCTTACTTAAAGGAAAACCTTTATCTCTATTAATAATGTCATCAGATAACCGTATTTCGATGGATATCTTGAGCACACGATCCCAGTAACGGAAAACCAGAGCAATGCTTGCGTCTCTCTAAACGACATGTTATGCCCTTCATTGAGACAACGTTCAGCGACGGCAGATTTTTCAGGCTGGAACAAACGTATGTGAGGCTGATGTCCCACACATCGGTCATGAACAGTGGAAATAGTCTGTCCAATACAGACCTTTCCGCAATGGCAGGGAATTTTATAAACTCCAAGCTTTCTCAATCCCAAATCATCTTTAGCAGATCCAAACAGGACTCTAGTCTTGGCCGTATAGATTTTTTCAAATGGCTTCAAATGGCTCTGAGCACTATGGGACTAAACATATGACCCCTAAAAGTTAGAACTACTTAAACCTAACTAACCTAAGGACATCACACACATCCATGTCCGAGGCAGGATTCGAACCTGCGAAGGTAGCGGTCACGCGGTTCCAGACTGTAGCGCCGAGAACCGCTCGGCCACCCCGGCCGGCTAGATTTTTTCAGCGCCTACATGATGGAATATGTTTCAGGTTGCAAAACCGGCTACAAACCGCCCAAAATGGCTGTCTAAAATCATGTTCGGCTTTAAAAACAGCGAACTGGATGTTGTCTTCGGGTGCAAAGCCCGCTAAGTGCCCAACAGGCGTGGCTATCACCCTGCCATGTCTACATCTACATCTACATCTACATCCATACTCCGCAAGCCACCTGACAGTGTGTGGCGGAGGGTACCTTGAGTACCTCTATCGGTTCTCCCCTCTATTCCACTCTCGTATTGTTCGTGGAAAGAAAGATTGTCGGTATGGTTATGTGTGGGCTCCAATCTCTCTGATTTTATCCTCATGGTCTCTTCGCGAGACATACGTAGGAGGGAGCAATATACTGCTTGACTCTTCGGTGAAGGTATGTTCTCGAAACTTCAACAAAAGCCCGTACCGAGGTACTGAGCGTCTCTCCTGCAGAGTCTTATCTATCATCTCCGTAACACTTTCGCGATTACTGAATGATCCTGTAACGAAGCGCGCTGCTCTCCGTTGGATCTTCTCTATCTCTTCTATCAACCCTATCTGGTACGGATCCCACACTGCTGAGCAGTATTCAAGCAGTGGGCGAACAAGTGTACTGTAACCTACTTCCTTTGTTTTCGGATTGCATTTCCTTAGGATTCTTCCAATGAATCTCAGTCTGGCATGTGCTTTACCAACGATCAACTTTATATGATAATTCCATTTTAAATCACTCCTAATGCGTACGCCCAGATAATTTATGGAATTAACTGCTTCCAGTTGCTGACCTGCTATATTGTAGCTAAATGATAAGGGATATTTCTTTCTATGTAGACGCAGCACATTACACTTGTCTACATTCAGATTCAATTGCCATTCCCTGCACCATGCGTCAATTCGCTGCAGATCCTCCTGCATTTCAGTACAATTTTCCAATGTTACAACCTCTCGATATACCACAGCATCATCCGCAAAAAGCCTCAGTGAACTTCCGATGTCATCCACAAGATCATTTATGTATATTGTGAATAGCGACGGTCCTACGACACTCCCCTGTGGCACACCTGAAATCACTCTTACTCCGGAAGACTTCTTTTCATTGAGAATGACATGCTGCGTTCTGTTATCTAGGAACTCTTCAATCCAATCACACAATTGGTCTGATAGTCCATATGCTCTTACTTTGTTCATTAAACGACTGTGGGGATCTGTATCGAACGCCTTGCGGAAGTCAAGTCCAGATGCAAAGCCCGTGAACAGACATCAGACTTACCAATGTGGACATTCAAAGCTACCCTCAAGTCTATTACGATTAGAATGGATATATTTCTTGTTCAGCCTTAGGTTGGCTCCGCTGTAACAAATTCGTACGCAAGAATAACATTTTCGCGTCCAATGGGACGAATTTCGTGATTACCTGAGTGTCAGTTATCATGCAGTTAGCGGGCTATGCGTCTAGATTACACAGCTTACAGTATACAGTATAATATAAAATGTTTAACATTACCTCCATCATTTTCCTCTTTTTTTAAATTATAACCAGGATCATCGGATAGAGCGTCAATTTCGGATGAATTAAGGCGCTCTAGAACTTCTTCTTCTGCAAGTGGCCGTTGCCTATCTAGGACTCGGGGCAATGTGAAAGAAGCAGCGAAATAAAGTCCTAAATTTCTATGGTATTACAATATTTCAGTCGCAATGGCCTCATTTGGAGACACATATAAAGTTAATATTATGTCACTTACCTTTCGTTTTGAAAGACGCCTCTAGTTTTCATTTCAAGAATGCACCTTTCTACGCACAAATATTTTTTTTTACCTAAACTCAGAAGATTTTAGCCGTCTGGTGGGAGATACAAAGATTTTTGGGAGGCGCCCATGTAACTATACACATTCAGGTCTGTTTCGTGGTACCACAGATTGACAGGAGAAGTCGACACTGTTCTCAAATAAACTCTCTACTTGTGACAATATGAGAACAAGTGTCACGAATAGTAAAATTTAACGCATTTTAATATACCAAGCATTTATTTAGTATGTTTGTATACGGGGCCGCCATGGCAGAAAGAGTAATCGCCTTAAACTACGATTTAATTTCCAACAGCCCGGACCCAAAATGTAATCACGATCACCCCACCTTTTAGCCATTCCACTGTTCGACAAATCGGTCAGAAGTTATTTCAATCGGGCATGACTTACATGATGTAAGTATACTTGTAAGTTCTAGCTGGTTTAATTTTTCGAAATACCTGATAAGTAAGCACAACCTCATCTGATAATCCTGCTTTTTTTCCTGACAAGCGTACTATGGTCTCAGGCCCCACGAGCCGGCTCGTGATAATCACATTTGCCCGAATACCACAAGTCTCACACATGGTTGCAGGTTCAGGGATTAATTATGTATTCTCCCTACTATATTGTGTACACACAAGAACTAAAGTTTCACTGTTTGCCCTTCATCCTATCGTTAAAATTATAATGACTAGCAGTGAAATTTAGTTTTTAATTAATGGACAGGACTATTGTGGATCGTGAGGTAAATGCCTGGAAAATGGAAATCTCAGCTGATTTATCCTGTAACTAATGTCTGTGTTTTTGTAGGATTGACAGAAAAGCACTGCTGGTTACGCCAAAAGATGACATTTTGGAGGCAAAGTTTGAGGGATCTTTGGGAAGAATGGCAGATAGGATGGACAGCAACGCAGATGGCACCTACAGCATGTTGTAGTAGCGAGGTATATCAGCCACATGCAGCAGATAAAGTGGTGGTGACAGGAGGGGTCCTTGGGGCGCTCCTGCAGGTGGCTGCTGTCCGTGTATCCGTGGTGCCGATACGTGCCACATCCATTACTGCTGCGCAGTCGAAACAGATGTTGAATAAACAACAAAGGCGAACGAGCCACGCCTGCTTTTAGACAACCTCTGTCTGGGGAAACACAGGTGTAGAGAGGGAAGGCTGACCCTCCTGCTGCCCGAGCCAGCGAAGCATTAGTAACTCATCTAACTGTGTGCGGCCTGAATACACGAAAAACCACTCAGCGAGTAGGAGCTACGAAACTGTCATTAACGTGGACTATCCTTACTAATTACTGCGCTTGCCTGTCAGCATAGGCTCACTTCCATCACAGAGCACCTACTCGCAGCTGCTGGCATCGCTATTCCCCGCACCCAGAGGGCTGACGCACTGCTTAGAGTCACCTGGCGACGGCACCTCGGCCTTCAACGTGCAACGGACAAGTTCTGTTTTAATTCAGTTCTCTCATAGGTATCTGTACAGTATTTAAGAGTTTCAAAATCGAATGAGACTCTTTAAGATATTACAACTGATTAATCAGTCAGACTGTGTAAATAAGCTTTGGAATCGTTATTTCTGTCTGCAGCAAAGCTTCTGCTGTTATGAAATTTGCTGAACAAGTAAAACCGTGTTCTGGACAGTGCTTCAGACTCGGAAACTTCCTATCGATCGAGTTATCCAGCCACACTTTACCTCACTCCTTATTAATGTGGTCTCTTGTTTGTTGAAATTAGAATGTAAGTTTTTATTGTTCTCTATTTGTGGACTGCACGTGACATACGTCCGCTTTTCGCGTCATAAAGTTTCGCTAATACTTTAATATGAAGGTATCCTGCATTATCCAACAAGACAAACTTGTAGACCCAGAGTCGTCGACGGTGTATTGTCTTGCTTAGTTCATTGGCTTAGCAGGACGCGTGCATGTCTCACACGAGGCTCTTCGGTTAGCGTCGCCCAATCAGAAGCTTGATGCGAGAATTCGTGCTGTTGGCTGGCTCTGAGCACTATGGGAGTCAACTGCTGAGGTCATTAGTCCCCTAGAACTTAGAACTAGTTAAACCTAACTAACCTAAGGACATCACAAACATCCATGCCCGAGGCAGGATTCGAACCTGCGACCGCAGCGGTCTCGCGGTTCCAGACTGCAGCGCCTTTAACCGCACGGCCACTCCGGCCGGCAATTCGTGCTGTACTCGACGTGCTAGTGTGGCCCCAGTGACTCTTGCTCTTGTCTTAGTTATGCCTGGGCACGATGTCACTTCATGCTGCTGCAGATCTGTTTCCAAGGTTATTTGGTTGGTTGTTTGGGGAAGGAGACCAGGCAGCGTGGTCATCGGTCTCATCGGATTAGGGAAGGATGGGGAAGGACGTCGGCCGTGCCCTTTCAGAGGAATCATCCCGGCATTTGCCTGGAGTGATTTAGGGAAATCACGGAAAACCGAAATCAGGATGGCCGGACGCGGGATTGAACCGTCGTCCTCCCGAATGCGAGTCCAGTGTCTAACCACTGCCCCACCTCGCTCGGTCTGTTTCTAAGGATCCCTGCATGCTACTGGTATATAGAAACACACTGCAAATATAATCTGACGCATTCACACGCTACGGTTTTTTCCGTTATTATGGTTAGGCACAGCACATATTTTGCTTTACTGGCATTCCGATTGAAAACGGAAATTAGTTCTTTGTGGATGTATTTTCCCATGTGTCCACATGAGCCGGAATACCCATGCATTATATTGCCATCTGTGACGATGCTAGATACTAAAATCCGATCTCATTCACCAGCAAGTCATTTCGATCTTTTCTCCGTATCCTGTAAAGTAATCTACGCTGACGAAAAAGAATCACAACATCAAAAATTAATTAATGTTGAGTAATGAAATTTCTGGAATGCATTTGTCTAAGTAACATACCTACGTGATTAACACTGAAAGATCACAGGTTAATTTAAGCGTGAGATACCTCATTGCAAATGTGAAATACTGGTACATTAATGAACGGTGTAAACGCTAGAATGTTTAATTCAAGCATGCAATCGAGTATGCATTGTTTGTACAGGTGCTGATGTCAGTACGTGGGATGGAGTTTCATGCCTGTTGCACTTGGTCGGTCAGTACAGGGATGGTTATTGCTGTTTTTGGACGACGCTCGAGTTGTTGTCCGACTATGTCCCGTATGTGGCCGACTGGAGACAGATCCGGTAGCGAGAGCGATATGTGAGCGAGCGTTATTCTGTCGGAAAATACCCCATGGAATGCTATCCACGAATGGCAGCACAACAGGTCGAATCAGTAGACTGATGTACACATTTACAGTCAGGGTGCATGGGATAACCACTAGAGCACTTCTGTTGTTCTACGAAATCGCACCCCAGACCATGAGTCCAGATGTAGGTCTAGCGTATCTAGAACGCAGACAGGTTGGTTGCAGACCCTCAACTGGCCCCATCCTAAGTAACACACGGCCATCACTGCCACCGAGGCAGAACCAGCTTTCACCGGAAAACACAATGTATTCTCGCTTGACACCACCGAAGTCACAAATGGCTGTGGTTTGAGGTCAGTGGAATGCAAGCGATGGGAGGCTGGCGGCTCGGAGCTGTCCTTGAAGTAACAGATTCGTAACAGTCCGTTGTGTCACTGGGGTGTCAACGGCTGCTCAGATTGCTGATGCAGAGGCAGTACGATGCGCCAGACACATCCCTCTCGGTAGTGTCACGTGGCCCTTCGGAGCCCGCTCTTCTTGACACCAGACATTCTCGTGACGTCCGCTGCCACCAGTCATGTACAGTGGCTACATTATTGCAAAGTCATTCTGGAGTATAGCAAAAGCTCAGTCAGACATTGATAATGGCATCATTGTCGCTTTGGAGGCATTGTGGACTAACATCTACTCACCACATCCAATCTCAAAGGTAACTAACGCTTATTATTGTTAAAGGGTGTATTTAAAGTAAATCCGATTTCCACCCTGATAGTTGCGCTGTTAGCACCACTTTAATGCGACAGGCACGACATTGGAATAGATATCATCCGCAGTAGTAGAAACACGCCTACAAACATTCGTTCATGTCATACAAGATCTTTCTGATGTTGCGATTTCTTTCCGTCAATTTATTTAACACGTTGACTTATTTTTAAAGTAATGAAGTTCACTGTATCCCTACTTATTCTGTAGGAGAATGATAGTCTAACTGAACAAATTGTTAATAAATTTGGTGCTTAAGTTCCTGGTTTCCGAATCTTCTTTCGTTTCTATTCCAGAAAATGTGTGTTCACGTAAACTAACGGTCTTCAAAAGGCAACACGGTATTCCCATGCTCCATATAACGGTACTGCTAGTCACAAATATCTTGCAAACCTCTCAGCGTCACGAGTGTTGTTATATATTACGTGATTTTTCAGCGTTTTTAGGCAAGTACTCATATAGAAGACTTAGGATAAATGCAGCAGTTCATCCAACACACGATACAGATCAGCTGTCACGATATGCTCAGATGAAACTTGGCTCTCTGTCTAGAGATTACTGTTTTTTATTTAAGTAAGATTTAGAATTGTTTCAGATTTTATAAAATGCACAAACATGTGCATGTCTACAGAACAATTTCCATTACACTGAAATGTCATAAACTTTGCATCCTCTTAGTTGCATTTATCCCACTTGTAGTACTAACTAATCATTTTCTTTTCAGACTCCTGAATCTGTTTTCTGACGTGTTTGTGAAAATTGACTGTTGTCCTTAGATAAAGTATAATCAGATGCCTCTAGGGCTTTCTGGGAAACGGCATGATCGTTTACAAGTATTTCAAATATTTTGTGTGAGCGTTTAAAATAAATGAAGACAGCAGGTAGCTTTCAACTGGCAATTTTTTGTTGTTATGTAGAGGCTGATCTGAAATTGGAGCGGACTATGTGCAAAGTTATGTTACTTAAGATATCCAGTGTTTTTTCTGTCACTAGCGTATATTTTCTTTCTTCTGTGGAGAACGGTAAGTCAGTAGATATTCGCTTTTTGTGCGTTTCTTTATCCACCAAGTCACGAAATGTTTAGTGGTACCGAAAATATCAAGTGTACAGCATCCTTTGATGCCTTGTGGTCTTGAAAAATGCTACTGCAATGTACTTCCAAGCTTTCTTCCCTGTTAGTGGAAATTCAGATGCTTGCGTTTCATGTTATATCAGTGCTAATGAAAATTGTTTCCTTTGGAATTACAAAACAGCATACGTTTATGGAGGGTACTATTTACTTTGTGAGAATTGTTCATTGACTTTTGGTTGTAAAAGTAGCTCTATTTAATTCTTTCGCATCTACTGTGTGTGATTTTGGTACGTAACCAACATGATTTTTGAGGACAGAACTAGGGAGAAAAATTTCTATGGCAGGCACAGTGATTAAATTTATCATGTTCTGCTGCCTGCTTTTGCTTATTGATGATCTTGGGGACTATGAGGATAAAATGAGCTTTTAGACATTGAATTTGTTAGAGTGCAGTTATCATGTTGTGGTAACAGACCTGTATCAGTTGCTTCACATTTTTCTTTGTTGTTTCCTTGCAAGCAATGTGTCATTTAATTAGTGTGTGGGAATCAGCTATCAATTGTGTAGGATTTTCTGTAGCATCTCTTTAGCTTTTTACATGAAAATTATGTGGTGACTAGCCGTACAGACATAATAGTTTCTTTGTTTGGAATATTCCACGATGGTGGTGGTAAGACTGTAATTGATATTGCAATTTTGTGATCTCTTCTTTTCTGTGGATTTTTCAAATATTACTCTGTGCGGTATTTCAGTGCGCGTGTTCCTATTGATTCTATGGGTCAGTGTCTACTTGTCTGATTTCCTTGTGTTATTGCAGTGGAGCCAGTGACAAGTAGAGTAGTAATATTTTGTGCACTCTCATTTCCTGGCGTTTTTGTGGGCTTTCACCGAGGATTACAAGTTGTCTATACAATGGAAAATTGGTCGTTGAATATCAGTAGTAGTTCCATGAAAGCTAGATGGAACATGTGTTGAATTTATAAAGTTCCTTGACAACTAACACTCTCCTCAGATGAAAGGTGTGATTGTACCATACACTTAAGTGTATAGCCGATTTCGAATAATTTCTTATTGTTAAAGACATTTCGGTATTTAGTAACGGTTTATCTTGTAAATTTTTAGTTAATGGTGGGATTAGTTATTATTAGTGTCCTTGGACCTAACCAATGACTTGATTTTATTCTTCTTTGGACACTGTACGATACACGCTGTTTATGATCAGTGATGTTTCGTTTAGTGAATGTTTTCAGTTTCTACTAATGGACATTGTGTTGTAGTTGGACTAACTGGGAATTGTAAGTTTCTCTTGTGAATGGTGTTTTGTCTCAATCATAATTGAACCAAACTGTTGTTCACTTGATATGCAACTTATACTGCAAAAAGTGGTGAAATTTTTCTTGATTTGAGCTGTAGATTAGGCATAGAAACTAAAAATTCTGGTTGTGTAAAGATGCATAGGGCCACTTCAAATCCGACGGAAACTATGAGCAAGAGGGTGTGTAAGAAAATTCAGAGAATACATAACCCCCTACCGGAATTTCAACTGAACAATAGTGTTCATGATTGCCGTTGTCCCAGAAGTGAAGGGTAAAGTGAGCAGTGAAGGTGGTTGTGTGGGTGGAGGCCATATCACGTGGAAGTGCCAACGAAACTTTTAGAGCCTTCTAGAACAGGTTAACTTACAAATGGAGATTATTTATATGTAGTGGATCAAATGGTTCAAATGGCTCTGAGCACTATGGGACTTAACTTCTGAGGTCATCAGTCCCCTAGAACTTAGAACTACTTAAACCTAACTAACCTAAGGACATCACACACATCCATGCCCGAGGCAGGATTCGAACCTGCGACCGTAGCGGTCACGCGGTTCCAAACTGAAGCGCTTAGAACCGCACGGCCACACCGGCCGGCTATATGTAGTGGATTCTTTAGCTCATTTCATCTCCTTACATTCTTATCGTTGTTGTTGTTGTTGTTGTTGTTGTGGTCGTCAGTTCTGAGACTGGTTTGATGTAGCTCTCCATGCTACTCTATCCTGAGCAAGCTTCTTCATCTCCCAGTACCTACTGCAACCTACATCCTTCTGAATCGGCTTGGTGTATTCATCTCTTGGTCTCCCTCTACGAGTTTTACCCTCCACGCTGCCCTCCAATACTAAATTGGTGATCCCTTGATGCCTCAGAACATGTCCTACCAGCCGATCCCTTCTTCTAGTCAAGTTGTGCCACAAATTTCTCTTTTCTCCAATTCCATTCAATGCCTCCTCATTAGTTATGTGATCTACCCATCTAATCTTCAGCATTCTTCTGTAGCACCACATTTCGAAAGCTTCTATTCTCTTCTTGTCTAAACTATTTATCGACCATGTTTCACTTCCATACATGGCTACACTCCATACAAATACTTTCTGAAACGACTTCCTGACACTTAAATCTATACTCGATGTTACCAAATTTCTCTTCTTCAGAAACGCTTTCCTTTCCATTGCCAGTCTACATTTTATATCCTCTCTACTTCGAACATCAATACTTATTTTGTTCCCCAAATAGCAAAACTCCTTTACTACTTTAAGTGTCTCATTTCCTAATCTAATTCCCTCAGCATCACCCGACTTAATTCGACTACATTCCATTATCCTCGTTTTGCTTCTGTTGATGTTCATCTTATATCCTCCTTTCAAGATACTATCCATTCCGTTCAATTCTTATCATATTTAGTAAAAAACGTCGATTCATGTGGCACAGTAGCCAGCAGGTTGGCATTTGCCGAAACTCCTGTGTCCCACACTGGGGGTGAAAGAGGAGCCTCGTGTTTGGAAACCTGGCACACTAAGTTCATTAACGTGGTGGGGGGCAGTGGCGCCTACCTGGGCCTGAAAACAGCATGGGGTGTTCCCAGGCTCCTGTTCTGCCACCTCGCCAGAAAACGCCTATCCTTTAGAAACAGTGAGTGTACAATGGTTCAAATGGCTCTGAGCACTATAGTACTTAGCATCTGAGGTCATCAGTCCCCTAGAACTTAGAACTACTTAAACCTAATTAACCTAAGGACCTCACACACATCCATGCCCGAGGCAGGATTCGAACCTGCGACTGTAGCGGTCGCGCGGTTCCAGACTGAAGCGCCTAGAATCGTTCGGCCACCGCGGCCGGCCAAGTGTACAATGCCAAGAGGTCCTCTGAATAATAAATATGAGCCTTCAGCGACTCTCCACTGGTCGAAGGGATGCCAGGAATTTTTGCTAGAAAAAAGTCTTGATACTTAGGAATGCAGTGGCAGAGTACCTCACAACAGATAGCATCTTTTCCAGAGTCTTGTAGAAGCAGAGGGCACTTTATGTTGCATGTTTGGCTTTTGACCTATTTTCTTGTGGGAGAGGTCCTTGATGCGTGTGTGAGAGGCTGGAGGGGGTTGTTTTTGGGCTCATCTGCTACAGGTGGAAATGCATTCTACTGTTTCTTCTGTACTGACTACACGAATGGAAGTTAAATATCAGTATGAATTGTTTTGACTGAGACTGTGTCTCCCATCTGCCTAGTGACTCGTCATGGATGCGTGAAAGGGGGGGGGGTGAGCGGGGTGGAGGGGAACGGCGCACTGCTTCAAGCTCAGGTGGTGAGCTATGCAGAGCAAGGCAGGGTTATTCTGATCCTAATGCAGAGTAAGTTCAATTCTGATTTCAGCTTCTTTGAAGAGAAGTCTTTGGCATTCTGTTTTGGGGTTCTCTGGTGTCTCCCATCTTCCACTGGGCAGTGAAGCGGACTTTGACCATCAGCGTCAATGTCTTGCAGCCACATACTGGGCTGGTAGCGTATCTGCATATGCTATTCTGGAATGAAGTGGGGGCGTGACTTACAGCAGCATCGCGTTGTCTGCAGCTGTAATCATCAAGCCAACAGGGATGAGAAGAGTGTGCAGTGCTATGTTCTGAGTCGACGGGATGATTAGATTTCACTTTAGGCAACATGGTGTTTCACTAACAGTAATAAGAATTTGTTTGAACACAGAGCTTATGCGAGCAGTTAATGATGTTTCCGGTTTTTCTTCTTGTACTTTGTGAGTCGAATAATCACTCACCTTAATAGTTAACGCAGAGGTAATTACTTTAATGGAACCATGAGAAAGATAATCGCACTTACTTTCTTAACCATTATCACAACGGTCCATCCTCCACAGATTTTAGGTAACTGTTGAAAGGTGGCTACACTGAGCCACAGCGCCAGGGATCGCGCTAGAGAGTATTGTTCCGCCGCCTTCACTGGCGGTGATTATTGAGAAGTAGCGGTGGGCAGTTCTTGTCGAGAGGTCGTGGTGGAGAGTTCTTGTCGAGAGGTCGTAGTAGGGAGTGCTTGTGGAGATGTTGTAGTAGTGAGTGCTTGTTCCATGTTTTATGCAGTTGTTTGATGGACTATACAGCAGATGTTGTTCGAATGGAGATATTGTAATGATCAGAGTGCTTTTCGTCAATATATATATGAAGGTAAAAAAAAAATTTCTTTTTTTTCATTAATTTAATGTCTTAAATAATGGGTCATCACAGGTTTAGTCAACAAAGCATCTGGCTTGTGTTCTTGTATTAGAGTGTAATTCTGGTTTCCTTACGCAATTATACTATTTCTATTTTTTTAATTACTTCAGTATAAATGGTGTACAAAATATCTTGTCTTATTGAGGAAGAACCGTGCCAGATGTGTCCGTTGAATCACACTTCCACACACAGAACAGTTACACTTGTGCTTCGGTTTCGTACGTTTTATAGTTGCTGGGAACTTAATTAATTAATTGTGTTAACGGAAATTTCGTTTCATTCTTTGTTGTTGTTCTATGCAGTCAGATCGCGTACTAAAACTAGTCAGGGCCAACCGTTTACGAGACTTCGTAACCGAACAGACAGCTACTAAAACTAAAAAATTAAAAAGAATTTGCATTCATAATAATAATTAAGCCCCCATGCACGTGGCGACCGCTGCTTCGGATCGTCCCTTGGAATACTTCTGATTGTAAAAATAGCAGACAGTAGTATTGTTGTAGTAATTTGTAGTTTAGTAATTGTAGTCTATATTGCATGTGTAGATATGGTAATTGTCATTCTTCTAATGGTGTTTTTTCCAGAATTTAATTTTTGATGTATTGTATACTGGTTTGACAATTTTGTGCAATTATAAAGATGTCAATTGTTCGTTAATCGTGTTTGAGGGAAACATTTCGTGTGAATGGTATTGTTGGAGATAAAGAGTCATTGTGTGTAATTTCGTACAGTGACGAGTTTTTTATGTTTTGTAAATGATTATGCGATCGATGAAAAAAGCAAAAATGATGAGTAGTCAGAATGACGGAATTGTTGACATGGCGAACTCGCCAACACAGGAGAACAGTATGATGAATAATGAAGTGGAAAACAATTTAATAAGTCGGGAAAATAGTCCGGAACCATTTCAAAATTTTTCTCAATCAGAAAATTCACAGAATACGAGATTAACGATAGAAGATTCTGAAATAGTATCGAACACAAATAGCTTTACAGCTTTGACGGAAGACGTTGGTTTTGCGGGAAATGTTAGAGGCAAAAAAAGTTTCGAATCAATTAATATGGAGCAGTTGATGAGTGCAATATTAAATTTGGGATCTGAATTAAAAACAAATAGGGAAACAATGGAAACACGGTTAAACTCACTGGGATCACAGTTACGATCTGAATTAAAAACAGATAGGGGAACAATGGAAACACGGTTAGACTCACTGGGATCACAGTTAGGATCTGAATTAAAAACAATGGAAACACGGTTAGACTCACAAATAGGAACAATTAGAACTGAGATGGGAACAATGGAAACACGGTTAGACTCACGAATAGGGACATGTTTCAAAAATATGAAGGATGAATTAAAGAAAGAAATCAGAGAAGAAGTACAACCGATTTTGAATGCTCACAATAATAGATTAATTGCAGTAGAGATTAGACACAGGGAACAGGATAGAGAACAGGAAGAAAGAGATCGCGTGATAGTACAAAAATTTTCAGAGTTAAATTTCCAACGTGCACACGATAAGGAAGAAATATTTGAGAGAATCGAGTAATCCGTACCAAATAACAGAATAAATAATCTAACACAACAATATGAACAGTTAACTACCAAATGTGTCAATACTGAAACCCGAGTCGCGACACTTACGGAAGACGTAAATAAACAGAAAGAAAAAAATAGGTGACTTATCGGAAAGAGTTGAGGAGATTTCAGATAAATTGACAAATCTTAGTTTACATGGGGACAGAGATTCGGATGATACAGCTCCATTACCATTTTCAGAAACCTAAGAGTACCAGAACATAAATAAACATGTTGAAAATCAGGGAAAATTTAATGAACGCGTTAAAAGGGAAGTTGAGGCATTACGAAAGCAAGTCAAACAAATTGAAGCCGAAATCGTAGGAAAAGACAGCAAAAGAAATTTAGAATCACAGATAGCAGAAGGGTTTGAAGAAAATAATTTGTTTCATTTACGGGATGCAACAAGAGAGCGCCAGGCGCGCGAACTTGACAGTAATCGACATTCGGACTGGGACAGACGCGGTAGGTCTTTGTCGCCACGAGGCGAAAACTTTGACTATAAACACTTTTTGACTGTTCGGAAATTTAAGATCTTCCGCAATTCTAAGAATGACATACATCCATGTCGATGGTTAGATCAATTTATGTACGCACTTCCACCAAATTTGCCACTAAGTCATAAACTGAAATTTATGTGCAGCTATTAAAGTCCTCAGGGGATTCACTACACTAAGTGAATATGTGCCGTAGCGTGCATAGGGCCCCGAGATGTAGTGGTGCTATTTCCCTTTTAGTTTTCTGCACCGCTGCCTACTCTTATACTATTTTTTGCATCTATAAAAACAATTCTTCTACTATCCATCTATCTAGACAGTAGGTAAAGAATAACCGAATTTGACTGTACCCAAAAGTGACTTTGAAAATTACCGTTTGGACTTACTATATTTTCTGCAGCATTCATTCGTAGTTTAAACGAAATTTTACCTGAATATCTTCGTGACAATATTACTTCATATGCTGACGACATTCTTATTGCTAAACGTTCTTGGAGTGAGCACAACAAAATTTTGGATTCATTATTACGTATTTTTGCAAGAGTTGGCATTACAGAGAACTTGGAAAAATCTGAATTTGGTCGCTCTCAGGTGAAATTTCTCGGTCACATTATTTCTACAGAAGGTATTCTTCCTGATCCAGAGAAACTAGACTCTATTCGTAATTATGCTGTTCCTTCCACAATACGTGATGTTCGTAGTTTCCCTGGTGTCTGTAATTTTCTTAGACGCCTTGTTAGATTGGATGATTTGGCCACACCTCGTTTACACATTTCAGTTATGCACATTTTGGTCCCAGAAAATGCTTTCATAAATTACGAGAAAATTGCTACTTCAGTAATATGGAAAAACGTATTCGATTTGTTCTTGCCAAATGCAAATTATGTCAAAAGGCTAAGCCGCCAACTATTTCTCACAGAGCACCGTTGTTTCCTATCATTCCAGCGAAATTAAAGGAGATGGCACAAGCAGGTCGGGTTACAAAAAAACAAAATCTTGAAATCACTTGGAAATCTGGAAACAGCTGAGAGACAAATTAATGAGCTTACCGTACAAGCAAAGAAGCCTGGCCTCCGAATTTCATTTGTGAAAACCGAGTTTATAACGAACATAGATTCACCACCTAGGGAGATTGTAGTGAGTCAAGGCAAAATTAAGCGAGTTGAAAAGTTTCAATACCTCGGAGAATGGATAACAGCCACCTTATCAGAGAAAGAAGCCTTCGTATCACGCATGAACAAAATGGAAATGGCATTCCATTTAACCAAAAACATCTACAACGAAAGATCAGTATAGTTCAATGCAAAGTTAAGGCATTACTGCATTGTTGTCCGTCGGGGGGTCTTGTACGCTTCTGAAGGCCTAGTGATGAACAAAAAAGGCCTAATCGAAAAACTGGAGGCCAAGGAAAGGAAGATTTTTTAGAACGATCTTAGGTCGCATCAAAGAGGATGGGGAATATAGAGAAGATAACCGATACCACCCGGAAAAGAAGGATTATGCTTAAGGATATATGACAGGAATGAGCCCTGGAAGACTCACCAATCATATGATCAACTACTTTCAGGAGAAGAAAACAAAATGGGCCTGGTTCATAGAGGTGGAGAAAGATCTTAAAGAAGTGGGGATCAACCATGATGACATCTTGGAGCGCGTCCCATTCAAGGAGACACTTATGGCGTGACAGGGTTTCCAAGAAAAGCCAAAAATAGAAACGGGGAAAGCTTGGGCCCGTGTGAGGAAGAAGCAACACCGAGAACGAATGTGGGAGCACTAGGCCAACATCAAAACATGTAAAGCAAGACAGTTGGAATAACGTGGTCCAAAGATGGCATATACGAAATGAATCAATGAATGATTGAATTTGTATGATGTGGAAAGCATTTTTTTATTTCTTTATTTTTATGTATTTACACGTCAAGTTCCATAGGACCAAATTGAGGAGCAAATCTACAAGGTCATGGAACGTGTCAGTACATGAAATTACAACATAAAAGTAATAACAGATAAAAATAAATGTTCATGAACCTGAAAAAAAGGCAGTCCATAAGTTTAAGTAAACGCTATCAGCAATGCCATAAGAATCAGCTTAATTTTTCAAGGAACGCCTCGACTGAATAGAAGGTGTGTCCCATAAAGAAACTCTTCAGTATCGATTTGAAAGGGCGTGGATTGCTGCTAAGATTTTTGAATTCGAGTGGCAGCTTATTGAAAATGGATGCAGCAGTGTACTGCACACATTTATTGCACAAGAGTTAAGGATGTCCGATCCAAATGAAGGTTTGATTTCTGCCGAGTATTAATCGAGTGAAAGCTGCTTATTCTTGGGAATAAACTAATATTGGTAACAAGAAACGACAATAAGGAATATACATTTTGAGAGGCCATTGTCAAAATACCTAGACTCATGAACAGAGGTCGACAAGAGGTTCGTGAACTCGCACCACTTATTGCCCCAACCGCCCGTTTCTGAGCCAAAAATATCCTTGTAGAATGGGAAGAGTTACCCCAAAATATAATACCGTACGACATAAGCGAATGAAAATAAGGAAAGTAGACTAATTTTCGTGTCGAAGTATTACTCACTTGACAGTACCCCAATCAGATCCCTCGTCACAGCCGTTATCAACATTGTGAATAATGACTTCTGCTGGCTGTTGTATGCCGTAATGGTCCAACTTATGGAGCAATATTTTGTGATCAACACAATCAAATGCATTAGTTAAATCAAAAAATACGCCAATCGTTCGAAACTACTGTATTTGTTTAGCCCATCCAGTACCTCACAGAGAAAAGAGGACATAGCTTTGCAGTTGTTAAACGACTTCTGGGGCCGAACTGTACATTTGATAGGAATATTTATGATATAAAATGATCAATTATCCTTACATACACAGCCTTTTCAATAAGTTTTCCAAACACTGATGGCATAGAAATAGGTCTAAAATTATCTACATTATCCCTTTCTCCTTTTCTATAAAGCGGCTTTACTATTGAGTACTTTAATCGCTCAGGTAACTGACCATTCCTAAAGGAAAAATTACAAATATGGCTAAATACAGGGCTAAAATGTGCAGCGCAGTACTTCAATATTCGGCTAGACACTCCATCATAACCATGAGAGTCATTAGTCTTCAGTGATTTAATTGTTGACTCAGTCTCCCTCTCGTCTGTATTACAGAGGAGTATTTCAGACATCAATCTCGGAAAGGCATTTACCAAGGAAGTTATATGATTTCCTGTAGAACCTAATTTCTTTTAACTTTTTTTAATTAATTCTTTTACATATCAGGTTACTCCAATAATATGTAATTATGAATATTACAGAATATTATATGAATACGTATTTCAATTCTTTCATCAGTTCATTCACTATAATTCGGTGTGCAATATTGACCATACATTATGCGTATTAAGTGCATGATTTATATAGATAGACTGCTTATGTGGCATGCAAACATTTGTCGAGAGAGAGTCTGTGAAGTTGGCGACACAGGAACTCAACAAGCGACCAGATTTCTGGAGAGCAGAGCTCACGTATCTCAGCCTCAGTAGGTGTGGTGCAATGTGGCAGCCAGCTGACAGCTGGCGGCCGCGTGGGATTAGCCGAGCGGTGTCAGGCGCTGCAGTCATGGACTGTGCGGATAGTCCCGGCGGAGGTTCGTGTCCTCCCACGGGCATGTGTGTGTGTGTGTGTGTGTGTGTGTGTGTGTTTGTCCTTAGGATAATTTAGGTTAAGTAGTATGTAAGCTTAGGGACTGATGACCTTAGCTGTTAAGTCCCATAAGATTTCACATACAGTTTTGACAGATGGCTGGTGACCCAGATTCGAGCGAAGGATGGCAGCTCCCACAATGAGAGGTATCTGGGGACCAGGTGCACTTCTGTGCTACCTGGCTAGCCCTACTAAGAAACTCTCCAATGACACATTCCCAACCAGCTGTCTGGCCAATGTTTATCTGCAAGATAGATGATGGAGACTGTCTGGTCATGCCAGGCTTACGTGACCCTTTGTCTATGGGAATGGGTGGGAAGCAGCAACGAGGCTCGGTTCTAATTAGGCCTGTAGTTCGGCTAAAGCAGTACGCAGGAACAACATCTACACGGAGGTGAAGGAATCAACAACGTTACCTTCTTTCATTTCATCTTCTTGCAATTGATAGTTTGGCCAGACTGTGATTGCTATGCAGATCTGTGCTTAGGGGTAGAACTTCCCTAGAATCTATTTTGCTTCTCCTTTGGACAACAACTCTTTGCTGTTGGCCATAATGATGGTGCTTTCGATCAGGCCAGTCTCCGCACATACCAAAACACACAGTCCAGTCACATAATAGGATCACCAGTTACCTTCGATAACAGCGTGCAATTACTCCCAGACGGTGGTGGCAGCACTAGCAGTGGAGGTTGAATAAAGGGTGTTCAGGTACGTGGAAAACAGTGCAGTCGTTGCCTAGAGTGATTTGTCTGATGTCGAGAAGGGCATCAACTCTGGCTTTCGGGACTGCAGGGGAAACTTTTCTGAAATGGCTAATTGTGTAAACGGATGTCATGCAGCCACGATTGATGCATACCACGGATCGAAAAGTGGTGTTATTCAAAACAGCCGGTGATGTAACTGTGATGCACCATGGGCCATAGTCGAGAAGGTGCACAACAGCTGTGGAGATGTGTATGGGCAAATAGCCATACAGCTGTTGAGCAACTGACCATGCACCGTGCAGAGGGACAATATAGCTACCAACAGTGGCTCTTCGACAACAGTTCAGCAAACATTGCTGCATACGGGCCTCCACAGCAGGGAACTCGCTAATGCAGCCATGCTGACTGCTGCTCGTCAGCGACGACAGCTGGAATTTCCGCACCAGCACTACAACTGGACTTCTATTGAGTGGCGACAGGGGCCTTTTAAGGATGAGTCACGCTTCATGCTCCATCAGACAGATGACCGTTGGATCATCAGAAGGATCCAGGTTGAAAGAGGGACTGTTATCATCTGGAGAATGTTTTCGTGGCTTTCCCTGAAAACTCTCGTGCTTCTGAAAGGCGTAATAGATCAACAGCATTATTATCTATCCTTGGGGACCATTTCCCTCCCTTAATGCAGTTTGTTTTGCCTTGGTATGATGGCATGTACCAGCACGGCAACGCAACGTGCCACACAGCTTACAGTGTATGTGCGTGGTTCAGAGAGTACAGAGACGAACCAAGGTGAGTTTACTGTACCCCTGGCCACCAACTTCCGCGACTGAAACCCAATCGAGAATCTGTGAGACCACCACCATCAGGCTGTTCACACCATGGATCCTCAACCGAGGAACCTCGGGCAACTGGCCATGCACCGGAGTCAGCGTGGCTTCACATCCCTGTCTGTACCTTCGTTGCTTCACGTGGTAAACTTGATATTCATTTCGATATTAGATGAATGATTGTCATTGATCTAAAGGTGCAATTTTGAATCACATATGCGAAACACTTACAAATGACAAGTATTTTTGTTAAAATGAATACTTTCATTAATTTGTTAATCACAAAATATTTAATGTTTACTTTTTGCAATGTTTAGTAACTGATGATCCATTAATTCTAGCTATTTCAACGCGTATTCCGTAATGCGTAATACCAACGAGTGGGGGAAGGGGAGTGGGTACTTTGTGTCCACCATAAAAACTCTAAAAGACTGTCGTTCAGTCTGTTCAATTTTTATTAACAATGTACTTTTGAAATAAGTACTACTGTATAAGTAAGGTACAGAAACTGAAAATATCTTTCAGCAGAATCTTAGTAAAACCAGTGGACGGTACTTTGACCATAAAAAAATTTAAAAATACGAATTTCGTTAATAGTTGCTGATTATCACAGACAATATACCTTCTAAAGTCATACAGACGTGATGAAGAATCCTGAACCAGAAAATATGAATATGACATTTGTGGCGAACAGTCACATTCATTGTTAAGACTTAAACATTTGGATTAAATTTTACTAAAAAATTAAAACACTTACCGAATGTGATACACGAAATCATTGAAATCGACAAACATTCAAAACTTTAAAATATAAAGTACCAGACAAGACTACGATATTTTCAAAAGGTGTTCACAAAGTAATCATCCCCTTCCCTTTGGTACTGCGATAGTTCATTTATCAGAATATACAGGGTGAGTAACTAACTATTGCCATCAAGAATAACTCCGAAAGTATGATACGAGCTGAAAATTGTGTGGGACAAAAGTCGCATGGGACAACGGGCCCATTATATGACATTGGTTTTTTGTTGTTAGGTGGAGTCCGTTCAGAGACATGAAGGTCGCTTTTTTTTAATTAATTTTTTTAATGGGTGCTATAGTTTGGTACTTATTTTCTGATAACGGCTATCGAGACGAATCCAATGATGTGTAACAGCAAGGTCTTTGAAAGACAACGAAGGTCACATAAATGCACGTGACATGAACGTCCATTTACAAAGGTATTAGACGTGATGACCACTGGTATCAATGCAGTACTGCAATCTTATCATAGATTGAGTGGTATTCCTAATCACATCTGCACTTATCGAAGCACATGCTCTGACAATTCTCTCTCGCATTTCTTCGGGTGTAATTGGAATGTCTTTATAAACAATGTCTATTACGAATCCCCACAAGAGAAAATCCAGAGGCGTCAAGTCTGGCGAACTAACCGGCTAAGACACATCTCCTCCGTGTCCAGTCCTACGATTTGAGAACTGTTCCTGCAACTCATTTATAGCCATCAGCAAAAAAAGTGCCAAATGTGCATCGTGTTCATACCACATTCTGTTTCTTATTCCTAAAGGTATTTCTTCCAATAACAGACTTAATGTTTCTTCCAGGAATATGGTGTATTTCCTACCATTAAGATTTCCTTGTATGAAATAGGAGCCTATAATTCTGTCCTCCAGAATCCCACACAATGCATTTACCGACCACGGTTTTTGGTGTGCAACTTGTCGCAGCCAACATGGTTTTCCAGTTGCCCAATAATGTATGTTATGCAAATTAAAATTTCCATGGTTCATGTATGTAGCTTCATCAGTAAATAAAATCAAATTAATAAATGTGTTATCCCTCAGAATCTAAAGTTGAGACCATCGGTAGAATTCAATGCAACGCATACAATCCGTATCAGTTAATGGTAAGGATGATATTTATGGCGATGTAGAACACAAACAACACTACTTTGGCTCATGCGTGATTCCCTTGTGATTTGATGCGAATAAACACTAGGATCTCAAACCATAGTGGCAAGAGCACCAATTTCCGTTTACTCGTTGGTAACTTTCCTTTGCTGGATATGTTTCCGATACGTTGAAGATCCAGTTGTTCTCAACTTACCATACACATATTTAAATGTACGAAATGCAGGGTGAGTACGTTGAGGATATCTTTCAGCGTTTAAGTCTCTAGCTGTCCCTAAATTTCGTTGACATTCTCCTTAAATGAGAAGCATATCAACTTGTTCTTCCGAGGAATACATCAATCACACTCGGTTAATTCGACGATTCTGCTCCTACCGTTGTTGTTAGTGTTGTATTGCGAAACCGTCGAATGGTGTGTACATGTTACTGACACGTAAGATGGATACGCCGTACTCGGCGAATAATTACTATTTTCACGATATACGAGAGGTAATTGTCAGAGCATGTGCTTCGATAAGTGTCGATGTGATAAGGAATACCACCCAAACCATGATATGAAGGTTAAGAAGATTGTAGCACTGCATTGATGCCAATAGTGGTCACTTTCAACACATTCTGTAAATGGACGTTCATGCCACCTTTTTGACCTTCGTTGGCTTTCAAACACATTACTGTTACACATCATCGGATTCGTCTCGTTATACCAATAGTGGTCACATCCAACACATTCTGTAAATGGACGTTCATGCCACCTTTTTGACCTTCGTTGGCTTTCAAAGACATTACTGTTACACATCATCAGATTCGTCTCGTTAGCCGCTATCAGAAAATAAGTACCAAAGTATAGCATCCCAATTAAAAACCAAAGTTGACTTCATATCTCTGACGTGACCCTACCTAGTAACAAAAAAAACCAACGTCATATTATGGTCCCCATTGTCCCATGCAACATTTGTCCCACAAACGTTTCAGCTCCTATCATACTTTCGGAGTTATTCTTGGTGGCGATAGTTTGTGACTCACCCTGTATATTTTGTATGAAGGACGTTTCGCTAAAGATAAATTTTTGTACTCTTTGGGATTCTTCAGGGATACCATCGTCACAGAGTTCAATGTTATTGAAACAAATGCGTACGATTGCCCTAGAATAATCATTACTCTGACCTCAATAAAAGAAGTAATGTGTTGCCTTGCTGGATACGTTCGTTTACTAATCACAATTTTGATTGTTTTAAAATCTGTGCCAGAAAAACTTGCTTTGACCAGGTGCTCCATACATAAGTTCATATGATGTATATTGATCCGCCTTCAGCTCCCTATGCAGCAAATAAGTGTGACAGTGACGAGAATACTCGTATTACTTTGTATGTCTCTGCGTCGCGTGATATTCAGGTATTACTAGAGTCAGAGGGTTGGCAAAGGATTTCCCCATTTTCACCTTTTAAGTCAGAACGATCTAGGATGGTTTTATGTCACTTAATGTTGTTTCAGTTTTTCATGTGACATTACTTTAGTATGAGTATTACAGTCCATAAGACTAAAAAAAAATGTCTTCCTGTAGGCGATAATCACAGGTAGCTAAGCCTCTGGGCTCGCTACTTTTATCTCTGTTAGTTAAACAACCGGTAAAGACGCATTATCGTCATCTCATTGCTTCAGTGACACATCAAGGCAAGTACACTACTGACCATTAAAATTGCTACAGCACGAAGATGACGTGCTACAGACGCGAAATTTAACCGTCAGGAAGAAGATGCTGTGATATGCAAATGATTAGCTTTTCAGAGCATTCACAGATGATTGGCGCCGGTGGCGACACCTACAATCTAATCTAATCTAACAACGTGCTGACATGAGATAAGTTTCCAATAGATTTCTCATACACAAACAACGGTTGATCGGCGTTGCCTGGTGAAACGTTGTTGTGAAGCCTCGTGTAAGGAGGAGAAATGTGTACCATCACGTTTCCGACTTTGATAAAGGTCGGATTTAAGCTAATCGCGATTGCGGTTTATCGTATCGCAACA